>NC_048305.1:95480219-95780219 GCF_013100865.1 Trachemys scripta elegans | reverse complement strand
CAAGGACTTACTTTACCTACTGTTTAAAAACAAGTTATTTTATGCTCAAGAGTAAGTGCCCCCTTTGGGAAAGATTAGACACACTAAGGTTCATTCGTCTTATATGGCACAGACTCCAGGAACAAGGGCAAAGAGCAAATTCTAGACAGGAACCTGCAATTGGATTCTCCCACCTTTATGCCCACAATGCATAGCACTGAAATCAATGGGGCTCCGCATGGGTCAGATGGAAGAATTGGGGGCAAAGCCTTAGTTTGGGGTATGGCAGTGGTACCTGGTGCCACTGAAGTCAACGACAAAACTCCCATTGACTTCAGTGGCTCAGGATCAGAGTGTTGGTCCTCTGAAAGATCAGTGTCTACAAGTTCACACCCCCACACAGCCATGCTGCTGCATAGTTACATGGGGGGGAAAGAGTTTCACTTCTTTCTGCACGGCATGCCCCAGCTCACCGATATGATGCAAGATGGATTTGGCTTATGGATTTACATTTGTCACCCAATTTACTGTTCTCTTAATGGAGTTGCAGTTGATGAATGTAGACAGGGGATGTTTATTGTAATGTATTTTCCTCCTGTTGGAAAGTACCATTTTGAGTTATGTTTTTTCCCCATGTGAAATACCTGGCAACATTTGGACTGAAAAAAAAAAGAGATTGTTTGTCAGCCGAAGGAGAGAAGGGGTGGGGGGTGTTGAGGTGGGCAATGCAGCAAGGCGCTTAAATAAAACTGTCAAAAACGGGGAGATTGAATTTGGCAGGTGGAAACCTGAATACAACAGAAGGGAAATGAGAACTTACATGGAGTGCAGCAACAGGAGAAAAATGAATAGCTCAGAACAGGAGGGTGTAGGTTTGATCTGGAAAATAGACTGTGGAGAAGAGAAGGGAAGTCCAGTTCTCTGAAGGAGAAAATAAAAAGTATTTCCAAGGAGCTTGGAACAGAAGCAAGAGCCTGAACTGGCAAGAATTTAGAACAAGAGGCACAGGGCAAATGGGAGAAGAATGGGAAGGGAGATAAAGACTTACATGAGTCTTGTGTAGAGGGAAGAAACTGCAAAGGAGGGAAGGCAACCATCTGATACAGATTCCGAGCTCCCAGGAAGAAATTGTCTCTGAGTTAAAAAAAAAACAAAATGGTTTCAAACTATTTCTTTAACAGGAGCCAAAACTGTTGGCTCAATGGCATATTTTTTTAATGAGTAGGAGTTGTGGGATTTGTCCAATCACCAGTGTGGATTCTGGTCACTGCTGGACTGTCATCTAGGACTTCGGGTGAAATTCTCCTACAGTGCCAAGAATCAGTCTCCCATGTAAGCTCTATTTGAGGCCTTGGTGCCCAATCCAATGGGAACAGGATTGGGACCATAAAGTAAGATTTATATGGGATTTAAGTGATGCTTAGGGCCATTGTATGGGCCCTCTGTACTGGGGCTAATTGAACCCTTTTAAAATGACACAGATTTTTATTTAATAGCCAGTGGCCCCAGTAATGAAGTTCTCACTCAGGCAAAACTCCCATTGACTTAATTAGGAGTTTAACCAGTGTATCAATTTCAGAATAGAGAATGAATAATGGGTGCAATATAAATACTTAAGATGGGTAAACAGATGGAATTTCTCAGGGATGAAATGAATTGATGACTAGAAAGGATAGAGATCTATTCAGATAATCCCAGTTCAGATCTGTGACTATTCAAATAAATCCAATTCCCTGATGTCTAGTATTGGTGGGGCAGGGGTTTAAATCAAACAGCTGGAGAGCAGCTGTTCACTTCCCTCCCCCACCTCATTTGCAGTTTACCGAAATTACTGTAACAGCCTCAAAATATTAACTGTAATCAGTCTTCTTGCACAATGTGGTGTCAGCATAAAGATTACCTTGATTTTCTACCATCACCCAGTGTGTAGTTAAATTGCACCCAGATCCACCGAACATAGTATAGTTCGTATCATGAACAAGACATACCACACTATTTACAATATACTTTCTGTGAAAGGCTGTCTTTGGAAAACCCAGCACTCAACGTACATGGCCAGCCCTCCAGAGTATTACTCCGTTTTTGCTTAGTTCTTCCTCCAGCAAATCCCTGCTGAAGTCAATAGATGTTTCCTGGAGTAAGGCTGGAGCAAAAACCAGAGCTGAATGACTAATGCAAACATTTCCCCATTAATATCTATCCTCAAGTTTTATATAACTTCACTTCAGACATGCTTGCCCTATGCCCCTTCTGTGTTAAATTTACACTAATATTCAATCAACTAATTTTTCCTGGCACAAAAGTTTGCAGAGAGTGAAATTGAAAATCACATCCGTATGTTTGGAAACTGAATTCTACATTCAAGAATGCCAGTATATGTGCTGGAAGTGTGCGTTGACTTGTCCAGTCAGAGAATGGAAACAATGCCATGTGACCTCTCTGACCAATCACAGCTATGTAACACAGCTCTAATACTGAATATTCACAATCAATCCATATTTAATAAAATTCAGAATGATCTTCAGGAAAAAAAAATAAAGTATTTTTTGTGAACTATGCGTTCAGTGCTAGTAAAGATTAAATTAAAATCTGAGTCAGGACCTCAGGATGTGCGGTAATGATGTCATGACAGCTGACCTTTGATCTCACAGACCTTCAAAGGGGTTACTCACGTGAGTAAGGATTTGCAGAATGTGGCACTAGATAAAAGTGACAAGAAACAATGATTACAAGTGCTCAGGCCCAAGGGTATAGAGCTCATCTGGAAAAGCAGAGTGATAAAAAAAAATGACTTGAACCATGACACACATTCTCACCTGATTTTCCTGTGTCTGATGCCTTTGATTCTGCGTTAAGCCGTGGCTAACCTCTGCGGTGACGTGAGATGGGAAAGTGCCAGCACAAGAATTGAATGGCTGCTGAGCCACGAGTTCCCTAACTGTGTTGGCTAAACACGACCACATGCTAGCCAGCAATGAGTGCAAGGAAACATTCAGCGCTCAGCCTGTGTGTTATGTTATACCTATCAAACTCTGCCAGCAAGACACTGTTTCTGAAAAACTAATGAAAACCTAATGGCATCCAAGCTATGTCTGTTATCATAAGGTTAAGTTGCTATATTCAACCATGTATATAATAATAAAGACAAACTCTTCTGCCACTATAGACATTTGTAATGTACATTATAACTACATCAAAAGGAAGGGTGATCCAGTGGTTAGGGTGCTCGCCTGGGACTCAGAAAACCCAAGTTCAATTCTATGTTGTCTCAGGCTTCTGACGTGACCTTAGGCAAGTCTTATATGATATGTCTACACTGCAACTTGATTCCTAGCATGAGTAGACAGACATGCACTAGCGTGCTGAAACTATCAGTGTGGATGTGGTAGCTTGGGCTAGCCCACTGAGGGCAGGGTCAGGCAGGGTTAGACTATCTACCCTGAGCTGCTGCCAGTGCCCCAACACCCACACTGAGATTTTTAGTGCACTAGGTTGAGCGGAGATAGTGCGACTCTGTTACCCGCACTGGGACTCACACCTCCCAGCTGGGTGTAGACATAGCCGTTGTCTGTCCGTGCCTCAGTTTCCCATATGTAAACTGGGCTAAGAGTACTTTGCATCAAAAAGTTTTGGCCACTCAGGAATATTTTGAGGCTAAATCCATTAACGATTGTGAGGTGCTCACATTAGCACATTTCTAAGGTAACAGGGGCCATACCTACCATACCATAACTACCTATTATAGACAGATTGTAGCATTAGCTACAACTATATTAGCTAAAATAAGTGACTACAGCTAATGTTAGTCCCTATGCTTCAGGACACAAACTGATCACCAGCTGGGATCAGGAAGAAATTTCCTTCCATGTGTTACACGGTTATATGTACAGTAACTCCTCACTTAAAGTCGTCCTGGTTAATGTTGTTTTGTTGTTATGTTGCTGATCAATTAGAGAACATGCTCGTTTAAAGTTGTGCAATGCTCCCTTATAACATCGTTTGGCAGCCGCCTGCTTTGTCCACTGCTTGCAGGAAGAGCAGCCCGTTGGAGCTAGCTGGTGGGGGCTTGGAACATGGGTGGGCCGGCAGCTCCCATCAGCTCCCCGCGCCCCTAAGTTTCCTGTGCGGCAGCCGCCCAGCAGGCTACCAATTGCCGGCAGTTCAGCTGTCCCTCCCCCCACTGTTATGTGCTGCTCCTGCCCTCTGCCTTGGAGCTGCTCCCGGGAGCCTCCTGCTTGCTGAGGCGGGAGAGGCAGAGGGGGGCTAATGTCAGGGTGTCCCCTCCCCCCTGCTTCTGCCCCCCACTTACCTAATCTCCATACAGCAGGGGAGGGAGACGACAGGGCTCAGGACAGAGGGAGCCTGCTGGCAGCAGCTGCTGTCTCAACTTGTTGATCTACTTAAAAAGGCAATGTACTTAGAGTGGGGTCGGCGTACTTAAAGGGGCAATGTGCATCTCTCTCACACACACAGGGTGTATGTCTCTGTCTCTGTCGGCTATGCTGTCTCCCGTCCCTCCATTTGTGCTGCCTTGTAGAGTGTGAGGCTACATTAACAACATGTTAACCCTTGAGGACTCAGCCGAGTGCTAGTTCACCATTTAGCAGTAAGGTATTCCCTGGGAAATATCTCACCCTCTTCCACACTCTGACGTCACCATCTCAACCAAGCTTCACAATCATCATTGCTGTGTATAGTATTAAATTGTTTGTTTAAAACTTATACTGTGTGTGTATATATATAATATAGTCTTTTGTCTGGTGAAAAAAATTTCCCTGGAACCTAACCTTCCCTATTTACATTAATTTTTATGGGGAAATTGGA
This sequence comes from Trachemys scripta elegans, assembly GCF_013100865.1. Lineage (NCBI taxonomy): Eukaryota > Metazoa > Chordata > Testudines > Emydidae > Trachemys > Trachemys scripta. The sequence goes on along the minus strand of NC_048305.1, from coordinate 95,775,416 downwards.
TTTGTTTAACATCTTTTCGCTTAAAGTCGCATTTTTCAGGAACATAACTACAACGTTAAGCGAGGAGTTACTGTACCAGTAGGATACTTTGTCTTCTGCTGAAGTATCTGGAATACAGTAGTTAGCAGTAAGATACTGGACTCAATGGATAATTGGTTCAGTGTTGCACTCCTGTATTTGGGTTTCAAAAGACCACCAGTGAGTTAGTGATAGCAAACAAATGTTCAAATATCCCACAGCAATTTTCAGTGGGACAAAAAAAAAAAAATTGCCAGGTTTACAAGCAATGGCCCTGTTGTGGCGTTTATAGTGCATCACTGTTGTGGCGTTTATAGTCAAAGAGGCCGTCAAAGTCTTTATGTGTTTGCTGAAGCAGTGAAGCAGTAAAAAAACTGCAATTCTACAGGAATCTTCTTTTCTTTGAAGCCTGCCTTCCGTAGCTAGCACAAGTTATACATCAAAGGCGAAACCTGGCCTTGTAAAGTGTTTATCAGTAATGGGGACAAGGAGTTGTGCTTCCTCAACAGATCCTGGCTTTCAAGAAATTAAATAATAATTGCTTGTGTCCAGTCCAGGGAAATTGGGCCCTTGAAAAATACAGTGATATGTGAAATCTCTTTCTATTGGTGTAACTCTCCTCCCGCTGAATTGCCTTCTCTCTCTCTCTCTCTCTCTCTCTCTCTCACACACACACACACACACACACACACACACACACACACACACACACACACAGTATACGGTAGCAACAGGAGTTTTTGATTCCAAAGCATGGTATGGAATACAGCTGGTCAAGATAAGTTTATTTGGCCTATGAAAAAATGTAGATGTAAACAGAAAACCAGACCAACAAAAACATTTTATTCCAAAATGTTCTACACATTTTTGGGGAGATTTTAGTTTTAAAAAAACTGATTGTTCCCCCTCCTTTTTTTTTGGCTACCAGAAAACTGAAACATTTTGTCCAGCAGGGTAAAAATTTTTGTTGTACTGAAATTTTCTCCCCAACTGGTGGAAATGTTCATTTTTCACTAAAAAACCTAAAAATGTCACCAAAATCAGGTGTTTCCTTCGGAAATTTCTGGTTTCACAAAAAAAGTCATTTTTTGGTGGCAAATATATTTTGAATGAACATTTCAACTGGCTTGACTATGGAACCGACAGACTGGGTAGGCAGACGTTACTTACCTTAGACTTTGGTCTTGGGTAGGTAGGGTTCCTCTGACAAATCAGAGGCACCCATGTCAAGGGGTCCTAGAACAGCTTGTATAGTGGGGGTGCTGAGAGCCATTGAACCAAACTGTAAACCCTATATATGATGTAAATGACTTCAAGCCAGGGGGTGCGGCACCCCAGCATCCCTAGTTCCAGCATATTTGCCCATGTCTTTGTATTGTATTCATCATCTTTCCCAATAGTATTTAATACTCAGTAGGCCTGGTTGGGCAATCCTGCTTAGACAGTAGTGCAAAGAAAACTGTTTTCTGCGGAATTTCAACCTTTCTAAGCATATCAACAGAACAACTCAGCTGCCACTGTTCCAATCCTCCAACCCTTCAGGAGCACTAAATTCATGATTTGAGAAAACTGAAAAAGGTAATGCAAAGTTCTCCTGTGCGACATTTTTTCAGTATTGGATTGAATGACTAATGTGTATGTGCATCTGTGGTATATTTGTGGTATTGAAACAGGTTCCCTGGGGTGTGTCTATTTTGTTCCACAACAGTTCATAAATCTAGTAATTACTAACAAAGGATATTCTGTTACAGGTAAATAATATTTGAAATATAATCTCCATAAATGTCATTATTTTAGCTATTAATTTTATAGATTGTTGAAGTAATTAACAGTGCATAAAGAGGACTTCCTGGAAAGTGAGTGTGATCGGCTGCTGAATAGACCTTTATAATGATCTCTTAGACAGCATCTCGGAATGAGGATATGAATTTCATATTACATATATTTACTTATTTTAAGATCTGCCAGACCTACTGGCCAGCATTTCTGTTTGCTTAAGTAGGACAATCTGAACTACATCAAGATTCATGGCTTAGAGTCACTGCCATTGCAAATTATGAAAAGATCAAAATATACCATAATTCTCTCACACAGTGAAGCTGCTATGTTACCTATAATTAAGCAGAATCTACAGCACAATTAGTGCATGACACTTTTGTAAGCACTTTTCTCTTCACTTTAATGCTTTTTTATTTTTAGTTTGTTTTTCTTTCTGCCTGCTATGTAGCTAACAGTGGCTTAATGCTGCATCAGAAATGAAGGTCTCTATTCATTAAAGGTTATTTGGGCCACTTCTGTATAAAAGTGACATTCTTTCAATGGAAAATAGCCCAGAGAATAGAGGGCCTATCCAGATTTTTCTGCTTGTGTTCCATTTTACTCTCCTTCACCTATGGCCTTTGTCACAATTTTTAGTTATACGGCTCCCCTACAGCTGAAAAGAGTCATCTGATGATAAATCCTGGTTACCTTTAACTTTCTTTCTTCCATTTTTTGTCCTCCGATTGATTAGATGGTTGTTGCAAAGAACCCCAAGGAAAGGCAATATAAACAAACAGAACGGAAATCACCATACTTCCAGTTCTCTGCACCACTCGAGTAATACTCTGCTGAATGGCATGGAGAGTAGCAAACATGCCCAAAAAGCTGCTTACCACCAGAGGTGTGACGAGGAGTCTGTGTGGTGGCATTTGACTTCTACACAGATTTCCCCGCCCTTTGTGTGTGTCCTGAGAGCCATGGTTTTACGGAATTGAATCCCTTACTGATTCCACGGGAGGCAAAGTTTACCTCACCCTGTTACCCCAGGACAGAATGAACCTCAGGGACATAGAGCAGTTGAAAGCTGTGGATTTTCTTTGACCCTATATAGGTCTTTCTACAATGGGGCTACGTGTGGCCCCCTGTAAGCAGTGCTGCCCCCCAGATATGCATGCTTATCTTCTATTGACCACAATTGGTGTTTTGGATTCCAGAATTAAGTCCACTTGACATTATTGGGGAGCAAAGCTGAAAAACCTGCATAACCCCCTGACAATATAGTGACATCCAGAACTGAAGCCGTTCATGCACATAGCCTTATTTTCTTTAGAATCAGAAGCAGAAATTCAGACTCTCCTTTCTTTTGATAAACTATATTCAAATCAGGATTGGTTAGTCCCAAAATATTCAAGCAGCAGTAGAAGTAGCATCTGTTTCTTTAATAGCTAGCTGGGGCTCAAAGTCTCCAGCTATCATATTGTCCTCTTAATCTAAGACATCAACTGGTGCCCATTTGGTGTTTATTACAGCAACTCTTCCTTCTCTGTGTGAAGGAAATGATACCTCATTTCCCTCATTAAAGTAAAATATAACCCCTTTTTAATGCACTGGTATATTGTTGCATAAATTATGAGGACTTTCTGTTGATATGGAATGCAGACGTTTCATACACGGAGTGCAAAGACTCCTTGGCTATGAAAATAAAAAGCAGATGTCTCTCCCCCCCTCCCTCTTTCTCATGAGGTTAATCATGGTACTTTAACTCTTGATGCACTGTGATGGGCCACATTCATGCACTACATGCAACTGGCAACAAGCCTTAGAGTTAAACAAATTGGACTGAGTTAATCCCCGGGTTGCTCTCTATATTTGTCAATGGGCCAAATGCAGTGGAGCATCTAAGGGAGTGAAACTTTGCTCTCATTTACACAGGAGTGAATCTGCAGTTTCTCTTGTATAAATGAGAAACTGCATAAATGAGCCAGGAGCTGGCTCAGGGAGCCTATAGGAAGACTAAGTGGGTGAAACATGATACCTTCTTCTAGACTCTTGGTGTATATGAATTGCAGACTCCCTTTGGCTATGTCTGTACTTGGAGCTAGGGGTTTGATTCCCAGCTTGGGTAGACATACCCACACTTGCTCTCATCAAGCTAGGACGCTAAAGATAGAAATGTAGCTGCAATAGCACAGACAGCAGCAGCACGGGCTAGGTGGCCCAAGTACACAGGGTCAAGGCAGGTTTGTACTCAGGGCGGCTAGCCCATGTCGCCATGTTAGTGCAGTGACAATACTATTTTTAGTGCACTAAATCAAACTCAATCACAGCTCTCGTGAGTACGTCACACCCCTAACTCATAGTGTAGACATGCCCTTAGTGTGGCTTACTCAGATTCACTCCCACTTATCAATATCTAATTTACACTCCTACCATGCCTTACACTTCACCTCCGAATAGGGTTCACTGAGTCTAATTGAGCATATGTGGCTCTCAGGTGCGATAGCTCAAATGCTGAGGTGTAAAAAGAGTGGAGTGTAACAGGAAAAGCAACTAACAGCTGGTTGTAAAAAGGTGTAAATTAAATCAGGCCCCAGGTGATCCTCGCCCTCCATATGGAGAAGCAGGTAGAACAGAGCTTTATATCACCCAGGGATTCCCTTGCATCACGTGGAATTTAATCAAGAATTTAGTGCTCCTGAAGGGTAGGGGGATTGGAACAGTGGCAGCTGAGTTGTTTTGTTCTGCAGAAAATTTTGATGAACAATTAAAGATTGAACTATTTTGATTTTGAAATGCCTTTGCAGTGCCTCATAGGTAGGGTGACCAGATAGCAACTGTGAAAAAACGAGACAGGGGGTCGGGGGTAATAGGCGCCTAAATAAGAAAAAGTTCCAAAAAACAGCACTGTCCCTATAAAAATGGGACATCTGGTTACCCTACTCAGAGGTGTTTTTCAGCTTATATATGGCCCTATTCTCCTCTATAGGCTGGGCTGCCCGGTTGGCCTACATTTCCCACAATGCAACATGGTCCCCTCTTTTGCTGAGGAGAGGTACGGGAGTTGCATGGTCATAGTGCATCAGGGAAGAAGTCTGACTGAGGAGCCTGATTGCTATAGGAGAATGAGGGAGACAAGTGGCCACCGAATTACAGCTCCCATGAGGCACCACAGGGGCATATCCAAATACTGTAAACATGTTCAGTTTTTAAGTGTTAGGATTTTTTATGAAAAAAAATCACAATTTTCCATGGAAAAGCGGACACCTTTTGTGAAAAATTTCATTTAATCAAAAACTTATTTTCTGTCAAAAATCTGTTTTCACTGAAAATTTTCATCACGCCGTAGTATTTAATATATCAGAATATCTCTTTTATTTTCTTCAGGGAAGAATACTTGTAAACACACTGCACAAACCAGGCAGATGACTCCAAACCATATGGTTGGCCTGGACTTCATGGTATTGTCACAAGTGGATTATTACTTCTGGGGGGAGACCTATGGTGCAGAAGATACAAAACTTTTCCAGCCTGGGACCAGCACTTCCCCAGTCCAGTCTTTGTTCCTAAGGTGTTTCCAGGTGTTGTCCTGTAGGAGGGAGTGAGGCCAAATCATGATATCACCTCCCCTTTTTATATCTTCTTCCAACCCGCTTGAAAGATCTTTTACTGAGACCAGAGTCAAACAGTCCCCGTTGTGTAGTACTGTCTCTGAGAGGTTTCTATTGCACCTAGTTCCTGGGTAATCCCTTGTGAGTGTGTGTATTTCCTCAGTAGGCCATCAACACTGTTTGGCCTTTTTATTGTCATACCTGAAAGGCTGCTTGTGGGTGTTTCCAATCTGGCAACATGTTTCAGTGGCACATACATGGCAAAACTTCATAACCTCCTATACAATGATAGCACATACAATTTAATAGGATATTAATGTTCAACAGATTAAGACTTTTAAAACGATACCTCACAAGGCATACTTTGTACAAAACATATAATTATCTCACCATGGTGAATATAGGCTGTAGTGTCTCTCTTTTGGGCATAGAGTATCACAGATACAATACTGGGTATTCTTCCAGATGGTAAATTTACATTAATAATTTACCCAACTCTAACACACACTCAAGCCTGTATTCTCAGCTATATGGACATTGATTTAGCGGGGTGACTGCTGCTGATCTTAGTGAAATATATATCAAGGGCTTCTTGCAGGTTGCAGGAAATGGACCCCCTAAGTTAGCGCCAAGCAAACAAGAGGGAGGGAAATTATTCAAAAATGTCATGACATTTGTTGAATGATTTATTCAAAAGATATGAACCAGCCAGTTCTGCTGTTAGCACAGACTGGAATAGGATACAGACCCTGTCTTAGACTGCAATCCATCTTGAAAAAAGGGAGCCAAGTGAGAATTTTGGGCCTAATTTTCATTTATGTTGAGGTGTCTTTACCTTGCCAGAGCAAGATATAAATGACATTAACGCCCACTTTAAAACCTGGTATACATGGCCAGAAATGAGTAAAAGGAGAAGTAGGTCCCTAGTGTCAATTTGTGTTACCTTGTGCTCCCTGCTTTGGTCTATCATACCTACCTGTTGCCAGTTATTTGAACTTGGATCGAAAACTCTTTTAGGTAGGGAATGTCTCTTTGTTATGTGCATGCATAGTGCATGGCACAATAGAGCCTTGGCCTCTAGGTTCTACCCCAAAACAAATAATATAATAATAATAGACCAATGTCTTATCACAAAAACACAGCATGTTAACTATAATGGGCCAGACTGGGCTCCTAGGTTCATGACCTCCCATACCCTGGTTTTCCTCCTTCCACAGCAGCCATGGGACCAAGAATCCCAGGGCCCTGGGAGGATAGGGAAGGGGTTAGGTTCCAGGGACTAGAGCTGGTGCAGAAACACAGTCCTTTTGGGGATGGGTTCCATGGCCTTCTCTCCAAGGAGACAAGCCCCACCCCCTAAAAGGACAATGTTAGGGTCTCCATGAGGGGAGCCTTGCTGAGGTTTCCTGCATCCAAAACCACTCCTATGATGAAACCTGTGGGTAGGAGATTATCTGAAAAAATGAAGCTATCGGCAACTGGCTGAAGACTGATTTGAGCTTGCCGGTGTAATTACTGGAGAAGTGGTGTCAATTGCTGCTACTGTCTCACTCCTCAGATGGCTCATTCACACTGATTCCTAGAGTTTAAGGCCAGAAAGGGTCATTAGACCATCTAATCTGACCTGTATCACAGGGCGCTAAACTTCATCCAGTTACCCCTCTATCAAGCATTATGTATATTTTTGTGTTTGACTAAAGCATCAACCTTCACTGGGTCTCCCCTGTTACGTGTGAAAGCACAACAAATGTCATGAAATCAGTGACTGCCATACAAAAGTAAGACTAAAGCATAACTTGTGTTTGGCTAAATCATATCTTCCAGAAAGACATCCAGTTCTGATCTAAAGATCTCAATGGATGGAGAATCTACCACATCCCTTGGTAGTTTATTCCAGTGGCTAGTCACCCTCACTGTTTAAAAGTTGTGCCTTATTTCTTATTTGAATTTGTCTCTGTATTTTTAGTGAAAATATAGAAACGGTCTTACTATGCAATCTGAATGTGCACTGTGAATGCAACCTCTGGGCAAGGAAGGCAACCCAGTGTGTTTGTGATTATAGCTGGTCAACATTTTCCATCACAAAGTTTTTTTCCAACAGAAAATAGCTTTTTGGTAAAATGGAAATTGTCATTAAAAAAATTAAATTTTCATTAAAAAATTGAAGCCCTCCGAAACTGGGGAAAAATTGATTTAATCAAAAATTTTCATGTGGAAAGAAATCATTTATCGAGTAGCTTTATTTGTAATGCTGAATCTTCAACAATTAGGTAAATCCTACTGGAATATAAACCAGTAGGAAAGAAAATTAAATATTCCCTTTCTCCCCTTCACACTCCCAGTTTCTCTGAACTGCCTTTAGCATCTCTAGGGAGCCAAACTTCCTGAGGAAGTTGAGGAACCCCAGGCTTAGACCAAATCTATTAAATGGAGCTCAGGCTTCTCTCTTTCATCACAGTTCTGTTGGTCTGTATGTCTGCAATATGCCCATCACCATATTAGCTGAGGACTATGAGCACGATTCTCAGCAGGTAGCATCCATTATAGCTCCATTGAAGTCAACCAAGCCACACCAATTTACGTCAGCCTAGTTTGTAACCTTATGCATTGAAATATTTGTTTCATTATTTCAGAGTATAGGCCATGTATTGGACAAGAGAGAATTATTGTGTATTCCTGTAGTCACTGCTCAGTCTAGCAATGCTGCTTGTCTTCTATAAAAGTAGTTGGATTCCCTTCTATTTGTTGTCCTTGTATGATGCTATGATAGTTCTGTTGTCAGCTTCAGAAAAAAATAGCTTTTAATCTATTGATTTCCAAACTTGTACATTTCAATTAATCCAGACATTGTTTGGTGTTTTATGCTATTTAAATTGCTCCCCTGCCTAATACCCACAAGAAACAGAAATTTAAAGCTGATTTGGTTTATCACACACGTGATGAAATTTATAGGTAGGCAGTTCATGGAAGACCTCGGACATTGTTCTTTGGAGTTGGATGGTAAATTTTCTAATAAAGCTTCTTTTTCTTCTAATAAAGCTTGTTAGACACAGATCAGAGCAGACATCTGTGAAAGATCTGTTGAGGGTTTATTAATTATTAATTATTATGATTATTATTTATTATTATTCAGCAGTTCTACTCTACTGTGTTGAGAACATTCTGAATGTTTTCTCTTAAAGGCCTGCAAGAGCCACGCAAACCCCTCAGTTTGTGGCTGCAACAAAAAATGTCACGTTGTCAATTAGGCAGTAGTTGTAGAGTCACAAAGGTTACGTCTATACTTACCCGCTGGTTCGGCGGCAAGCAATCGATCTTCTGGGATCGATTTATCGTGTCTTGTCTAGACGCGATAAATCGATCTCGGAAGTGCTCGCCATTGACGCCAGTAATCCTGCTCTGCGAAAGGAGTAGGCGGAGTTGACGGGGGAGCCTGCCTGCCGCGTGTGGACCTACGGTAAGTAACTTTAAGTTCGAACTAAGATACTTCGACTTCAGCTACGTTATTTACGTAGCTGAAGTTGCGTATCTTAGTTCGAACTGGGGGCTTAGTGTAGACCAGCCCAAAGTGTCATATCCAATATTGAAGGTAACATTTGATCTTAAGGACTAAATCCTATAATTTGATGGTGCCGGTTGTATAAGACTAGGTAGTGGTTGCTGTGGGATTCTGGTGGTGATGGTGTGTGGCAGTCGATGAATTCTTGTTATATTTAGGGTTATTTGGTTTGATTGGGGTAATTGATGGGTTTGTTTGTGTATTAGTATATTTTTAAAAGAATCTCAGTGGCCCCAGGTCACTGGATGGGCACTCTTTAACCAGAGTTTGTTAACATTCAAATACATAAATAGAGGCATTTTTTTTTTGAATGCGAAAGGTTGTTTTGCACCCTCCTCCCAGCAATGGGAGCACGTTTAGATGAGAGGTTGAGTCATTTGAATTGTGTTGTTCGTTAAGAGGAACAGGATCTTTTTCTAACCAGTAAACATCACCAGTATTCATGTGTTTGCTAGTGTGATCAGCTGTAAATCTCATCCCACTCTGAAACCATTACAATACAACTAACCGAGGAGATCTGCACTGGCCCGGAAGTACTGTCAAGAAAGAGTACAAGAAAAAGAGCTTCTGGCAGTTTTGAAAAGACAGGCGGCCGGGGAGTTCAGCAGAGCACAATGAACCAATTATGTTACACAACTGTCAGGATCTCTCTCAGTGAAATCAAGCTAAAACACTTACATAGATGCAATGTAGAAATCTGCATGTGGAGATTCTGGATGGAAATGTCTTCAGGTTTGTGGGGTTCATATCCAGGGTTCAGGTTTGAACTCAGCTAAATCGGACCATTTGCGGGGTTCATATCCAGGATTCAAGTTTGAACCCAGTTACCCAGCTAAATTGGACCAATTAATTCACAGCTAGCAGAGTAAATTCTGAGTTCACAATTATACTCCTCCCCGCCCCATTCCTTACTTACGAGACAGCATTACATATGGACTATTCAGAGATTGTGGCATTTTGTTCTGGGTAAAGTACCAAGAAACACATTGTTGGAGTACCAAGTTACTTAATTTGTTTGAATGACCTATTTGTGCTGTAGCAGGGCACCCGTTTTTATGAGAACAGATTTCAAGAGGAGCATTTCCCAGGTCTGACTCTGATGCTTGAAAAAGAACCCAGGAAGGGGAAATTATGATGAATAAGGCTAGGTGGTATATTGCAACGCACTGGCTGGTGTGTATTTATATCACTGTACTCTGCTGGAGCGAATCAGGACTGTTCAGCTGTGAATCATAAACCCCATGCTGGCAAAAACGAAAGGTGAGTCTTTTCAGCTCAAGTGATAGGATTGTGCTTTTGGGCATGGGTGTAGTTTGCGGGGGGAAGAGGGAGCGTTGCACCCCCAAACTTCAAGCCTTGAGCAGGCATGGAATTTGCCCCTTCCCCCCATGCACAGCCCTGTTGGCCTGACTGGAGCTGCCCCCCCCAAATATAGAAGTCAAACTACGCCTGTGCTTTTGGGGCAGTAGGAGCTCAGTTCCAGCCCTGCTGTCACTGGAGTTCTAGACGGCCATGGGGGGCAGGGTAATGACAATATGACCGCCTTTGTTTTTTGGTTTTTTTTCTACAGTCATGTTAGAAGCAAGTTCTGAATGCCTGTGACCCCTAGATGTTTGGGGATAAGCTTGGTCTAACTAGTGTGAAATGTAACAAATAGGCTAATGGGTATTAGAACAGTGCAGCAGCTCTGCTAAAGTTACGGTTGTGAGTTGCTCGCTGTTTAAAAGATGACTGTTCTCACGCGTCTAAAACCACATGGCTGATGTGGATTGTCTTGTAAGCTGCTGTTCCTCAGAGGGGTGTGGCAGAGGGTTAGTTGTCCAAATTTGTGGTCATTTGAGTAAGGGGTTCCTAAGATATAGCCCCCCTAAAATCACCTTTTTACAGAAATGCCTGCTCAAACCATGGCTCTAATCCTCCCCAAACTGATCTCAGCCACTCACGATTTAGCAGGTGGTACACGGCACCCGCTGTCCCAATAACTTTTACGAGCCTCTACACCAATACATAGTAACATAGTCAAAGCTGGGGAAGAACATGGAAGACATATGCAATAGAGTGGGCAGACAGGATATGTGCAAAGAAGACTCCAAAGGAATTTAAAATCCAGCTTTCATTCTGATGGCCAGCTGTCTGTCTGCATTCACAGTCTGTGCTGACTGAATCGCCCAAGCTTCAGGTTAGCACCACTGATGTAAACTGGCCCGCAGAAGATGTATAGTGCTGGGTAACAGATACAGTCTGTTCTCCTCTAACGCTAATCTACTGACTGTCAAAACTATGGAAAATGTTCCTCCCTTTAGTAAACAAAGATAATTTCAACCCACCATGTTTTACTTTAAAAGGATAAGCAGAGAAAAATATCCATCTACAGAGATGTGGGGAACATGTTTTAAAAAATTGGAAGGGAGGAGGGAGGACTGTGAGTGAAATGCATCGTCATAACATCATATAATTCACTTCATGGATGCTGCCTCCTCGTCATTCATTTTCGTCATAAAACCTTAGCCCGATCTTCGATTTTTTCGAATGACTTCTTTTACTGTATTTGCGAGAAGCAACATAAGCACATTAACCAACAGAGTAGGAAAAAATGTTTCAGGGCAGGCAGTGAAATTCCCTGAAGTAGCAAAGGCTGTATTTTTACTACAGTTCCCATGGAGAAAAATAATTCTAACATTTTACTGAAGGAACACTAACTATGTTAATGGGCTTATTGCGTGTCTCCTTAGCTGTGAAAGGGGAAAGACCATATTTCACCATTAAATCTGATGTTTTTCTCATGTAGCAGGCAAAAAACAATAGAAAAAATGGCTCCTCTCTTTCTCTGGCATAATACGTATTTCCCAAATGGGACCTTGTCTTTTCTGGTGTTTGTGGTACATGTATCTATGATAGAGCTATTATGATTTTCTTTTTGTGTATTACACCTTTACATTTCTAGGAATCGGCTGCCTGAAAGAGGCAGCTTCCATTTTCTGAGGTGGAGTAGCGCAACATGTAACAAGGGGACACATATGGTGCTCTCTCTTGGACTTTTACTTTTGTTCCTTCTTGTTTTATTTTTCAGCTTAATCTAAAAGAACAACCACTCAGATAAAAAAGTAGATAAACATTCCCACCAGCAAAAAAAATCTTTGTTTTAACGTTGAAGTTGCTTAAATTAAAAACCTAATCTCTGAAAAAAAATCTAGTTATAGGAATCTTCTTTAATATATCTTAACATCCATACAGTACATTAAACCAGGGGTTCGCAAACTGGGGGTCGGGACCCCTCGGGGGTCGCAAGGTTATTTCATGGGGGGTCATGAGCTGTCAGCCTCCACCCCAAACCCCGCTTTGCCTCCAGCATTTATAATGGTGTTAAATATATAAACAAGTTTTTTCAATTTATAAGGGTCTGGGTCGCTCTCAGAGGCTTGCTATGTGAAAGGGGTCACCAGTACAATAGTTTGAGAACCACTACATTAAACAATGCTAATAGACTGCAGCAGAAGCTCTCTTGGATTATTCTATTCTATTCTATTCTATTCTATTCTATTCTGGATAGTTTCTTAAACTGCCCTTATTGTTGAAGTACCTGAACACCTACCATAGTGCACTGAATGACATGATTACACATCTGTCATGTGTAGTTCATTCTCTCTCTTCTCATCTCCACATGGGGAGAATTGTGTATACAGTGGAGTGGTTTGATTTGTTTTCTAAATGTGCATGTTGCTCTGTGGATTTGTTGGAGAAGGCAGGTCAAAGAAATGCACCTTGTGCTTGGTGTGGAAGTTGCTGAGGTTTTGGATGGTCTTCAGCTCCTGTGGGCGTTCTCAAATCTTCACTATGTATTTGATGTAGAAATATGCATGCTGGCTAGGTATACTGATATTATACATGTCACAGGTCAGGGCACTTGGACCTGTATTTCCCCTTGGTGGGCCAGCCAGGGCACCCAATCTCAGGCTTCCAGTTCCTCAGCTGTTGTCCTTCTGGGCTGTATCTGTATCTCTCTCTCTCTCCCTTCTGACCAGGGTATTTCCAGGCTGCACAGTTCCCTGCCTTCACTGTGTTATTCCCAGCACAGACAGTTTTGCCCACAGACACCTGATGGCTTTCTTTTGCAAGACAGTTAACAGGTGTAATTGTACAGTTATAAGGTACCACACACAGGGCCGGTTCCAGCTTTTTTGCCGCCCCAAGCGTCGAAGAAAAAGAAAAAAAGGAAAAAAAAGAAAAGCCCGATTGAGCTGCCACCGAAGTGCCACCGAAGAGGAAGTGAGACACTGAAGGACCCGCCTCCGAATTGCCACCGCGGACCCGGACGTGCTGCCCCAACAACGGATGGACTGCCGCCCCTTTCTATTGGCCACCCCAAGCACCTGCTTCCTTTGCTGGTGCCTGGAGCCGGCCCTGACCACACAGCACTTCTTCTGCAAGCCTGCTTTATTCTTACAATAAAAAGCACTACAGAGAAAACATAATTAAAACACTGAAAGAACCTAAACACATACTAATAAGCTTACTGGAGTTAATCCCAACTCTAACATGGATTCTGGCAGGCGCAGTCCTTCAAAGCCCCATCCAAAAGGGGATCCCTTGTGGTCACAGCTTCAGCTGAGAACAAGCACACTCATAAATGTTTACTTCACCCTTTATGCAGTTCAGGAGTCTTTGACCTGGAGTTTCCAGGAGCAGTTAATGCATAGACCATAGGTTTTTGTTCCCAGGGTGTAGCTTGAAAAGGAGGATTTGAAATGGGTCATTTGCATTGCCCAGGTACTTCCTAGGAAATCTACTTCACAGATATTGTTCCAAAAAGTCCTTTGAAGTTCCTAATACCTTCTAGAGATTTCATTAATCAGTCTCCTAGAAACGGTACATACACTCAATTCCACAATAACACATACCCAATTGTATTTTCAATACAATGTCCCCCAAAGATGTTAAACTTAATTCAGTAAGGTTTAACTTAATTCAGTAAAGTTCGTCAATACATAGAGGGGAAAGTGTGAGGTTGGCATTAAGGCTTTGCTTTGGAAGATGAATTTGGGGAAATTGGCATATCCACTGAGTTTATTTTATGGTATCCTGCCTCCAGCAGTGGCCAAACACTCATGCCTCAGAGGAAGGAAACACAACAATAATACTATGCACCCAACTGTGTGAGGCTGTATAGGACAACAATTCCTCTTAAGGAACAATTCATATTCAGGACTAAAGCAGGCAAGTCAGTTACATTTGTAACCTTGGGGTCAAATTCATCCAGATGAGTTTGAAATTCCACCAGGAGTTTGATGATTTTTACTTTCCATAGCGGCAAATGTTATCTCTGGCCATAAAGTTGTCCATTCTTTTTATCTTGTATAATTATTATTGCAGCGCTCCTATCTGAGGCAGCATTTGATCTTAAAAGCAGAGCTCAAAATTAGTCCATTGGCTGCTTCCAATCATAGTTTTGGAGAGAGAGGAAATGTTTCCAGCCTCATAAGTCTAGTGTGTCCCTTCATTGAGGTCGTGAGATCACCACTGAAATTATTACTGAGAAAAGGATCTGATTCTCCATTGCCTTTACCTGGCAGAGTCATTTAAACCAGTGTAATAGGTTGCCACCTCTGAGGTACAAAGAACTGGGACATCTGAACCATTTCATCTGGGACAGTTTCCTCATAAAAGGGACAATCAGGAGCGGCTCCAGGCACCAGCGCAGCAAGCGCGTGCCTGGGGCGGCAAACCGTGGGGGGCACGGGCCGGTCGCCATGAGGGCGGCAGTCAGGCAGCCTTCAGTGGCATGCCTGCGGGAGGTCCGCCGGTCCTGCAGCTTCGGCAGTAATTCGGTGGTGGGCACGCCGAAGGCGTGGGACCAGCAGATCACCCACAGAAACGCTGCCTGACTGCCATGCTGGGGGCAATCCTGGGAAAACCTGGACCGGTAGCAACCCTACAATGTAAATCAGAATGGTGGCATTTTACCCCCACTTAGCACTCATTTGCATCAAGTGTAAATGATTCCTGCAAGGTGCAAAACATTGGAGAATCTGGCTCTGGTATTTATGTGGAGTAAAGAGGGCAGTTACATCGTTAAGTTACTCTGAAAGAGAACCTTGCAAGCAGTTTACTAGAATCCCTTTCTTTCCAAATTCTACAAGTGTCCACTGAGCTCAAAAGGAAATAATAAAATGTAGATGGCCTCTCCAGTCAATGCTCCTTGCTTTGGATGTGCTTGCACTGTCATTTTCTCCTTCCTGTTGAGATAGCACTTGACAGCAGCCCTGGACCGATGTAGAAACTTCAAATACCCAGTTTTTAGGGAACATATGGGGGCGGGCATGGAATGCACTGTGGAATATTTGGGTATAGAAAAGTCCGGACGTTTGCTTTTGTCAATAAGGGCTTTCAGAGTTTGACTGAATATTCATGATTTCCTACTGAGATCTGCAATGCTCAGTGACCCAGCCAAGTGGCCAGAACTTTCTAAAAGCTTCTTCAGTATGCTGTATGGTATTGCATGCTACCGCCTGTTTCTATGGCAAAGGTTGGAGAGCTCTATGGGCTGAATGTTATAAAGTCTGTGGCAGTCAAATGACATTTATAGTAGGCCTGACTCTCTTCTCACTTTCACCAGTGTTAATGAGGAGTCACTCCAATGAGGTCAATGCAGTTACACACATTTAAGAGCAGACTGGAGCCACCACTCCGATACTATGGTGATGAAGGCAATATAGGAAACGATATACAACAGAATACAATAGAGCAGGGGTAGGCATGAGACTGTGATTTTCAGTGGCATTCACACTGCCCGGGTCCTGGCCACTGGTCTGGGGGGCTCTGCATTTTAATTTAATTTTAAATGAAGCTTCTTAAACATTTTAAAAACCTTATTTACTTTACATACAACAATAGTTTAGTTATATATTATAGACTTATAGAAAGAGACCTTCTAAAAACGTTAAAATGTATTACTGGCACGCGCAACCTTAAATTAGAGTGAATCAATGAAGACTCGGCACACCACTTCTGAAAGGTTGCTGACCTCTGCAATAGAGTATGAATAGCACAGAATCCATTACCAGGGAAAGCATTTAGGAGAAGAAGAAAATATTCTACCCTGTATTTGTGCATGTGTGTGAAGTACTATATTATATTATATGAGAGGGGGAGCAACTTTGACCCCTAGAGCAACTGTGACCCCTAACACTGGACCCATGTTAGTCTACGCTGGTTTGGCTGGGTTATGATCTGTTGAACGAAAGTCTTCATATAGATTCTTTTAGCTACTCTCCTTACATTATGAACTCCTCAAACCCAGAGCCAACTAGCCTTTAGAAAGCCTGATTTCAGTGCTGTTATGTCTGTTAGCAGAAGGCTGAAAAGGGATTTTGAATCCCCCCCTTTGTTAATAATCTAATTTGGCGTTGGCATTGGGATTTAATACTACTTGCCTGTGGCTGCTTTTAAACTTTCTATTTTCTTTAAAACTCTTAATTGCGAGCTTTAAGGACTCCCAGGTATTCTTGGTAAACAGAAATTGAGAATGTTGAAAGTTCCCATTGGCAACAGGTTAATTGAAGGGTGGTTTCTTTTAACAGGAGTTGATTTTAAAAAAATCTTTTACGTTACTATTATTTTATGCCCTTTGGGATATGACTCGATAAAACGGAACTTTGACAAGCATACAATGTACTAACAAAGCGGAACTCATCTGATCTTTACAGGTAGGCTCATACTCCATCAGGGCCACATGCTCTTGGAGACAGTACAGGACAGAATATTTTAGGAAATCAAAGCGAAGAGGCACTGATCATACATCCCTAAGGTGAAATTCTGGCCCCACTGAAGTCAATGGAAGTTTTGCCATGTTATATCCTGTGACAAGAACAGATCCAGTATGGTATCTAGTCTGAAGTCCATAACTATTTCACTAGGAGGGTGGTGAAACACTGGAATGTGTTACCTAGGGAGGTGGTGGAGTCTCCTTCCTTGGAGGTTTTTAAGGCCCGGCTTGACAAAGCCCTGGCTGGGATGATTTAGTTAGGAATTGGTCCTGCTTTGAGCAGGGGGTTGGACTAGATGACCTCTTGAGGTCCCTTCCAGCCCTGATATTCTATGATTCTATGATTCTGTAACATAAGCCATAGCATTTCAGCATATTTTCCCTTCTTTTTAACTTCTGCTGGAACCCTGCAACATACGTGCGTGTGTGTGTGCGTGTGCGAGAGAGTGGGAGAGTGTGTGTGTGAGAGATTTCTTAATCTTTAACAAGGGTTTCAGCCATTTTTATCACTTCCAAGAATACTCCTTGTCAATTTGCTCTTTCTCTCTTTCCAAACAACCTTAGGGTTTAATCCTATGTGGTACTAAATGACCACAACTCCAGTAGGTCTTTTGTCTCCTCTTTCTATGGCTGATGAGTTAAGGATGCCCAGCAACTTCACTGTTCAAGCTCTCAGAGTCTACCTTTAATGTACAGACATTCTTTTGCTTAAATAAGGGAACCCCTAAAACAGCTTTTCAAAAATCTCTCAAATGCTTCCTTTAATTTCAGATGGGTTTATCCCAGGTGGAGACCTGAGCTCAGACATCCTGTTTTGTAGCAAGTCACTGCCTAGCTTGTGTGACTCCTCGAGAGATGAACATTTTTGGTACCCTCATAGAGAAGTGATCCTTCTACCCACACATCTCAAACATTTGGATCATGTGCTACATAATTCTGACAGCTGCTTGTTCTTGATCCAAAACTGCTCTCCAAGCATTCTCTTGTAGTACAGCATTACTCATGCAAGTAAGGAAAACCGAGTAAGACTTTTACAGGGCAGGGCAGAGTGATGAACAATTGGAACACGACAATGTCATATCAGCTCAATTCAGAATAATTCAAGGATCTTTAAGTTTCGGTTCAAGATCTCGCACAGATCATGGGCAGACTACTCAATGTGTTGCAATTTGGCCTCCAGATAATGCTAGCCAGATTTTTGGGCACAGTCATTTGTACATGCAAATGGAGTAATTGTGCATACAAGGTAGCATGAGCAGAAATCCACTGAAAATTTGACCTGTATGTTGCTTGTTAAGGGCCTGATCAAAAGTCCCGGGAAGTCAATGGGAGCCTTCCACTGCCGTTAGTGGCCTTTGCAAAAGGGCCAAAGTGCACAATCCATCCTTTGCAACTGACTCAGTTGTTTCTTTCTATTAATTTAGGGCCAGATTTTGCAACCCTGACACCTGCTGAGCAGCACAAACTCCTGTATTAATAAAATGGAGACGAATTCCAGAACTGGTCCCTGAGCAAGAGACACCCAAAAGAATCTGGATACATTTCAGCAATAAAGAGTTCTTATCCAGCACCCACAGAAATAGATAAGAACTCTCCTCGTTCAACCCCATGTTTCATTACGGGGATAGGAGCTTGCAGGGTCACAAAATCATTTAACCCAGGAGTTACAATTATACCAAAGTTCTCTGACTAATAGGAAAGCCAGAAGATCTACAGTCTCTCCCACCAGAGACAATCTCTCCATGTCGGGGCTTGCCTGCCCACTGTGATCACATACAATAGGCTTTTAGGGATAGAAGGTCAGTGAAATGTCCCCACTGCACCCCAAATATAATGTATACATAGGGTGCAGGTCTCTTTGGGTCATCACCATCCTCGTCTGCTAATGAGCCCGTTTGTGCTGTGGTCTGTGCATAGCAGCCATCATTAAACATGATGTGTCTCAAGGGCTGCTCCTCTGTGCTGTGAGGTGCAGACAGTGGGGAACCCACGACTCATGGAGGAAATC
The DNA here is from genome assembly GCF_013100865.1 of Trachemys scripta elegans. Classification (NCBI taxonomy): domain Eukaryota; kingdom Metazoa; phylum Chordata; order Testudines; family Emydidae; genus Trachemys; species Trachemys scripta. The sequence goes on along the minus strand of NC_048305.1, from coordinate 95,756,700 downwards.
ACAGTGTCTACCCCACCTGATAGGTTCCTATTTTTGCAAAGAAAAAGGACAGAAACTTATTTTTTTTAAAGAGAGAATGAGAGGTGAGATTGACCGTTACCTTCATAGCACCCCCATGAGCAGCAGGCCATTTGCCATGAGGTCCCTGGGCTTTGCAGGTCTTGAAACACTGTTTTTGACTTTCACTTAGTAGGCCTCAGAACAGGCCCAGAAAGACTCCCACTGACATAAGTGGGTTTTGAATCTGCCCCTCTGTACCCTGAATAAGAATAACAGAGACTGGTGGGGTAACTCACATGACTGGAGCACTGTCATGGATGGGTATAAACTGTTCAGGAAGGACTGGTGGGGGAAAAAGGTGGAGGAGTTTCACTGTATGTAAGAGAGCAGTATGATTGCTCAGAGCTCCAGTATGAAACTGGAGAAAAGCCTGTTGAGTGTCTTTGGGTTAAGTTTAGAGGCGAGAGAAATAAGGGTGATGTCATGGTGGGCATCTGCTATAGACCACCAGACCAGGAGGATGAGGTAGACAAGGCTTTCTTCAGACAACTTACAGAAGTTTCCAGACCACAGGCCCTGTTTCTCATGGGGGACTTCAATGGCTAGATTGTCGGGCTCAATGGGTAGTGATCAATGGCTCAATGTCTAGTTGGCAGCCGGTATCAAGCGGAGTGCCCCAGGGGTCGGTCCTGGGGCCGGTTTTGTTCAACATCTTCATTAATGATCTGGATGATGGGATGGATTGCACCCTCAGCAAGTTTGCAGATGACACTAAGCTGAGGGGAGAGGTAGATATGCTTGAGGGTAGGGATAGGGTCCAGAGTAACCTAGACAAATTGGAGTATTGGGCCAATACTTGAAACCAGCCCTGAAAGAGGGTTGCAGGGGTTAAAAGCAGCCTTGCAGAGGGCTGCTGCTCTAAAAACTACTAGGCTGATTGGGGAAGTAGCTGCAGCTAGGCCGCGCCCCAATCAGGCCACAGCTGGCCTGCATAAAAAGGCTGTGAGCCAGAGGCCACACAGTCTCTCTCTGCCTTCAGAGGGAGAAGGGCCTGGCTGCAGCGAGCTAGAGACAGAGTACCTGAGTGGAGCAGGGCTGGGGACAGGCTGAGGAGCTGGGGAGCTCCAGCCTAGAGAGCCCCAGGCTGCGGCCTAGTAGGAGACCAAGGGGTACTGGGGGTTGCAGAGGGCAGCCCAGGGGTAGGCCAAGGCAGCAGGTCCAAACCCAACCTTGCCTGTGATGAGTGGCCTATACTGCAGTCTGCCCCAGGGAGCGGGGGCTAGTTGGTGACTGGCAGTGGCCTTATTCTGAGGTGAGGTAGGGATAGTGGGTGGGGGTTCCCAAGGGAGGGGAGATTCTAGTACTGAGGGGTGTAAGCACCCCAGATAAAAGGGCACCCGGGGTCCAGGAGGGACACGGGGGCCGGAGGACACGCTGACCACTGGCCTGCAGGGGGTGATCCAACGCTGAAATGAGCTAATTCCCGGAGACGATCAGCAAGAGGTGCCGTAGGGGTGAGTCCACCCCTCTACAGCCAGATTTAACCTAAGAAACAGTACCGCATAAATCTATACTGCTATATACGTTGTCATCATCATAATACTGTAAACTACCATGTCGAGTCTGTGAAATTTGCACTGAGTTAATATAGCCAGATGGCTGGATCTGCAACGGGATTTTGAGTGCCAGAAAGATAAAGCAAGAGCTCAGAAATCAAAGATCCCTTGGCATCCCGCAGCCGTCTGAAGAGGGGAATTATCTTTAATCTGTGTACAAAGCATGGAGTGGGGTGGGATGAACAGTCCTTTATTTGTTAACAAAAGTCAAGCACACTTTGTGGGGCTCAGTTGTTTCTTTGGCAAGGAAGCCACTCAGAGCAGCGGGCAGCTTGTTCTATTTTTGATCGGAAGTGAAGAACACAAATATGCTTAAAAATATTAATTACCAGCTCCTTTAATTAATGTTGCTGGGAGAGGTATTGCATTACAGCGTAAAGAGGAAGAAGAATATAACCTTTCTGTGAACTTCTCAGCCCTGCTAAAAGCATAAATTTAAAACCTCTTAGCAAAAACTTTTTTGGCTTGAGCTGAGGTCTACAATCAGGATTCTGTCTGAGGGTATCAATGCGCAAAATCTCTGCCTCGTGGAACTCTGAACCCCGAGAGGTTTCTTATGTTTTGCCTTCATTCACTATAGTCTGTGTCAGAAGGTTTCAGTGGTCTGCATCAGCTCTGGCTGCTTTTAGTCCTTTGAGCCTTGTGCACTTCCTCTCTGCCCATGGAGAAAAACTTTTGGAAGGGTGACAAAAAGGCCAGGGTAACTGGAGTAGATCAGAAAGCTCTGTACATGAGTAACATTCTCTAATGATATATCACTTTTGTCTGCTACCAATTGTCACAAATAATTAAGGCAAACAATTTATGGCCCTGTACCTCACACTTACCCTAGTAGAGTTTCATCTCTGACTTATACCTGGTGTGTTCCATTGGTGCTGTCTGCCTTCTGACTAAGGGCAGGGCAAAAAGAACATTCTGAAATACAGCTACTCCCTTGCCTTAAAAAAATATTCCACAAGCGCTGGCTTTTTTGGCTTCTTCTTTATTATGCAAACATATTCTCGGAGTGACAGCTGTTTCTGCTCAGGAGTGGGACAGAAAATTTGGCTTCATTTTGCTCTTGGATGTTGATTATGTGGCTTTGAAGAATACCCCACTCACTTTACCCTTCGCTGTCTGTCCACATCTTTTGGGGCTGGGAAGGAGTTGGAAGAGGAAGAGATTTCAAAGTGATGTTTTGCTGTTAAAGGTTCAATTTTGGTTTCATACGTGATTTTCCTAGATGGCAGTTTTATGGCTAAGACCTCTGTGAAAAACTGGAGCATGCTGACAATCTCATGAACATGCCACATAGTGTATGATGACCTCTAGCGATGGCAGATTTATAGCTTTTTCTTCTCATAAAAATCAGATATCTTGCCAAAAGCAGTCCAGCTGGAGTTATGAAACCAGTAAACACGAAGAGACCACAATGCAATGGCCTTTTCCGTTATATTAATTTGCAGCATGCTTAGTACATAATCTTAGGTGCCTCAGATGACGCAGCACAAACATGGTATATTTGGAAAAGTGCCATTGTTCATTTAAAGTCATGTCATTTTATAATTTCATTAGCTCCTGATATGCCCCTTTTCAGTCAATAAGAAGGTCATCTTGTTGAATCACAAATATGTTCCAGGTACAGCATCCAGTTTTATATTTATGTATCGATACTTATTATTATTGTTCTCGTAGTGCAGAAAACCAGAAAGTCATACCATGGTGAACAGTAAATACAACACATGGGAGTCATTGGCCAGAAGTCTTCCTCCATGTTTCACAGCCTTGATAAACATGCCATCCTGCATCCCATCAATCAGCCACATCATCGAACCACACTCACTGCGGGTAGCCCTGGGCACCTGGCACCAGTCCCTGCAAAACTTTCTTTGGCGATCTTCCTCCACTCATCCCACCCACATGTCCTGCAAACTCAAGCTTTCATCATCTGATCATCTTGATGATATCCGGTATCACTCCAGTTATGCTATATATTTGGGCAATTACCTCTTCATTAGGCATGTGCATGGTACAGCTAGCATGCAGCAATCACATGTAGTATTTCAGTTCGAAGGCAGAAGGCCTCGTAATGTCCGTGTCTTGCATGCATGTTGCAAGATGCTGAAGACAGGAAACTGCAGCAATTTCATTGCACCCTTCTATGACTCTAGGCATCCCTGTATTCACACACTGCTGCAATCATATTTGTACAAAATTTGCCTTGTGAGGAATGATATGAAAGCTAATCACCCACTGGTTAATATCATTGTAAAATGCATGTGCTAACTTTATATGTGAAGTTATGAATTCCCTCTCTATGATGTTACTAGTATATTAAAGACAAGACAGCATAGCCTAGGTAAAGGTGATGACCGGGGCTGTCCTAGACAGTGGAATTTGGTTTTACTTCAATTTACATATTAGTTATAAACAAAGCTGTCAGGCTAAACTATCAGGGGTTCTCCTGAGCCTGAACTCAAGCGATTTATTTTATTTAACGTGTGCGTAGTCGTCTAGCCACGCAATGGCATCTTCAGTAGTGTGGTGCAGTTCTTCTAGGCCACCACTGAATCTAGTCAGCAAGTGTTCATCAGCAATGTGCGTCATCATCTATGTTGCGCCGCAGCTGCACGAAGAGCTGTCACGAAGGCCCCAGCGATACTGGTTGGCTGCACAAAGACCATGTCCTGTCCAGAACCTGTTCAACAGGGATCATTGGCAACGGGGCAGGTCAAAACCAGGCGGGCAAATTGTGGGGTCGGCGTCGAGGGACTGGTTGGGGATTATAGCATATATCCATTCCTCTCACCAAAGTGTTTCTGCCCTAACATCCTGATGTGGCGGATGAGACCATAATGGGTGACGTGATAGCAAATGTGCAGCTGGTGGCTTAAAAAGGTCATTGTGCAGTGACTGGCTTAAGTTGGTGTGTACTTTCTCCAGTAACTTGCCAGTAGCAACTTCTCGTCTGATATGAGGAGGAACAATATTGCTCAGAACTGGAAGCCATGGGAGTGGGGTTGGATGCAGGGTGCCGGAGATGATATGTATGGTGGCATGTAACTGCGTATCCACCAGTTTGGTGTGTGACAATTGACTCCAAAATGGCATGCAGTACTCCGCCACCGAATACAAGGTGGCAAGAGCTGACGTCCGCAGAGTTGGAGCACGAGCACCCCAGGATGAACCTGCCAGTTTGCTAAGAAGATTATTGCATGTCTTAACTTTAGCTGCTGTCTTCTTCAGGTGGGCATGGTAACTCAGTGTGCGATCTAAGGTCACACCTAGATAGTCTGGTTCTACTTCATGCTTCACCTTCTGACCGTTCAGATAAACATTCATTTCTTGGGATGCACTGGCATGATGAAGATGGAACAAACTGGAGACTGTTTTTATGATGCTTGGCTGGAGGCGCCAAGTCTTACATTAGTCAGCTAACTTTGTCATGTCCTGGCTTAAGGTGGCATCAAGCTCATGAAACGTCTGGGCCTGGGTACCGCAACAGATGTCGTCTGCGTAAATGAACTTTCATGACTCTGTTTTTGGCAGGTCATTGATGTAAAGGTTGGACAGGGTTGGAGAAAGTACAGAGCCCTGGGGTAACCCAGTGCTCTGTTGTCTCCAAGCACTCATCTTCTCCCCTATATGGACTCTGAACTGCCTATCAAGAGGAACAGTTCAACAACGCCTGTGACCCAAGGTAGCAGGACCTGTGATACCTTCACGAGCAGGCCAGTGTGCCAGCGTATTGTACGCTGATGTTAGGTCGATTGAAAACAGCGCCTGTTTTCAAGTTTCTCTGGAAGCCATTTTCAACAAATGTGGTCACCGCGAGTACTTGGTCGTATGTGCTACAGCCTCAGCGAAAGCCAGCTTGATCAGGGCTCAAAATTCTCTCCACGTCGGGTAATATGAGCTGTCGGACCAAGTGCTCCAGTGCCTTGAAGCACACTGACACTAATGATATGAGACGATAGCTTGATGCTTGACTTGGGTCCTTTCCAGGCTTTAGGAGGCCAATGACTTTTGCGGTGCGCCATATCTTCGGTCGTCTCCCTTCACTGATGACCCTGGTGAAAAATTTCACAAGCCAAAGCTGAGCACGGGGGCCAAGGTTTTTCAGGAATTCTGGAGATATATTGTCATAACCCGCAGCTGTTCCACACTTGATGCTACCCAGTGTCCGTTCCAGCTCTGTTACAGTGAATGGTTCTGGGCAGCTTCTGATCTGGTGTACACGTTTAAATATACACCATTCGTTTCTCACTTTGTCTTCACACCTGTTTCTCTGCTCCGGCAGAGTGCAGGTGGCTGCTGCGCTGCTCCAAATCATTGGAGCAGACTCCAACACTTGTGGCTGGAGCAGGTAAAGCTCATCCTCTCGATCGTCTCCTCCCATCTGGCATGGCGAACACATCCAATGATTTGATCAGATGGTCAGCAACATTTGGGTCACCAGATGCCTCATACTGCTCGAGCAAGGCAGTGCTCTCCTCATCGAAACAGGGGAGGTAGACTGGGTGGCAACTGCGTGGGATGGCTCTGCAGGCTGCTTTGTAGATAGCACCACAGAAGCAATGGTAGGTCTCATTTACCGAGATATGCCGGGCTGATATTGTCACCACACTCTTCTCCAGCGCTTCCCTGTAATTTTTCCAGTCAGCCTTTTGGAAGTTCCACCACTTCTTTTTGGAACTCTTGACAACTGGGAGCTGTAGCCCAATATGGATCAGTGACGGTCTGTGTTGGCTGCATGGAAAGTTATCCAAGAGTTGGCATGTTGCTGGCTGAGGATGGCCATGAACTGAACTGACCCAACACAAGTCAGGAGAGTAGTCGCAATCCCATCTAGGAGAATGGAACGTGCCTCGCTGCTTAGCATCATGGATAAGGGCGAGGTCATTTTAAGATGCCCAGTCTGCAAGTCGTTCACCGTCCTTATACCCCCAGTCTGTGTGATGGCTGTTGAAGTCTCCGACGTAGATATCTGGGTGTAGCAGACTTGGTAGAACCTGTTGGTTCTAGCTGATGCTTGGAGTCATGTAAACATTTGTCAGCCAGAAACCGCTAACCTGGATGGTGTCACAGAATTTAGTAGACATCAGCTGAATGGCATCTGCAATATCAGACTGAATGTATGTGGCTCGACCATGCTTTGGGTGTGCCACATGGCACAACAGGTCGAAGCCGTAGATACTGCAACGCCCAGCTTCAGCAGTTGCCACATATGCCTCTTGTAGGAAATGATGTTGATAGTATGTTGATGAACAAGAACGCTGAGTAAATCACACTGGGCAGCCGACAAACCCTCCACATTAAGTTGTAACACACGTAGAGCTGGACCAATGACATAGAAGTAACACGCTGGGGTTGTCGGTGATGACAGTGCCGGGATACGTTGAGCTGGTGCTCGTAGAATTCAGCTCGCTGATTGGATCATTAGCTTCCCTGTCTGCTGTCTGGTACTGGTGGATGGTGCGGTAGAGAATGAACATGGCTCCTGGTGGACCCCTGAGAGACACAGAAGACTGAATCTCCAGGGGGCCTTCCTGACTTGTAATACAAAGACATCCCTTTGTGAATCGAAGGAACAGAGAGAGACTCCATCTTTATCCTTTACCTTAAGGAGACAAAGAAACCAAGCGATTTGATCTCTGTAATAGGCTTTGGCCAGGTTAGCCAGTCCAAAGTTGAAAGGAGACTGGGAGTGAGAGAAACATCTTGAACAAAGATTGTATCTTGCTACACTACGTTTTCATTTGGTTTTCACTTGTAACCATCTCTAACTTTATCTGTTTTCCTTGGTATTACTTAGTCCATGCGTTTTTTTTTATTAATAAACTTGTTTTACTTTTTCTATTAACCAATTAAGTGCTTTATTTGAAGGGAAGAGTGAATCTATCACCATTAAATTGTGATGTACTGACTTTAACAGAGCAGCAAACTTAATATTTTCAGAGAATGCATCGTGGTAGGGGCTGTGCATTGCAGAAGCACATCTTTGAGAAGCTCAGTGCCTGGAGTTCACGGATTGTTACCTGCTAGGTGAGGTCTGGGCTAGGAGAGCCTTGATGAGTTTGCTGGTGAGGGAGACCAACTGGTGTGGCAGGGAGCTGACACACTATCAAATTGCCAGCAAAACTCACTCTTGCTGAGGCAGGACTCATTGGGAAATATTACAGTAATCTACAGTTCCTTAGATTGTGAGTTCCTTGGAGCAGGGACTGTTCCTTCCTGAATATTTGGAAAGTACCTGCTACATCTTGGGTGTCACCATAAACAAATATTAAACAATAATTTTAAAAACTGACTATTTTCTAAGCAGCCCTCGGTCTCTCAACTTAAGTCCATTTCATCCTGCTCTGTTAGTTTCACACTGATGGCTATGAGTGCAGGGTAGGAATAAACTTCTCCAGTTTACTAATAGCCTAAGAACTTCTCTTTGAAAGTGTTTAAAAAACAAATGACACAAATTGGAATCCCTTAATGCATGAATGCAAAGGATGGTACATACTTAAGCTTTATGTAGTAAGATTGTAATGATAGACTGTATGTTGTAAGGATTTCAAGGTCATGGGGCCTTCACTTTTCTCAGCAAGGAAACAAAAGGTACATCTACACTGCAATAAAACATCCATGGTTGGCCCATGCAATAAAATTGAAGTATAGATGTCAGAGCTAGGGCTGGAGCCCACAAAAGGGGAGGGTCCCAGAGCCTCAGCTCCAGCCCAATCCTGGATGTCTGCACTGCGATTTTACAGCCCTGCTGCCCAAGCCCCATGAGCCTGAGTCAACTGATGTAGACCAGCCAGGTGTGTTTTATTGTAGTGTTGACATATCCAAAAGGAGAACCCGTTCATTGCACTAGCGCTAGGGCTTGTATCTTCATGAGCTCCAGCCACTGGAGGGTAATCTGAAGCACAATTGCTGTTCCACCTGTTAGAGCAGTGGTTTACAATGCTAGTCAGACTCGGGATACTTCAAGCTATTTCTTTTATTTTGGTTTTATCTGTGTGATCTTGGTGTGTACTTGTGAAATGTCTATCCCACCAGTCTAACCTGGGCTTCAGAACTTTAATCAAGGGGATAAACTCTCTCTGTTGCCCAGCTTCTGAGAAACATTGTTATAATACCCCATTGTGAGTGATATAAGAAGTTGAAGAAGCAGAAGAGACTGACTGACGTCCATTATTACCAGATACACAGCTTCTTGCAATCACAAGAAAATTTCCACCGCATGTTACCCTGATCATCTGCTGAATGCTCCAGCAAGGAAAGAAATCTGGTCACTACCTTAACCACATGGTCCTGATTCTGATTCAATTTACGTAACAGTAAATCAGAAGTAACTCCACCAATGTCAACTCCATGGAAGTCAATGGAGTTATTCCAGAGTAAAACAGGTGTGATATCAGAATCAGGATCAATGTGCTTTTTCTTTCTTTCTTTCTTTCTTTCTTTCTTTCAAGGACAATACTCATTGGAAGGCTGGGACTTAAAAGGCATTGGTTAAAGCTACATAGTGATACTGAAATTGACACCATGGCTCTGAATCAAAGTACTGAAAAAAAGAACAGTGAAGAAATAAACAGCTCGGAACATATGCGATAAAAGGCAAAAGAAACCCAGAACAATTGCTGTGCCTTGCAGGCCTGAAAAGCAGGTCTAGGATCAGTGTTTTTTGTTATGACTTTACCAAAATCTTAGAATAACGGAAAATGAGGATCGTTTTAGTTGGCTTTGTTCTGTGCGAATGCACCACATCTGGCTCTGTACTATTTATGTTCAAACTATATCAACTTTTTTAATGGGGGAGTTTAGGAGCAAATTCTACAAAAATAAGCAAGTTTTCAGCTGTTATTCCTGCAGCATGGAGTGAAAGCCTCTGTGGGGTTTCATTTAAGATGCACTTACAGCATGAATGCAAAATGAACATTGTGTGGCTTTCCATTCCCATTCCCATTCTATTTATGTATGTATTTTTATTTTGGAGAATTAAATGCCCTGCATAGGGCAATGGATTTCTCTGCTTATCCATAGCACCACAAAGTTATTCACGCTGACACACTAATGTGCTTTAGCCCTGATGTGGAAAGACCACCTGTAGGTCTGCAAAAATACTTCACTCTCCATTTGCCCATTCAGTCATCATACTCTCTGATGAGACTGCCAATGACTTTGTGATGTGGATAGTTGTCCACTAAGAACAATATTGACACCACCAACTCATTTCCCATGAGCCATCAAACCCTTGGGGTTCAATTCTCCATTCTGCTCCAGCCGCTTTACCCCCATTCCACGTTTTAAAATGCCAGTTAGCGAGTGGAACTGTCCCCTGGAATATTTCCCTAGAATAAGGAATTTCCCAAGTGGTGTAGAGCTGGTGGAATGTCCTCACTCCAGTGCAGTCCTTTAGATATTCTCCCCTGCAGAATGGCTCCTGGTCAACTGATGCAGCCAAGAGTAAGTCAGGGGAGCCCTGTGGCTGCTCTAACTTCAGGGGAGCCCTGCGGCTGCTCTAACTTCTGCTGTAGATTGGACAAAGCATATGGGAAGTGCAAAGGTGTCTTAAAGTCATCTCTATGTCCCCTCCCCCCACCCCAGTCCTGTGCCAAGCAGAGCTCAGCCAGGATGGGGAATCAACCCCCTGATGTTAACTTCAACCTTGGCTGGCTTTGAACTAGTAACCTAGAGGCTACATTAGCCCATTCCCATTCGCTGGAGCCAGCCAGTTATTTGTTTATTTATGGCTGTGTCCACACTGGGAGCTGGGGGTGGGATTCCCAGTCTGAGTAGTCATGCTGGATCTCATCTGAGCTAGTGCACCAAAAATAGTACAGCTGGAGTAGTGCAAGTGGCATGGGTTAGCCACTCCAAGTATGTACCCCTGTGGTCCAGGTGAGATGGTTCTTGGGGTGGCTAGCCTGTGCTGCAGCTGATCAGCACCTGCGTTCCTGTTGCTACACTTCTGTTTTTAGAGTGTTACCTTGATGTGCTCTAGCACAAGAATGTCTGTACGAGTTGGGAATCACATCCCAACTCCAAGTGTAGATGTAGCCTTAAAGTATAGTGACCACAAAAGAGAATGTTTAGCTCAGCAGCATCATACGTTGCACAAGATCTAGATACAATCTTTAGAGCTGGTTGAAAAGTAATATATATATATGTATTGTGAAAACTTTCAAAATTTTGAAGTTGTTTGAAATGGGACCATTTTTTGTTTTGTGTTTTTTCAAAAGGTATTGAATTTTTGAATTTATAAATTTCAGAATTTTGTTTTTCCCCTTTCTCCTCTCCTTTCCCCCCCCCCCCTTTTTTGCCTCCAAGTGGAATAAAATGAACAATGTCTAGGCTTTTGCTTTTCACTTTTTCATTTTTTCTTTTCTTCCATTTTTCTTTTGCTACTTTATAACTTTTCAAAACTTCTTCAACTTTTGAAAAGTCAAAGGGTGGCAAATTTACAAAGTTTGTCTTCCTTTTGCTATCCTTGTAACTTTTCAAAACTTCTCCAGGTTAGGAAAAGTTAAAAGTGGTCAAAGAAAAGGTAAAAGAGAAAGAAGCAAACAAAATTCTCTAAACTCAGACATAATTCATTCAATTGCATTTAGTAGTGAAAAAGGAGAAAAAAATGGAAAAAAGAGGGAAAAACACATTATAAATAACAAAAATGATAAATGTTGATGAAATTTTTCATTTCGGAAATCTACAAAAGAAACGAAAATTTTTTGTTTAGAATTCAAGTTTAGTTTTGCTTTGAAACCTCCTGTTCAAAAAATAAAAATTCATTGAAATGACATTTTCCCATGAAATATTTTATTCTTGACAACACCCTGTTTTTCAGTAGGAAAACGTTTCAGTTGAAACATTCCAAACAGTTCTTGTTATTTTATTTGCTAAGGTTTAAATAGTTAAATTTATTCTAGAAGAGTTTTTTTTTTTTTAAGTGCCCTGATACTATAAATGTTGCAGCATTATACCTCTAGCAGCATCAAACAACAAACATTTAAAGAGGAACTAATTACCGTATACACTTGATCATAAGCCGGTTCGTTTATAAGCCGACCCCCCCCAAGATGCATAAGTAAAAATGGAAAATTTTTATAACCCGTTCATAAGCCGACCCTATAATTCAGGTGTCAGCAAACTTTGGCTCCCAGGCCATCAGGATAAACCGCTGGTGGGCCGACATGGTTTGTTTACCTTGAGCGTCCGCAGGCACGGAGGTAAACAAAATGTCCTGGCGCACCAGCTGCTTACCCTGGCGGGCCGGGACAGCAACTGATGGGGAAATTTTGGGGGGGGGACAAGTTGGGAGTCAGGGGAGTAACCCCTGTGACCATCCCCCACATGACCCCACTCCGAGCCTGGGACCCCCACACTCTCCCCATCCCATCCCTTCCCATGTTATCTGGGGAGGGCCAGGGGAGGATGTCTCTGATCTGGCTGGAGCTGCTCCAGCAGGCTGGGCAGCGCGGCCGCAGCTTGCTCTGGGGGGCGGGGCCGAGCGGAACGAGCTGCCAACCCCGGAGCTGCAGCTGCTTCGGAGGCTGGGGGGAGAGCAGCGTGGCCAGAAGCGGAGAGACTCTGGCCCCGCCTCTTCCCTTCTGGCTGTGCTGCCTCTCCTTGCTCCCTCTGTTGTGGGGAGGGGCTGTGACTCACCTATCCCTCTTTATAGCCGTTCATAAGCTGAACCCCGTCTCTGGTGCTTCCCTTTTTTACTAAAAAAATTTGGCTTATGAACGAGTATATACGGTACTCAGTTTGCTCAGCCATCCAGCTAAAACCACCAAACCAAATAAAAAAATCAATCACTTTCCCCTTTCCACCCTCTATTGTTCTGGGAATATATGTGCATCCCTGTCTAGACCACCAAAATAAATCACTTTTGCTGAATGCCTGGATGGCCAAAATCTGTGGTATTTTGGACTAAGGAGGGGAACAATAGCAGAAGATAATCAAATTAATTATTTATAATGAAATCAGTATCGCCTGTTTACAAAAAGGGCTGGTTAGTGTTTTGAGCAAAAAAACTGGAAGGCCAGGCAAGGCTCTTCTGTTTAGTTCTCGGCCTGCCACAAACTTCATTGTGCAATTTTGGGCCACTTAAAGACTTGCTTTCCATCTCAGTTTACCCATCTATCTCCCTGGCAGACTAACAGAGAAGTGGCTGGTAGCCTGGGACACTTTGGCTGTGGAAAAAAAGCGTAGTCCAAACTAGTCATGGATTGTTGATATTCAGAACATGTTATAAGGCCCATCTTTTTTGGCTTCACTGGGATTACTTATGTGTTTAATGGGATGCGTGTACTTAAGTGCTTTGCTGGACCGGTGGGTACATTTGCAATGACAGTAGTGATCTGTTTGTAGCTTACTGTTATCGGGTTTACAGAGACTAAGGGAGTGAAGGGGAAGTAGCGGGACAAGAGGGCCCTGCCCTCCGCAGCTGCAGAGCATGCTCCAAATGGAAGTTCTGCTCAAAAGGAGACTGACTCCCTCCCCCATTCCCTACTGAGGGAGTATAAGTGAGCAATGGGAAGAAAGCTGGGGCATACTTATTTGACCAATGGCACTGCTGAGATGGATTGGAAACTTCCTGCTGGGAGGTAGGAAGTGGCCCAGGGGAGGCTGGTCGGGTGCAACTGAGACACTCCATGTTTCTTTCCTCTTGCTCCCTAGGTTGGGACCCAGTAGAGAGGGAGGATCTGGATCCTCCTACCAAATCTCCCCTCCCACCCATCCAGCTGGAGAACTCTGAAACACTGGGAAACAATAACCCACAGCTAGACCGCTAGGCCCGCTGACTGTCAGGTAAGCCCATCCCAGGACTTTGGGGATGGAAGGACTGTCAAGCCACGGCCTGCTGGTCTCTGAGTTAAACCTGCTACACTTCCTCTGCATGCCGTTTGGGTTGGCTAGAGAAACAATCAGTAGCGAGAGCCATTCACAATGCCATTAAAAAAATCACTTTCACTTACTGCATTCCTTTCACATCTCATTCTTTTGATCAAGATATTACTCCTGCCACAGCTAGTAGACAGCCTGCGATTTCTAACATGAACTGATCCTTTTGGATATGAATTTTGGTTCTTGGCAAGTTAGCACGGGGGAGGGGGGTAAGTACTTGTTTGTTTTGACTTTCTTCCCTCATTAAGTCTGGTTTATTTTAGTAGATGGTCTTTTGATTTCTTTAATTAAATTATGGCTGGACCAGGGCTGGGACTGAATGCAGTGTGCTTATGATTCACATACACAACTGGGGAGAAATATCCTTTGAATTCTTACCAGCACGAAGAAAGTAGTACGCGATAAAACGTAAGGGTGATCATCATCTCCTGATTCTGCAGTCTGAGGGGGTGGGGTTTGGCAGTATTTACCCTCCTTGTTGCCTCAGTGTAGTTCCTGTTTGATATTCAGTGTCTTTGACAGAGCTGGTGAAAGTTGTTGATTATTTTTTGTGGGGTCGGAGCATTTGTATGTAGTCCCGTTTTTTTTGATTAGCGAATCATTTGGGAATCAAACCTGATTTTTTTGGTGAATGTACTTCTGTTTGGCTTTTCAACTCCTGGGTGGTTTGCAGACTAGTTGCTCTGACTTCTTTTGGGCTATTCTTTTGTCCCTGTTGACTGGTTGATCTCCTTATGGCTTGTCTTTCCTCCAAACGTTAGCTGGAATTAGTGCACTTGAGTTAGCCTTGCTTGGGTGAAAGTGACCCCCATTATGAAACAACACTTCAGCTACTCGGAGAGACTGGAATAGCGGCTGGTGAGGTCTTGCAGCTTGGGCTGTTGTATTCCCCACTGTACTACTAGCTCCAGCATCAGCAGCACCCAAGTTTCAACCCACCCCACAGATGGACCAGCTGGCTCAAGTCTGAAGCACCACTTAATGCAAGCAAGTGATTTTTGCCTGTGGACTGGAGTTGAGTGAAGGGCGAAACTTGAGTTATACCTTGAGCTAACAGTGCAATGAAGACAAGCCCTTTGTCACATCAGTTGTTTCTGCTCCCTGACTGAATGTCAGAAACTTTTAAAAATCAGACATGGCTGAGAGTTAAACATGTTTAAGTGCAGTCCTGAATAGGGATGGTATTAAGCACTTATGTGTGCTCTTCTGAGCTGGGGCCTTTAAGTGGGAACATGGCTTAGTGCTTACATGTTATACAGTTCACAGTAGATAGTTCCCTGTTAAGGTCTATCACTAAGGAGGAAGGGAACATTATGAGCTAATTCAAACTAGGAAGCAAAGTGACTTTGCAAATCTTTTCACAAGATGAGATAGCTAGCCAGGCAGGTTTTTCAAGCATTTCTCCAACTCTAGATTTCCTATGCTTGACCCTACTGGGTGTCATCAAAACAGAGGTGAAATTTGATGCTTTGCTGAGCAATTCACAATGCAATATTTTGTTTTTACCTTAGTGTGATAATTTATGGTTTGTTAGAAAATTGCATGGAACCCTTATAAGTCAGTGGTTTGAAACATGTCATAAATCGCTTGGAAGTGAGAGGAAGTTGAATTTTCCTTACCGGGAAAAAAGAAAAAGGATTGTAATTTATTACTGCAAACAAGAATGAGAAGATTAAAAAAAAATTAAAAAAGAAAACGTCAAACTCTCTTTATTTGCAATCCAAAAGGACCTCAAGCCAATTGTTTCCTCTCTTGGAAGGTCTGGTTTCTATCAACCAAGCAGAAAGCTTTTTATTTCTAGCATCCAAACCAACAAGCCAGAGCAAGCAGCTTTGAACTGCAATTTGTCTTTATATATTTTTAAAATGTTATTTGTATGTGTTTACATGTTGGCTGGGGTGCTCTCACCAGAGCCAGCTCTTTCTGGGACGATTCATTAAATGATCAAATCGCTGATTAATCAAAGTCCCTCTTGACAGCACGGCCCTTCCTTTCAGTCACCTGCTGAGTCTCTTGTAAAAACCAAACAAGTAAGCGATTAAACATCAAAAAAGCTGCATGTACCACAAATTTGGCCCTTTTCAAGGTACATACCTCAAGTCAAGAGAGCATTTGGGCTACATTTGTGATGCAAACTGGAACCTTTGGCTACCAAATGCAGGATGTGGTGTATCCTGTTCAAAGAGGCACATACTTCATGTGTTTATCTTGGCTCCTCTCAATCAAAGCATGCTGTGATTCAACTACACATAAAATTAACAATCTATGTTATAGTTGCAGATTACATTACACTCCATATTTTTAAAAATCTTTTCCAGAGAGACATCTCCTAAAGAGAAGGGGAGGAAGGTAACAAAACCCTCATGATGTTTATCATAATAATTATTGAATGGCAATCAAATCGTACAGCATTAAAAGATCATCTGAAACATCTGTAAATATTTTCTCATCCTGTCCGTGAGGTACGAACGCCTGATAAAGGTGTGTTTCCATTCCTACATGAAATGGGAGGTGTACTCTTTCATATCAGTGTCTCCTTGGTGACATCCCAAATGGCAAAGATGAAAAAGATAGAAATGGGTTTCATAGGAAGGGATGGAAGAACCCAGAACCATCTGATAAAGCAGGTGGCCCCAAATCAGTTGATTCTATTACAATTTGTGGAATTAAAAATTAAGGAGCGAAATCACAGACAACCAATCCCCTTTGGCTGGCTGCATCTCTGGGGCTGGTTGACTCTCAGATTTTCTTTTCCCTTCTCCTTGTCCTTCTCCTTTTGAGAATTCCTTTTATCTCCTTACATGCCTTCAGTCTCTCTCTCTGTATTATTATTAATAATAACTCTTTGCCTTCTCTAGCACCTTGCATCCAAAGATCTCAAAACCCTTTACAAACTAATTAATAAATCTTTACAAGAGAGGTAGATAGTTAATTATCACCACCACCATTTTATATATGGGTAAACTGAGACAGAGAGATGTTAAGTGATTCAACCAGGGTCACACACTGCGTCTTTGGTAAAGTTGGGAATAGAATCCAGGGGTTTTGCCTCCAACATCACCCATTTTACAACTCTCTGCTAGTGAGCCCATCTTCTTTTCTTCCAGTCAGTCCTACCTGCTATCCAAAACTGGAGAAAATGGCTGCAGATCTGCACATACAAAGCAAAGTATTAAGTGAGCAAGCACATGCATGGCCACTTCTGCATGTAGTGCCATAAGAGTGCATGTTGACCACCAATCACCCATGTTGTCTCTTTATATTTCCTATGTCACTCCATACCCTTGACACGCTAATCCCCCTGTCAATCATGATCAGCTAACACCAGCTACTCCACCATCTTGTTCCCCTGTTCCACATACATATTCCTAAGCCACCAATTTGCCCCACTCGCCACATTATGATTAGCTGGCTGGAGTTGGTCCTTTCACTCAAACGTCTTCCCCTTTCCTAGCCAGCTATTCAGGGACAACAGGCCAGATCCTCAGATGCTGTAAACTACTGGCCTACTTGAATTGATTTCAATGGAACTAGGCTGATTTATAGGATCTGCCCCAACATGTCTAATAACTTCTACGTTTTTGGTTTTCAGCAGACGTTTCCAGAGAGTGGTTCTCCCTTTCCTAACGGACACCCTTATTTTGGAATATCTGGTTTGTGAAAGCTTCACAAAATGCATAAGACATGTTCCTTTCCTATGTGGCCTTTGCAACAATGATTATACCTGGTTGCCAGTTACAAAGATAAAAGTCCCATATCTTTTTTTTTTTTTTCCTGCTAGAACTCAGCCCATTCTGTTTCAGTACGCTCTTACAGCCATTTCAATCATTTGGCACTCTAGACAGCTGTGAGGACTAAAACAATGGACCCAAAGGAGTCTAAGAGAAATAGTCCTTTGGTGGCAAAAAGCATCAAAGCAGCACACCGATATACTTTGGTTGCTCTAGGAAAGGAAACAATCGCATGGACAGGCCAGAGACAAAGAAATAGAGCAAAGTGCCACATGCATTTTTGGAGTTATACAGTATATGCCTTAAAATAAGAACTCTCTTCTGAACTGTGGCTATGGATTATACTTCTAAACAGCCGAAGACTTCTAAAAGTTGGAACTCTACATTAATTCGAATGAAACTATTGTCCGACTTGGAGCTCTGATACTGGACACCTAAATCCATATTTAAGTCCCCAAATAAGTGACCTGATTTTCACAGAGAAGTATTCAGTCCCCCATTAACTTAAATTTAGGTGCCTAAGTATAGACCTGGGTGCCTAACTTTGAACTCCCACATTGGGAAATATTGACCTAAGCTATTTTATTCTATACATTTCAAATATTTTAAACAGCAAGGAAAAAACCCACTGTACATTCAATACAGCACTTATAAATAATATGACTAATCATCTCCACTCAGACTGAAAGACCAAAGTAATTTTCAGTTTCTATCTAGCTTCTGGATGTGACTTTGGGGTATATTTTCAAAGATGCACAGAGCTTTTGAAGCTTAACTCCCATTGGCTCTCATATTCCTCTTTCAGAACTTTTGCCTTTAGATGGAAATTCATTCTGAGCTGGTAATACTAGATGCCATTTCTAAGACTTTGAGTTTAAAAAATACATACTGAAACTTAAGTCTTCGACACAGGTGGCTTCATGATTTAAATGTAACATTTAGTTCTACGAAAGCCACGTTGTGGTTTTTTTCCTCCATGTTTTTTATTTCATCCCTGGTGGACCACAGACTGCCTCATAAACCAACCACAGATAGTCGTAGCTAGCATGGAGGATGAATTGTCTCCTCTCTCATGAAGTTAATTCTTCCAGGTCAGCGTGGAGATGCTTGTGATAGAACAGCGTAGAGAACTTTGATTATGACCTACACCTGGATCGGCTTTCCCAGCAGCTGCCTGGGTCATACCTAAGGAGAAACCAATAAGGAAACTATTTCTGATGCCCTCAGTCTCTAGGCAATGGACATTACTTGAAAAAACAAACAAACAAAGAATATCCAAGCCTCTAATGAATGTTTGAGGTTCTCTCTTTATTTAGGGAATGTGCAAATCAAATGCTCAAAGCAACTCTGTTTGTTCTAACATGCCTGTATTCAAACAACTCTAAATGTTTTTATGTTAATTTGAAGTACTGGCATTGTTCCATTGTGTTTATGATCAGAGTACAAAGTGTTGTCCCCTTCATTTATTTACAATGTGTCACATATTGTAATATTATCAGGATCTAAAATGGACTATTTGTCTGAGCCTCAAGCTTGTGTTTTCAAGTTCAGGCTCATTCAGCCACCAAATTTACCAACCTCTAGGCATCTAGACTTAGGGACCTAATGCACCAAGTACAACCTAATAGTCCATGTCCTGGATAATGGGAGAAGAGCAGATATAGGGAAGCAGTGTAAGGGTTGAGACTTACCATAAACATGTACCCACTACCCCCTGCTCTGTCTTGGAGAATGAATGCAGAGGAACATCATCTCAGTGTCTAAGAACTAGTACAGGCTGCAGAATTTGAACCAACTTGTGACCATCTGCACCCACTTCTTTGTTAAAATGAATTAGGAAAATAGGAATTGAAAAAGACAGTGGATATGCCATATCCTCTGCTGTAATATGGAATGGCAGCTAAGTAACAGCTGTAAGTTTATTTTTTTCTGTGCAGCACCTTTAAATTTGTAATGGGTCTGTGTAACCGTGTGGGACTCACCCCTGCAGCGCCTCCTGCTGGTACCATCAGGGAATTAGCTCTCCAGCCGTCAAAGCGCCCTCTGCATGCCGGTGTTCGGCTTTTCCTTGGGTGCCCGAGTCCCTCCTGGACCCGGTGCTCCTTGCACGCCGGCATGATGCCCCCTGGCAATACACCCATCAGGCTCTGGGTCTCCCCTCCCCAGGAAACCCCCACCCACTATCCCCACCTCACCTCAGTCTTTGGCTACTGCCCAGTCTCCATCTAGCCCCCATTCACTGGGGCAGACTGCAGTACAAGCCACTCATCACAGGCAAGATTGGGTTTGGACCTGCTGCTTCTGCCTACCCCTTTGGGCTGCCCCCTGCAACTCCAGTACCTATTTGGCCCTCCACTAGGCCACAGCCTGGGGGTTTCCAGGCCCGAGCTCCCCAGCTCCCTGGGCCTTCTCCCAGCCCTGCTCCAGCTCAGGTACCTTGGTATGCTTCCAGTAGCCAAATCCCTCCCTCTCAACAGGCATTGAGTATCTCTGTGCTCTTGGCCTACTGCCCTCTTATAAGGGCCAGCTGAGCCCTGATTGGGGCGTGGCCACAGCTGAGGCTGCTTCCCCACTCAGCCTGGGAACTGCTTGCTCCCAGCCACCGCCCTCTCCTGGGCTGTTTTAAGCCCTTCTAATGCAGGAGCAGGTGACCACCCCGCTACAGTCTGCTTGTCAGCAGAGAGAGTCTACATTCAGAGGCTGAGTTTATGCAGCATGTTACAGTGGAGACGTGCACTGTGCTGTGCTAGGGAGAGTCCACTTTGTGTATGGGAAAACACGCTCTTTGTGTATGGGAAAACATAACAGCAATCTGTCCCCTACGGTGGTCAATCTCAGATAGAACTGAGGCTTCAAATGCTTCAATATTATAGAACGTGAAGGGCATGGGAATTTCAGCCAGACTCAACTGGTGATCAACCTAGCATCACAACTGACAACTCTTATAAATGTATTGTGAAGCATGATGCGAATTTCACAGAAACAAGTGTTCAAATTGAGCCAATAAATAGCAAAATTCTGAGGGCTTCTCAGTATTCATGGACATTTGGGGCCAAACGAAGATGTGATGTCATTTATGGCAGACCATCAACTTCACATTGTAAGTTGTGTGTATAGTGATGTAAAAAGGGTTCATCTCTCACCTCCTTTTCATTCTGGAGCTGCACCTTTCTGTCCTTTCGGGTGTGACACCCCGTTTACAGGCAGGCCCACTTACTGATGTGTAACTTACACCACCAGTTATGCCATCTCTTTATTTCATCCATTTATACTTAACTTTCACACCAGACCAAAAAAAGAGCATGTGTGTGTGCTAGGATTTGGGGAGGCTAGAACAAAAATTAAAACGGAACTTTTAAGAGCGGTTTCCTTAGATATAAAATCAAACTAAGTATTTCTTCAAACAGCACCTAGCAACCCGTCTATCAGTAACAGCATTGGAACATCATGCACTGGGAAGAAATTTTTAATTCCATCCATCACCCACAACTTTCTGCCTGGATTCCAAAAATCACACAACGTTGTTGTCCACTCACAGCAAGATCCTTTTGTTTATTTATTGTGTTTGCATGCATAGCAGCTGTCTTGGTGGCGGGCTTTGCAGCTCAGCCCCTTTGTGGGAATTCCCCTTGGAGGGTGGGTGCTGTGAGCTAATCTAATATGTCACTTTTTCACTGCTAGTGTTACTTTCTGAGACTGGAAGCAGTAGGAGGTAGTGGGTACCTCCTTCCCTAACCCCTGCACTTGTTCCTTTGGGGTCCTTGCAGCTGCGTTCTACTAAGTAGGCTGAACTATTCTCTGGAAGTGGGGAGGATAGCCCCAGTAGCCGCTCCCAGTAGTGTCCCACCAGTTGATAAACGCTGATCTAGTCACATTAGGAAGGGGTTTCACTTCACCAAATGACTCAGCTTGGTGGCTCTGCTCACACGCATATTTTCACACTGCGCTGTGCTTGGGGTTAACGACGAATGTAAACATCTGGTTTGGAATAACGTCCATAGACTCATTAGAGCAACAGGTTTGCATCTCAGTGGGGCACACTCAGCTTTCTAACCTTTTCTCAGGCCTAGATCTTTGTGTACCATATGGTTTTAACGTGTGGGGTCTTTCAGATTGGACCATAAAAACCAAGGTCCAGTGTGCTGTGTGTGACAATAAAAGATCCCACAGCAGTTTGCAGAGGTTTATCCTGGCATCTTTGACTATTGATCTCTTGTATACTGTGTGATGGCTGCATTTCTGTGTGTGTGTGTGTGTGTGTGTTTTGTAAAGCATGGGGTTAGTGCAGTATATGGGTCTGATCCAACTCTTACTGAAGTAATTGAAAAGACTCCTTAAATGTACAATAAATATAATCATAACTATTTGTCAATTCCTTTGAAATCTCATCTCTCTCTGCTTTCTGGAGCAAAGAGCTTAAATAAAGCCAATGAGTTACATTTAAAGTGATGGAACTTTAAAGGAGCAAGAAAGTAAATGTTGTTTCTTAATTATGTAGCGGACTTTGTGTTTCATGGATTTTCGTCCCACGTTCCCTACATAAAGCATCTGGCATTTGGCAGTGGCAAATATACAGTGGAATGTATCTTATATTTTTTTAGCTAGCCATGGCAGGTGACATATTTGTGTTTATTGCCAAGGCTGGGAGTCGTCTGCCAATGCTAATTAGTGAATATTCCTTCTCCACAATGGAGCCAGTATTTGAACTGCCTTTCACCCCAGACTTTGAGTCACGATCACATTCCCTACCCTTCTCCACAGCTGGAAGTTAGATTGTTTCGGTTGGAATTCTGTGGGCACAGATGATGCCACATGCTGCATGTTCCTTAGGACTCCTTGACTTTATAACAGCTGTTGATTTTGGTTGACGCCCCTTCCCGCGGTTGCACACCATTCCTCTGTTTCTCTGTCCGGTCTGCAGCCCCTTTCTCGCTCCAGGAACCACTGCTGCCTCTTTGTGACTTGGCCCTCAGGCCAGGTTACCAAATAGTTTCGTCTTCTGGGATTGGAAAATCTTTCCTTGCCAGCAATCTTAGGCAGTCTTCCCATTCACTGCCCCACTGGTGCCACTTCCCCAGTGGCTGGCTGGGGAACCCGGGCCCACCCTCTACTCCAGGTTCTGGCTCAGTGACCCTCTAGTCAGCAGCCAAGGTTTGTTCTACCCCAGATCTTGCTGCATTTCCCTGAGCCCTTTCCTAGCCTTCTGGCTCTCCCTTCCTTCTCTGGGTCTGCCAGCTTCACCACTCCCTCCTCCCAAGGAACAACTGCAGGCTACCTGTCCCTGTGGCTTCCAAACACTCCTACCTTCTCCCAGGAAGTGACTGCAGATTTTCCCAGCAGCCCCTTTGGCTTCCAATTTCCTGTCTCATTCCTCCTCAGCTGGGCTTCCTCATTCAAGCAGGGGATTGCTTAGCTACCTGATTCCCCTCAGCTGTGGCCCGTTGGGTTAATTAGCCCCCTTCTCAGTCTGCTTTAACCCCCTCAAGGCAAGTGTGGGGTGAACACCCCATCACAAGCAGGGTACTAAAGGAACATCGGGCACTTGTTGTTCATTAGTCTCCCTTGTTTTCTTAGGCTGACAAATGCTGATGTGCTGCAGTTGGTGGCTCCAACATGTTGCCTTAGGACGTATGGTCTTGCAACATACGGAACATGTCCTACAAGGTGTGGTGCACCCTCAACTCCCTTTTGAGTTCAGTGGGAAATGCACAACTAAGCGCTATTGAAGATGCAGCTGGCTTTACAAGGTGCATCCTCAGGTTGCCTGCCCAACAGATAGCATCACAGTTCATGAAGTCTCATGAACCACATAGCAATATTAAGGGGGCTGCCTCCAAGCCTGGGTTCTTTTATTGCTTTTGTGGTGGTATTGAGTGCAGCATCTCAGGTGATAGCAGGTGGCTGTTACAGAACACACAGAGCCTGCAAAAATGATAAAATCCAGCGTATAGGCCGTGATCTTTCCCTCCTCCTGATTGATGTCAGATTTAATAAAACAAACAGCTTCTTACTCCCTTCTGTTCGCTCTGCTCCCACACAAGAATAATTTGATATACCGCTTTAATTTAAGATTTAGGTTTGGGTAGTAAAATCTTTGACTTTCCCCTCAGTCGAAAATACAGCAAAGTAAACTTACTGAAGAAAAACATGGCCTGATTGATGTACTATTTTTTTTTATTTTACTCTTTCATGACATCAAATAAAATAATAGAATATAAATCACCAAGAAGTAAAGTCTCAGGGCCTGATTCGCCAGTCGGCTCATATAATATAAGGAGACAGATTTGAAGGGATTCCCACGGTTTCGCTAAATTTGTCCATTTTTAACCTTGTCGCATTTATGTGAAACAGCAAGTCTAAGATGTTTTCGACCTGAAACTATAAACTAGCCCATATTTACTTGAAACTTAGCCAAGCCATGCTTGAAACTCGGCCCACTTTTAGGAATGTGACCTGAGTTTGAGCAACAAGACTACAGTGGAGGCAAACTCACCTAGTTTCAGGAATGGCTGTGAAAGTTTCATGCTGCTCTGGTCATAGCCATGAACAAATGATGCATTTCCTTGTGGTTGCATGTGCTATTTTCTTTGTCAAATGGCCTTTTCCATTGCATCCATGGAAATAGTCTTTGAGGCATGGATCTTCATTTACTGTATGTTTGTACAGTAGCAAAATGGGGCATGACTGGGTTGAGGCCTCTAGGTGCTACCACAAGATCAATATTAAAAAAATAATATTAATACAAATAGTGTTTCTATCCAAGATTTTGGTTTGGGCCCCCTCTCTACTTCTCAGAATGTGTAAGGAGGAACAGACATATTCCTACTCCTACAGCTTTATATAGTTTGTGCTTTGAGTGCACTGCTTGAGAAAAAATCACGCCCTTCACTTGCTCGTTCTGTAAGGGACCAGGCATAGGAGATCTGGCATAGCAGTGACAGCTGGGCTGGTGTCCCAAGTCAAGGATGGCCATGAGGCTATAGTCAATGAGCGGGAATCAGAGTAATTGCTAAAGCTGGGATTGATAGGGAAGAGTCAGCGTCAAGGTGGGACTGGAGACCAGAGGTTAGAGGTAGTTACTAGGCTGGAATCAGGAAGCAAGAGTCAGGGTCAGAATCAGGCTGGGGTCAGAGACTGGAGATCAGAAGGCAAGGTGAGGTCTGGAGTCCACAGCAGGCCAGAAGTCTGTATGATTGCCCAGACAACTTCCTGGGTCACCTTCCAGGGTTAAATAGTGAGCATGGGCCAATCAGAAGGCTGCAGGGTTCTGTCACTCTGGACCCTTTGGGCGGTACTTCCTGAATTGCCTAATCTCCACAGTGCTCCTTGAATGTGGTTCTGCATGATCTCCTGGTGCCAATGTTAAATGATGTAATCTCTCTCTCTCTCTCTCTCTCACACACTCACACACACACACACACACACACACTTTTTATGTCTATTTATACAGTCTTTGCATCTACTATGGAAAATAATACCTATACATTTCCTTAACTAACTCGTACTGAACAAATCTGCAACGTACTGAGAGTTGCCCCACACCAAGCCCTTTGATAAAGAGCAACGCTACAATGGGTTTTGTTTCATTTATTACTTACTATGACTGTTTTCCTCCTGTGTTTCATGACACTGAGAAACTTCTTTCTGGCATAGACCTTCACGGCCCTGTTAGAGGATGGCAGGGTTACAGAATAACATAGGCAGGAATTCGAAGCAACCTTGCATTAGCATGTAAAAACCCTAAAGATTGTGGGTAGAATATGGGCAGAAGTTCTCAATTTCGCCTTTCTTTCTGATTTGTCTAACTGTCAGGTGGGTTCTCCTACTCATATATATTTTTTTTAAGTAGCTGGGTCTCATGTTCACTCTGTTGTCTTCAGTGGTGCTGCACTCCCTTACATCAAAACTGAATTGGGGTGTATGGGTGTTTTTATGTATATGTATATATTTAATGGTTTGGGGGAGACATCTATAGGGCCGATAAAATGAAATCTAGTGGTCTTGTGTCATTTCAAGTGGAAATACCATGAGAAGACCGGATTTCCTCTAACGGAGAAGTCCTGTAGAATTTAATAGAGAATAATTTACATCCTAGCAATTTTACAAAATGGCTCAAAAATCATTTATAAAGGGGAGAATTCACTATCAGATTCTATGATCTTGTAGAGTAATTTCTATAGACTCCTATTAGATTTCTATACAACACTACTGGTGTCATCCCTTGTCCATAAGGCTCATGTTATTTTGGCCATAAAATGCTCCCTGAGGCTAAACAGCCCATGAAAGATTGAGCATTACATTCAGCCTAATAAAGTGGCACTTGTTGACACCAGGACTGAATCTGATTTATATGTTTATTATTGGTATACCAGTAGCACCGAGGGGCTCCAGTCACTGATCAGTTGTGCTGGGTGCCGTACAGACATGTCAAGCCAGCCCCTGACTCCAAGAGCATAGAGTCATGGTTAATGACACAAAGCCAGTACTGGGGTAATCCTTGCAAAGCCCTTGTAGCTGTTTGTCTGGAGCTGGTTAAAGGTGTGATCAATGCATTCTATCATATTCTTTTTAGCTTTTCTTGCTAAAGTACTCATTCCTTTGTCTCACATTCTTCCAGGTTTTCGTCTCACAGCTCTAACCATAGCCAATAGCCACTGAGCCACCAAAACCTTCCTCCCGGCTGGTGTGAGCCAGTGCAGCTGCATTTAATGCAATGTGCATGTCTGGGCTAGCCACCCTTTCACCTCCTTTGAGATTTGACCTTGTTCCCATTGTTTTGCTCATGCAAATGATTTGCTCATGACTTGCCCTGTGGCTGGCGCTCCTCATCCAGCTAGTCGTGCATTATGGAATTAAATGAGGTTGATTAGCACCCTTTGACCATTAGCCCTGACCTGAACCAGCCTGACTCAGGTTACTTCCACACACTATAACCTCCAAAGAGACATATCAGAAATGAAAGCCGAGGTGCTAACCCCTACCAGCTCATATTTTTCCTTGGTCTACAGGATACTTGCTTGCTGCCGTTCCACATGCAATTTGGTAGGCGGGAGGGATAGAGTTTTATTTTCACCTTACTATGGAACTTCTGATTTATTTTGCTTGACCTAAACCTGCTGAATTCTAACCCTTCTAGTACAGCATAACATGACCTGCGATGTAACCTTACACCTAATTAAGTAATCACACTGTAAGCCTTGGCTTATGCTGTTTTTTCAGTGATTTATTTTTCTTCTCATACGCTTATGAAAGTGGAGACCACTAGTCCATGTTGGGGTCACCCTTAAACCCCTCTTTCTTCAGCTTATGTAAGCAAACGTCCTCTATGAAACTTCAAAGAGGGGGAGAGCTAAGGGGCCCTCTTTTAGCACTGTCATGAAGAGTCTGGATCAGACTTGCGCATTGCTGAATGAGCGGGCCACTTGGGGATCCTCACATTCAATTATCAGAGGGGTAGCCGTGTTAGTCTGAATCTGTAAAAAGCAACAGAGGGTCCTGTGGCACCTTTGAGACTAACAGAAGTACTGGGAGCATAAGCTTTCGTGGGTCAGAACCTCACTTCTTCAGATGCTATATACCTGCCTCTGGAGATTTCCATTACTTGCATCTGAAGAAGTGAGGTTCTGACCCACGAAAGCTTATGCTCCCAGTACTTCTGTTAGTCTCAAAGGTGCCACAGGACCCTCTGTTGCTTCTCACATTCAATGTTAGTGCAGAGGGGAAAAATAGGGTGTCAATCAGCAAAGCTGCAATGGAGTGATGTTGATTTACGCCACCTAAGGCTCTGCTCTTTAATTTATAGTTATTCTGAGCCCCAAAATGTGGCAGCTTTTGGAGGCTAACATGCAATAAATAGGAGCAAGCGCTTTAGCTAGTTACATTAGTCAGAGGGCTAGCTGGTGTAAGCTCCATTGGTTCTGATGGGGCGATGCCGGTTGCCTTCAGCTGAGGATCTGCCCTCCTGCATAGTTCTTTTCAGCACTTTTAAAAGAAGTACGCACAGATAGGCCTGGCTTAACAGTAGGAACCCACTTTTATAACAGTGCAAGTCATTTATGACCAGGATCCTACCCTTATTATTCTATTGCCTTTCTTCAACGTACAACATTCTTTTACATCACATCTTTTCCCATGCCCTTTCTCCACTTACACATTCTGCCTCAACTCGTCGCTTAACAGCACTTGTTGACAAGCTTAGAGCATTTTGATAAGTCTTCTGCCAAAGTGTCTCCCATCAAAATAAAAAGAACGACAAGTGGAGCAGAATAAAGAGGATTCCAACAGCAACAACCGAAGGTTAAAGCAGCGGAGAACAGGGGGTGGGACGCGTAATGAGAACACAATGTAAAGATCTCAGTTTGCCTTTCTTAGGACCGTTGAAATGGTTGGTTGGTTTGTTTTTGCACTGGCTCACTAGTTATCTATGTATCCTGCTCCCATTCAAATTCTTGAGTGAACTGTGACTGTCCATTGATTTCTATGGGAGCAGGGGTAGATCTTTCTATTGTACACCTTTTATAGCTCATGGCTTAATCCACTGCTGATCTTCCATGAACAGGAGCCAGGCAGTATCTCCACAGTCTAGAATTCCACAGCAGAGGTTGTTTATTGGCAGCACATGGCACCTATAGTCCTCATTTTGCCAGCGGGGCCAGATACAGGCTGGCATAGAAAATGTGTGGTGAGGAGAGGGTGTGGCCAGGTATCTATAAACTTCACACATTCAGCCCATATCTTAGGCAGCCTGTATCAAGGGATCTCCTATAAACACCTGGCTGTGACTGGAATTCAAAGCTGCCCATTCTTGGCATATGGCTCAAGGGACAGTGGCAGTGAAAACACCCCAAAAGTGAATTTGCCAAGCCCAGAACAGTGGTGCAGAGGTTACACGTTGCATCCACCATCTGTGTAAGTGGGGGTGAATACACCCTCAATCTTTAAGTGGAAATCCATTTACCTTTTTTTAATCACTGTTGCTCATTATTATTTGAAGATACTTGAGTTTTCCTAGTTCATCTGCTCTCTCTGTAGTTAGGGCCCTACCAAATTCACGGTCCATTTCAGTCAATTTTATGGTCATAGGATTTTAAAAATTGTAAATTTCAAGCTTTCAGCTATTTAAATCTGAAATTCCATGGTGTTTAATTGTAGGGGTCCTGACCCAAAAAGGAGTTGTGTGTGTGTGTGTGTGTGTGTGTTGTAGGGGTCTTAGTGTTATTGTAGGGAGAGTTATGGTACTGCTACACTTATTCTGCACTGCTGCTGATGTTGGCACTGCCTTCAGAGCTGGGCAACTGGACAGTAGCGGTGGCTGCTGGCCAGGAGACCAGCTCTGAAGGCAGAGCCGCTGCCAGCAGCAGCACAGAAGTAAGGATGGCCTGGTATGGTATTGCCACCCTTACTTCTGCGCTGCTGCCTGCAGAGCTGGGCCCTCAGTCAGCAGATGCCACTCTCCGGCCACCCAGCTCTAAAGGCAACAGCACAGAAGTAAGGATGGCATGGTATGGTTTTGCCACCCTTACTTCTGCGCTGCTGCTGGTGGGGTGCTGCCTTCAGAGCTGTATGCCTGGCCAACAGCCGCCACTTTCCAGCCACTCAGCTCTGAAGGCAGGGCAGAAGTAAGGGTGGCAATACCACGACTCTCCTAAAATAACCTTGCGACCCCCCCCCCCCGCAACTCCCTTTTGGGTCAGGACCCCCAATTTGAGAAATGCTGGTCTCCCCTGTGAAATCTGTATAGCATAGGGTAAAAGCACACAAAGGACCAGATTTCATGGTGCGTGATGCGTTTTTCATGGCTGTGAATTTGGTAGGGCCCTACCTATAGTGCAGGCACAATACTGAGTTTGACATCACATCCATTCTATGGCACCAGACCACAATGTCACAAGCACTGGATTATGATCTCATTTCAGAATCAAGCAGCAGGAGAAGGGACGTGAGCCAACTAAATCCCATTGTACATTAGAGTGTTAAAGATGTTATTCCACAATGGGAAAGTCACTCTTTAAAACAATGCCCCTACTCATAGAAGTGGAGCTCAAGTAACTGGAGTCCAGGAAACTGCGAGCATAAGGAACATATCATAGTATAGCAACAGCTGTAGTAGAAGTTGGAAGACTCTGGCATTGAATCCATAACATTCCTTTCGTTATCTACAAATCTATATTAATGCCATTATCCAATTCAATGGTAGCAGGTTGAGGGGGAATTATCATTTGAAATTAATGTTATGCTTGTAGTTGGTAGAGGAGGATGTTGGGATTCCTCTTCTCAAACCAGAGGAGATGTGTTAGTTCCATTGAAGTCCGTAAGAGTTGTGTGTCCTGCTGTTGGAGAATATTACTGTTCTACTTTGTTCTGTTCAGGTTCTTCTACTGTGGCATCACTTATCATTGTGGCATCTTGAATGCCTTCCACTAGTGCAGTAAGCTACGGCTCAGATTTTCAAACTGGCCTAGGGGAGTTAGCTACCAAATTCCCATTGAAAGTCAACAGGAGTTGGGTGCCTAAATCCCTTAAACCCCTTTGCATTTTCAACCTAGAAGTGTAGCATCTGTACCCTTATAGGTCTTTCCTTCCTTTTTTCTTTGTCTCCCCGGGGGATGGTGGAATTGCATGTGGAATTTTTCTTTTTGGAAGTGCAATGCACTATGTGTTTGTTAGAGAAGCCCAGGTTGACAAAGCGCGCTTTGCACTTGGAACAAAAGATGCTGATTTTTATGGTGGTTCTTAAATCCCATGAGATTTCTTTCCAGAGCTTTGGACCACCCCAAGGAAGGTCTGTCTCCTGCACAAACAGGCTTTGCCTTTGTTCTATCATGCCAGAGGAATGTCAACCACTGTTCTTGTTCTGGATTTTTAGGCAACATTTTAGTGCCCCTCAGAGCAAATGGCAATGTGACCACCCCCAGAAAATTCAGTGCTTGGTTTACCCTGGGCCCAGGACATGGTGGGCTGATCTTCAGGAGTTTAGTTCCGATTGAGCTGATATCAGCACAGGCAAGTTCCATAAAGCTGATAGTTACTTCAGCAGCAAATCTTAGCGCTTTAATTTGAGACGCGTCCAACAGCTCGGGGCACACTACAAATCCAAGGACAAAAGGGAAAAAAAAGGCTTTTTTATAATCCCATCTATCCCTCATTTCAGTAACGACACAGTACAGAGAGCATGTTTTAAATAATATTATGTAGCAATGCCACCCCTTTGCTCCGTGTTACATAATATACTCTCTCTCTCTCTCTCTCTCTCTCTCTCTCTCACGTGCTATAGATGAGGTGCCCAGTTCTCCCACTGCAGGATATGAGGAAGTCAATGGTATTTGCACTTATCCTGTGGGGAGAGAATCAAGCCTCCTTCCATTGAAGTCAATGGCAAATCTTTCATTGAGTCAGGGAACTCAAAGATTGGGATTGTGGCTGGTTTATGTGCAAGAGAGGAAAGTCCCTTGATCCTTTTCCCCACCTTGTGCATCCATGGTAGGGCTAGTGTTGGTCTACACCTAAACATTGAAAGCTGCTGTGAAAGACATTACCCCTGGCAGGTCTCCATCCTGCCGACCCCCCTGTTTACACTGAACAATGGTTTCTATATTATCCATCTGTTGACATAGAAAGGAAATATTTTCCTGCACATCGATATCTTTAAGACATCCTCTCCCCCAAATCTGAAAATCCTAGTGTGTAGGATGCCAATAATGGAAAGATATAGCACATCCCAAACCCCTCTAGAGTAACACCCTTGGAACCTATATGGTCTGGAAGGATTTTACAGCCTAAATACCATAAATGGGATTCTGAAACTAGAGAGTATGTATCCAGCAACTTGGCAGGTAACAAATTCTCATGCTGCTGCAGGGGATGTCGTCATTGTTTGGCTTTGTGGTACTAACACCTGGCCTTTTGGAGGAGTTTTATGTCTGTCTCTCTTTCTCGGGCTCTCTGGAAGGATTAGATGACTCTTTCTGATCACTCCCCCTCCCCATTCAGTGGACTCTGCCTCACTGTTCACCTGCAGAACCATACATTTGTTTTTGCTGTGTCTCAGACCCTTGGAGGCATGAGCCAGGCCTCACTGTGTGTCTGAATCCTATCCCCATTTATTGTCTTATTGCCTCTCTGATTCCATGCTGAAGCAAGACGCGTATGCTAGCCGTGGAGATGTCAGATTGCATCAGCTCGCTGGTTGCCTGCTTACCAGCTGGAACAGCATCCCCAAGGAGAAGAAATGGAAAGCACATGTGTGAAGAGACCATCCTTGCCAGTCTTAATGGCTGGGCTGCATATGGGACAAATCAGCTGCTTATCAAGCCTTTGGAGGCAAATGCAAGGCACCTGATTAATCTGCTAGTTCTTTTTTTTTTCTTTCTTGCCACCCTACAGGCCAAGGAAGCCCAGCTAGTGAGTGCAATACTTAAGATAAAGTTGTCAGCCTAGTACACGTTCAGTGTACTGTGTACAGATTACTAATTGCTCACAACGTCTGTGTCAACAGGAGAAACAGAAAGTACCGGTGGTTCAAGTGCAAATTCCAATGTACTCAGACTATAAGCTCCTGGGGGCTTTTTGTTCTGCACTTGCACTCTGGGGTCTTGGCCCATGACTAGGGCTCCTAGGTGCTACCACAATACAAATAATAAATACCAGTATCCTTAATTGTCACTTTTGGTTTCCACTAGCCTCTCTTGGAGAATCAGTATTCCCAGGAACTAGTGGCTCAATTGACTCATTGCTTTTTTCCTAAACCTAGTCGTCAACAGAAATCAGTAGGATTTGCTGAAAATTTCAGCCAGAATTTCCACTATTTTTGTTTGGGACTTATCTACAAATTGTATTTGATTCTGATTAATTTGTTTGTCACTCAAATTATTTGACATTTGACATTCCTGTAGACTTAGCGTACATCTTCACTACCCGCCGTATCGGTGGGTAGCAATCGATTTATCTGGGATCGATATATCGCGTCTCGTTAAGACGCGATATATCGATCCCCAAACACGCTCGGTTCCAGAACTCCACCAGAGCGAGCGGCGGTAGCGCAGTCGACGGGGGAGCTGCGGCCATCGATCCCGCGCTGTCTGGACCCCAGGTAATTCGATCCAAGATACTTCGACTTCAGCTACGCTATTCGCGTAGCTGAAGTTGCATATCTTGAATCGATCCCCCCCATAGTGTAGACCAGCCCTGAGGTTCATTCACATAATCGCTTCTCATCAACTACATTTGACTATTTGTTTTTCTTGGTAAGTTTCTGTATCACCTGGCATTCTTTCTGCTCCCGGATTGGGTATTTGAAATTGTAATATGCAGGTGAAAGGAAACCAATGAGATTGCAAGACAGCTATGTGAACTCTATGTGGGCATGAAACTTCTTGTGAACATGGAGTTGCATGACTATTCACAAGACCTTCACTTTTCGCAAACCTGCTTGAGAAAAAGAAGTGTTCATCAAAGAAGAGTGATGCACATTCAAAGTGAATTCCTGGTATTTATTCAAACAAATGTTCACAGATAGTTTCTTCAGGTATCTATCCATCTGTATTCACAACAGAAAGAGAATCATATTACGGAAGCATTTTAATGTGGTAGCTGTCCACAGTATATTGCAACATATTGCGTATGATATAATTAGGGCCCTACCAAATTCATGGTCCATTTTGGTCAATTTTTTGGTCATAGGACTTTTTAAAATTGTAAATGTCATGATTTCAGCTATTTAAATCTGAAATTTCATGGAGTTATAATTGTAGGGATCCTGACCCAAAAAGGAGTTGTGCGGGGTTGCAAGATTATTGTAGGGGGTGTGTGCTACTGCTGCCCTTATTCCTGCGCTGCTGCTGGTGGTGGCGTTGCCTTCAGAGCTGAGCAGCTGGAGAGCTGTGGCTGTTGGCTGAGAGCCCAGCTCTGAAGGCAGTGCCGCTGCCAGCAGCAGTGCAGAAGTAAGGATGACATGGTATGGCATTGCCACCCTGACTTCTGCGCTGCTGCCTGCTGAGCTGAGCCCTCAGTCAGCAGCTGCCACTATCTGGCAATACCATGACCCCTCTAAAATAACATTGTAACCCCCCTGCAACTCTCTTTTGGGTCAGGATACCCGATTTGGGAAACGCTGGTCTCCTCTGTGAAATCTGTATAGTATAGGGCAATGGTTCTCAAACTTCAGCAACCTGAGCACCCCCATTTTGATTTAAAAATTTTCTGGAACCCCCAAGTCCCCCCGCTCAGCCTCAGGCCCTGCCTCCACTCCACCCCTTCCCCCAAGACCCCACCCCTGCCCCACCTCTTCCCGCCCCCTGCTCTCTCACTCCCTCGCTCGCTTTCCTCCACCCTCACTCACTTTCACCAGGCTGGGGTAGGGGGTTGGAGTGCGGGACGGGATGCGGGCTCTGGGAGGGAGTCTGGATGCGGGGTGCAGGCTCTGGGCTGGAGTAGGGGGTTGGGGTGTGGGAGAGGGTGAGGAGTGTGATGCTTACCTTGGGCAGCTCCCAAAAGCGATTGGCACATCTCTCTGGCAGCGGCTCCTAGGCAGGGGAGGCAGGGGAAGCAGGGGGTCTCCACGTGCTGCACCTGCTCGCAGGCACCCCCCACACCTCCCAGGCAATGGGAGTTGTGAAGTTGGACCTCGGGACGGGGGCAGCGCGTGGAGACCTCCTGGCCCGCCCCCCGTTCCACCACCGCTTCTGGGAGTGGAGCAGAGCCAGGGCAGGTAGGGAGCCTGCCTTAGCCCTGCTGCGCCTCTGAAGGGGGAGGAGTTGAACAGTGGGGCCTGCGGACCCCCTGAAGTGCCCTCGGGGACCCATAGGGGTCTGCAGACCCCAGGTTGAGAAATGCTAGTATAGGGTAAAAGCACAGAAAACACCAGATTTCATGGGGGGAGACCAGATTTCACAGTCCCTGATGCGTTTTTCATGGCCGTGAATTTGGTAGGGCCCTAGATATAATAAGTAAACAATTATAATGGCACTTTTGTCTTATAGGGTACTGAACTCAAACTCACTGGGGTTAATAAATAAACCATAGAAACTGGTAATGCTAGTAAACATCTAGACTGGCCTGGAAGTCAATGGGGAAAGTCACCTGGTTAAGTTAAGCACATGATTAAGTGTTTTATTGGGTCAGAATCTAAAAGCCACAACAGAGCACTAAAACTAAGAGAAGAAATTAAGGAAGAACTTACATTTCTTTAGTGGACAAATAATAGGAGAGGGTGGGGGAAGAAGAAACCTCCTCATGCATTTAACCACAGTAAAATTAACACAAGCTAAAATATGTTGAAAGATTTTGTTCCCATTTGCCTGAAAAGCTTTTGTCTCTCCTAGTTTCTGGGCTTTGGTAAAGTGGAAAAAACAAACACAAAAAATACCCATTTTAATTGCTTGCAGTGCTGCAGAACTTTTCTCTGACGTGTCCCAAAGCTTCTGCTGCAAAGGAGAATAAGCCAAGAGCCTTCAGCTGTTTTCACTTTAAAACAATGTAAGAGACTCAGGACGAATGCATTTGTTATACATTTGCTAACCCATATCAGACTGAGGCTATATCTCATACCAACATCTAAATCAGCCCAATTTTGCTCTGAATGTTCTCTTTTACGAAACCAGTAAACTTCCCTCCACAAGCCAGAATATGAGACTATACACACTTCAAGCTGCTGATTGTCCTTTGCTACCATTCCTTTATGTTTATAAGTTTAGCAGGGGGTCCAACAACTCAAATGAAAAGCACATGGGTTTGTGACTTTAAAACTGAAATAGAAGACATCTAATATGACAGAACATGTTGTTTATGGAGCCATGGATTTCACTAAAGGACATCCTTACTGAATCATAATTAAACTACCATAATGAACTCCAAGTTTCATCTGCTGGGCTCAGAAGGGGGAAAAAAGATACTTTCAGTAGGTTCTGCTGAAGTCATTTGTCCAGACCCACAGCTGGTTTTAATGTGCCGACGAGTGGGAAAACTGTCAAAATTATGCCCTAGAAATTTCAGGCAAATGGCTGTGTAATATCTGATAGAAACAAACTGAAATCTGTCACTTTTGTTAATCTAATAAATTGTGTTTTGTAACTGAAAAATATAATTGCATTGCACACACATTATGTGCACACTTCGCTTTTAAAAGCTGTCGTGCCACCAGTGAAACAAATGAAAACACTTTATAGCCCAGTCTGATTTATTTCACAGTTTAAAGATTTCTTTGGGACAAAACAAGTATTTGGCATGGAGCTCTTCAACAACATTTATATAGGCTACAAAGGGGAAATCTGCATTCCTTGAAATAAAAATAATATTCTTTTGCAAAGAAACATTTTAAAAATGATTTTCTACCTTTTAGCAAATCCTAGATTATTCACTGGACTCACCTTTGAAGTTCAAGACACAAAACCGATCAACTTTAAAATTAGCACATAAAATTAACGATTGCTGGAGTTGGCAGGCTCCCTGGAAAACCTGGGTGCTTCTGGCATTTTCATTTGGAAAGGCTTCAAAGCTATTGCCTGTATTAAACATTAGAACTGGGAGCTGGAAAGTAAGAGAGATGAAGGAGAGGAAAATATCTCCTGAATATCAGGTGAAGAGCAAATTTCAAGGGACAGCTATGTCTATGGTTCCAATTCAGTGATGTAACTTCCAAAACCATTTCCTGAAAGACTTTGATTATGAGATTCAGTAGTGTTTTCTTTTGTGTTTTTCTTCTTTAACGTTAAATTGGAAATAAAAGTGTGTGTGTGTGTGTGTGTGGAGGGGGCAATGGAGGGGGAAGGAAGCCGCCCACGTGATCATTATATAACAAACTGAGCTGCCAAGCTTAACGTAGCAGAAATACAAACATTGATGAATGACCGAACTGTGTTAAGAAGATGCAGTTGCCTTTGGCCAAACTTGACTTAAAAATGGAAAGCTGTTACTTCCTTGAAGAGACACATATTCAGTTTCACACTGTAAGACAAAACCTTAAAGCCTGAGCTTTTCTTGTATTAGTTCATCTTGTGCCCTCTTTGAACTGTATGCTCCATATGCTATATTCCTCCGCATGCAAAGGAAACTAAATGACCTGATTTAGGCTCTCACAAGTGAAAAATTAACTTTTACCCTTGACACTACAAGCACTGTTGACCTGGGGCTCATATAAAAATGAGTGATCATGGAATACAGCTGCAGACAAATTTGTGCTTTTCTGAGCCAATTCGAGCTCAATGTGATGGGGTAGAGGGAGTACCGCTATAATAATACCTAGGTTCATAGCTCTCAAAGACCTTTAACAAAGGAGGCCAAGTATCATTATTCTCATTTTACAGACAGGGAAACTGAGGCACTAGGAGGCAAGTGACTACCTCAGGCTAGTGATAGAGCTAGGAATTGAGCCTAGATTTCCTGAATGCTAGCCTACTGCCCCAGTCACTAGACCATGCTGCTAATGGAAGCTATTGAGATACCACCAACCCCCATCACATGGGGGAGGAAGAATTATGTGATCTGGAATTTATGGAAGTCCAGTTTCAAATTGTCATTTTTGTGGAGGGAGAGAAGGAAATTATGTTTCATTAGCAGTAAAGAAGGAGAAAATTGAGTTGTGCAGAGTTGGATTTTTTCTCTCTGCTTGAGTTTGTTTTTAAAATAAATTAGCTTCCTGTGATACATTTGATCAGTTGATCCAAACTACTTCACAACACGTTTTGGTTCACATTAATTTTGCCATTGCACAAATGGTGATAATTTAGACCTGGCATCCTGCTTCTACTCACGGCTCTAGCCTTGTAGATCTAGGCCCAAAGAAAGTGGAAAGATGATACCCTTCCCTGAGGCCCTCATGCCAGGTGTTTCTGATGTGCTTGTGGCGACAACATTTACTGAGGTCTCAGCATCAGGAAAAATGAGAGCTCAGACTTTGCCCTTGGTTACTGACAGGCCTCTCCCTTCACTCCAGTTGGGTTGTTTGAGAGTTCCTGGGGGAAGGATCTGGCCAAACAAATAGCAACTTCTTTATTTCCTCATCCGCAAAAGACTTCTCCAATTTCTAGAACCTTCAGGAAAAGGACCAGGGAATTCAAGCCACCTTAGAATCCCTGTATATGCCAGTTTCCCTTAAGAAACACCAGGGCTTATTTGTCTATGCAAATATTGATAGCTATGTGTTGTAGTACCTCAGATATCTGATCCATCCCAAGCAGAAGAGTGATTGGATGCTTTTTGTGGGTCAAGCCCAGTAGCCCACAAGGGAGTCCGGGATCTAACATGTGGACAAAGTAGGCCTAGAAGGTTGGCAGATGCTACCATGCCACAAAGAGAATTTTTCTTTGCTTTTAAGAACATAAGCATGGCCATACTGTGTCAGACCAATGGTCCATTTAGCCCAGTACCCTGTTTCCGACAGTGGCCAGTACCAGAACTTCAAGGGGAGTGTACAGAACAGGGCAATTTTGGAAAGACCCATCCTTTCTTCCCCTTTTAATATTTATTAAGCCAAGGAACCATTTTATAAGTATGGTGTAAACACCCCCAAGTTTCATTTTACCAAATCTGGTGAAAATGTTGTTTTGGACTTATTTATCCAGGTCAACAGCTTTCTTGTGGAAAAACCATTAAAGGAGAGAATGCTAACAAGAAACAGAAGGGTGAGGCATGAGGAAAAAACAAGGATGGCTCATCATAAGTAACCAGAGAGCACTTTGGTGGATGCACATATAAATGGAAGCAGCTTTCATAAAGGCTAACAGGTCTCTCTTCCTCCTTCCCTGACTATGAATGCCCAGGTGGGTATTTTAGTCTTGGCCTTTTTAACAGTAAAAAAAAATATGAATAAGTTAAGCTTTGAAATGTTACTGTTTAGTCAACTCTCTGGCTGCAGACGCAGTTTAATTTGACACAACAATGTTTGCTTTACATAGCACAGGGTATGCCAGTCTGTGGGGGTGACTCATTTACTAGCTAATTAACAAGTATCTAATATAAATTTAACGTTCACTTCAAACTTACTTTCCTTCAACCCTAACTTTTTTTTTGATTGGGGTAGTTGCAAATGGAAGCCAAATATTTTAGTTGGTTGGGCTGAATGGAGGAATATGCTGTGTTTAGATTTCCAATTCCTTTGCATCCTTTAAAGAGCTAAATTTAAGAAACTAACATTTCTTAATACAAAGTCATTTTTGTGTGAAGCAGCCCCCCAAGCCTTTCTCGTTTTTCAAAATCCCCGAATTAAAGTTCTTTCATTTGCTTTTAAAGAATAGCACCTGAGGTTATTTTTTCCCTATCAAACCATCCAATGAATTCTAAAAACCTTCATTTTGATTTAAAAGGCTCCTGTGTAGTTCCTGTGTTGGATGTCTATCTATCCATTGTGCATTCAAGAACCAAGCCAAGATAATTGCTCAATTGAAGTGCATCAGAAAGCATTTACAGTATCATTGCTTTTCTCATACCGTTGTGTTCACATCATTTGTACCATTGGAGCAGGAGGAGCTGGGGAAGAGGAAAGGTAGGGGAATGATAAGGACACTGCACCCCTATGGCTGCTGATAGAAGCCTGGTGGGGAGAGGCAAAGGCCATCCAGTGCCAGATAGCAGAATGAAAGCGCCAGCATCAGAGGAGTAAGGCAAAACATGGTCATTACCTGGTCAATTGAAAGGTTGCAGTACTTCGGCATGCCTATCACCTCTCTGATTCAAGTACAGTCGCCACTCTTCCAGACAGCTCTTTGTGCTTGGTGTCTGGTACCGTGTTACTGGAAGATGGCAAAGTTTGGCCTGACATAAACAGTATATAGGTTTCCCAATGGTTTAAGCAAGAGGATAAACAACTTAATCCAGCAAACAGACAGCAGGATCTTGTAACCGAGCAGGAGTATACTCATCAGTGGCTTCATTGCTGGGAATTGCTAGGTAAACAACAACAGAGATGAAAGCATTCGAATGCTTTAAACTGGGGGATGAGTTCTGTGACTCACATGACATGACTGAGGAATATTTAGAGCTCAAATGACTTAACTTCTTTCTTCTGTGCATGGTGTTATCAGCAGGGGAGTGTAGCAAATCACAGGGATTTTCACTGTGAGCTCAGCATAGGAGCTTTTTAGGTACTGGAAACTCGACAGGCCCCCCATTGCTCCCTCCCCCACAGAAGTTCGTGATGGAAATTCAGTACTTTTAAGCTAATGGCACTGTAGAGTGGGCCAACAAGCAAAACTAATTCATTCCTATCTTAGAGCCATTAAGTTGCTGCAGCTCCATTAGCGCCTGGGAAGGGAATGCGTAAGGCTGATCTGCATGGGACAGAGAAACTAAAAAATGTTCTGCTTCACGCTCCCCTCAAAGTGGGCAAACTCAGATTATCCCTTTCCTCCTGTCGTGGAGTAAGGGGGACAGGGGTCCTTCTGAGCTGGCTCCTTCTTACCAGGATGGGGTCTGAAGTCACATGTGAGGGATGCAAATACCTAGTAAATGGGGGTGGGGGGGGATTTCCATTAACACAAATAGGTCAAAGCTAATGAGAGTTGGGGGCCCAACTCCTAACTCTCTGTTGTGCCTTTGATCATCTCCCTTTAGATCTTTAGACTGGATTTGACAGACTTGAGTGAAATGGGTTGGAGTGGGCTTGGATTTCCACCTGAACCGTTCACTCTTTTCATTGTTGAGCCTGGTTGTGGGGGTTTGCTTCTCTACATTATTCTCTTGTGTACTGTACGGGGTTGTGATTTTATGGCACTCAAATAATATCTTAAATGCAAAAAATAATCTCGTTCTATAACTGTCCTTCAACTCTCAAACGAGTTTGCTTTTTTGTAAACGTATGGTTTTTAGGGAAACACTTTTAGAGGGAGCTGGGTCTAGACCAGTGATACTCAGACTGAGGGTATGTCTACACTTACCGGAGGGTCCGGTGGCAGGCAATCGATGTTCTGGGATCGATCCCGGAAGTGCTCGCCGTCGACGCCGGTACTCCAGCTCAGCGAGAGGAGTACGCGGCATCGACGGGGGAGCCTCCCTGCCGCGTCTGGACCCGCGGTAAGTTCGGACTAAGGTACTTCGAATTCAGCTACGTTATTAACATAGCTGAATTTGCGTACTTTAGTCCGAAGTGGGGGGTTAGTGGGGACCAGGCCTGAGTCTCATGAGCTGCAAGCAGCTCTTTAAGGCGTCTTCCGTGGCTCTTTGCAGCATGTGATATTAAAACACTGGGTGATTTAACTATTAACCATTCTAAGTTGTTAACCAATCAGGATGCTTTTACTATATTATTAATCAATTGTAGTTGATAAAATAATAATGTTTGGTCAGTCATTTTGCTGTTACTATTTATATATATAGTAAATGAAACAATGAATTCACACTACTGTGGCTCTAATGTTGATTAGAGGTCTGAGTATCACTGGTCTAGAGAGTGTGTATGGTCTCATGGCGAGAGCCTGGGACAGGCTGCAATGAAGTTCTCAGTTTGACTGCTGTAAATGCTGCTGATTTGCTTTGTAAGTTTGGGAAAGTGAGTTAACTTTCCTGCCTCAGTTTCCATGTCTGTAGAAGGGGGATGCCAATACTTTAAACCGGGGGTTCTCAACCTTTTTTTTTCTGAGGCCCTCCTCCCAACGTGCGATAAAAACTCCCCGGCCCACCTGTGCCATAACAACTGTTTTTCTGCATATAAAACAGAGGGTCGAGGTTAGTGGGTAGCAAGCAGGACAATTGCCTGAGGCCCCACACAGGGGGTCCTGCGAAGCTAAATTTCTCAGGCTTTGGCTTCAGCCCTGGGCCCCAGTGAGTCAAATGCTGGCCCTGCTTGGCTGACCTCCCTGCAATCTGCTTGTTCTCGGACCCCTGCTCGAGAACTGCTGCTTTGAACCACTTCACAGCTGTTTTGAGGCTTAATTAATTAATGTTTGTAAAGTGCTTGAAGATGCTCCAGTGAAAGGCATATGTCCATACTATATACACATTTTAATACAATTTAAACAACCCAGTTGAGAAAGGGGGTTGTGACTCAAAAGGAGAGCGCCGTCAAAGAATCAGCACTCTGTACATTTATCTGGTACATTGACAGCTATCCAGACATACCCAAAGAGATTTACTTTAGAAATCAGGCTAGAAATCTCACGGTAGCAGGCTGTCAAAGAAGATGCCCGGTTACTTCCAAGTTACTGCGGTTACTTCCGAGTTACTGCTGAGACTCCATGAGATCGAGAAACACTGTGAGAACCGAGTTGTTCATGGTGGTTTGCCATCTCCTCCTACACTTTAGGTTGGGGTTCGTTTTAAGTTCTGGGCAAAGGTTTGGGCCATTCCTTCTGTTATTAGAACTCTGTGGGCTAGAGCCGGGTTCTCACAACAAAATGTTTTTGATGGCCTCAGAGTGCGGTCACCAACTTTTGCTGGTGGCAACTCTGACAAATTTTCCTAAAACGCTTAATTAACTTTAGGAAAAACAAATAAATATGTACATATACACATCCAAATCATTGCAATTTATTTATGTAGGTTTTTTTTTTTTTTGCAGACTCAATAATAAAAATAATGTATGGTTGTATGTTGGTGCTCCTGGCCCTCGCTGCCTCTCCTGGCCCCCCACCTGTCACTTGTGGCCCCTGCTGCCTCCTCCTGGTCCCTCCATTGACCCCCAGGCCCTACTGCTTCCCTTCTCCTCCACTGCCCTGAGCTCCCTTCTGCAGCCTTGCACTCCAGGCTTACCCCACTCCTTGCCTCTTGACCACGGCGCCGGGTAAGGTTGGCACTGCTGAAGCCCTGCCATGCTGGGCTGAAACCCAGACCCCACGGCCGGAGCCGGAAAGGGGAACTGAAGCCCGGAGTCTGCCGCCAGAGCTCCAAGCCCGAAAGGGGGGAGGGGTTAAGCCTGCCCCCAGAGCCCCTGGGCCCTGCAGGGAAGGGCTGCAGCTTTGCCCCCTTCCCCATTCCTGCTCAGGATATCGTGGCCACAGGAAAAACCCCTGGTGGCTGCATGCGGCCACAGTGGCTGCATTTGAGAAACACTACTCTTCACGAGCGCCCAGGAGGGGCTGGAGCACTGCGAAGAGCCTCTCCCACATTGCACCACACATGTGAAGGCAGAGCTCAACAGAGACCACTCAATCTTTGATCCCTTCAGGGAGCAAATCATTCCAAGGAGGGGCAGGGGGAAGCTGGGGCCACCAGAGGAGAGCCAGGACACTGGGGTGGGAAGGGGGGAATTGGACACTCTAATGCAGTGATTCTCAGCCTTTCCAGATGACTGTCCCCCTTTCAGAGTCTGACTTGTCTTGCGTACCCCAAGTTTCACCTCACCTAAAAACTACTTGCTTACAAAATCAGACACGGAAATACAAAAGTATCACTCCACACTAGTACTGAAAAACTGCTGACTTTCTCCTTTTTACCATATAGTTATAATATACATCAATTGGAATATAATTAGTGTCCTTACGTTTCAGTGTGATTTTTGAAGCTATTTTTCACTTGTGAGCCTTGTCTGAAGCCAGAGCCCTGGGCAGTGAGGCTGAAGCCCGAGCCCCACCACCCAGGGCTGCAGCCTGAGCCCAGCTGCCAAGGGCTGAAGCATTTTACTTTGTTTCGTGGGGCCCCCTGTGCCACAGTGCCCCAGGCAGTTGCCCTGCTTGCCATCCCCTAAGGCCGGCCTTGCACTTGTGCCCCCATAAACTCGTCTTCTGACCCCCTCCCCAGGGGTTGCAACCCCCAAGTTGCGAAACACTGATCTAGATGAGTTGAGTAACCCTGGAAGACCTCTGTGTACCCCGGGGGTACGTGTACCCCTGCTTGAGAACCGCTGTTCTAATGGATAGCATGCAGAGTGCACACTGAGCAACTCCAGGAGCGATCAGGCACAATCTCCCTGATGCTCCTATTGGAGCAGCACACCTCTCCA
This sequence comes from Trachemys scripta elegans, assembly GCF_013100865.1. Lineage (NCBI taxonomy): Eukaryota > Metazoa > Chordata > Testudines > Emydidae > Trachemys > Trachemys scripta. The sequence continues at coordinate 95,713,606 of NC_048305.1, read as the reverse complement.
ACGGTGCGTACAGGCTGTCTGTGTGTATGCCACACTATCTAGCCCTTTACGTTATCTGCATTGGTTTGCTTAGTCCTAAAGGAAAGAGAAAAGGGGACAGAGTAGTGGATTTCCCTCCAGCCCCAAGTTGCTGTCCTATTAGAAATACACTCCAACCAAAACCCTGGACCCCAAACTTGAGGAGGGTGGGGGGCGGGTCAGGATTTGGCTCTGAATATTGCAGCTTAGCCTCATTTCTAAACTCCATTAGGAATAACAGCAGATGTGTCTGTGGGAGCTTTCGCTCCTATTAGCTGCTGGAGCCGTGAAGCATAAACTGCTGATGACTTTGCCATGAAATACCACTTTATTTTGTTAGGCCAAAGTTCCCGTGGCCAGCTAGCGGTGTGTATTTATATTTGTGCTGTATGTATATATCAAATATTTCTGCCACGCTTGCACGGTCAGCCCGGTTGGTCAGACTGGGGCTGAACAAACGTGAGTGGAAATTTCTTTGCAGCTTCCAACACTTTAGAAAACAGAGTGCCCTTTTAATACGAACAATTCAGATCGTAGTTTGGATGGAAGACTGTCTTCTTGACTCTTTCCCTGTCATGGCACAGGGGAACCTATATAAAGAAACTTGGCAGGCTCTTGCAAAGCATAAATTAGAGGAACTTGCTGAGAGGAGGAGGAGATTTTTGAGTCCCATTAGGGCCTGAGCAGAAGGAGTTCAAACACTTAGCTCTTCAGCTGTTGGAGATAAAAGTTCTAGTACATTCAATTCCTGCTTTCTGCCGCTGCCAATAAGCAGGGGGGCTTCTTCCTTGGCCTCTGACGACTGAAGAAATAACAGAGATAAAGCAAGCAAAATAAATAAATGCTTTGTGGATGGAATAGATAATAATTTCACCGGCTGAATATTAAAATATCAAAGCTCAAGGAAAGGATACATAATTATGGGCTTTTGAAGTTCAATAAAGGCCCATTTCATCAGCATGGTAGCTAGAATTTCAGTGAAAAGATAGAATGAGAATAGTACGCTGTCATGTCAGATCCAAAAAAGATAGTTCGGGAAGAGAAGGAAGTTCTCTAAGGTAGAAATATTTTTAGCGTTGCAGGTTAATTATCACTATCCTTAAATACCCTCCCATTTCTCAAATTTTGTTAATAATCACCATTTTATTAATTTTTTTTAAAGCAAAGTATTTATATGTAGCACAATTAAAAACTAGTTAGTTAGAAAGATTTTGGAAAAAAGGGATTGAAAATACTTAGACATAGGGTCATAGAACTAGATGGGACCTCCTGTGTCATTGAGTCCAGTCCCCTGCACTCAAGGTAGGACAAGATAATAATAGACCTTCCCTGACAGGTGTGTGTCTAACCTGCTCTTAAAATCATTCAGTAATGGAGATTCCACAACCTCCCTAGGCAATTTATTCCAGTGCTTAACCACCCTGCCAGTTAGGAAGTTTTTCCTATTGCCCAACCTAAACTGCCCTTCCTGCAATTTAAGCCCATTGCTTCTTGTCCTATCCTCAGAGATTAAGGAGAACAAATTTTCACCCTCCTCCTTGTAATAACCTTTTATGTACTTGAAAACTGTTATCATGTCCCCTCCTCAGTCTTCTCTTCCCAAGACTAAACAAACCAATTTTTTTCACTCTTTCCTCAGAGGTCATGTTTTCTAGACCTGTAATCATTTTTGTTGCTCTCTCTGGATTTTCTTCAATTTGTCCATCTCTGTACTGAAATGCGGTGCCCAGATTTGGACACAGTACTCCAGTTGATGCCTTATCAGAGCAGAGTAGAGTAGAATAATTACTTTTCATGTCTTGCTTACAACATTCCTGCTAATAGGAAAGAAGTTCACTTTTTTTTTTGCAACAGTGTTACACTGTTGACTCATATTTAGCTTGTGAGCCACAATAACCCCAGATCCCTTTCTGCAGTACTCCTTCCTAGGCAGTCATTTCCTATTTTGTAAGTGTGCGATTGTTCCTTCCTAAGTGGAGTCCTTTGCATTTGTCCTTACTGAATTTCATCCCATTTACTTCAGACCATTTCTCCGGTTTTTCCAGATCATTTTGAATTTTAATCTGATCCTCCAAAGCACTTACAACCTCTCCCATCATGGTATTGTCCGCAAACTTTATGTTTGTACTCTCTATGCTATTATCTAAATCTTTGATGAAGATATTGAACAGAGCCAGACTGAGGACCAGTCCCTGTGGAACCCCTCTCAATATGCCCTTCCAGCTTAACTGTGAACCATTGATAACTACTATAGGAACGGTTTCCCAACCAGTTATGCACCCACCTTATAGTAGCTCTATCTAGACTATATTTCCCTGGTTTGTTTATGAGACAGTCATGTGAGACAGTATCAAAAGCCTTACTAAATTCAAGATATACCACAACTACTGCCAAAGAAGGGACAGAGTATTGACAGTGTGACACCCAGGATTTTTGGTAATAGACTGAACTTTATTTCTTGGCCACAGTCACCTGACCTGGGCCAGGGTTACAAGGACCAATACTAAAGCTGATCATGGATGGAGGAGGGAGGGCAGTACACCATGGGAGATGTAGTCCTGTCCATTGGAAAGAATGGGGGGTACCTGAACTGCAACTTCAGTGAGACACCATGGCAGCTCAGGCAGACACTGCTTAATACTTTGAAGTACAAGATGGAGGACACAACTACAGCGCAGCAAGCTGGTGATTTTAAATATACTGTTGAAGAAAAGCCCATTATGGCCAGAATGCAAAATCCAAAATGTCCTTTCATGAGCATATCTAAGGCTGAAAGAAAAGTCATTTGAAATAATTTGGTTTGAAAAAATCAGCTGAATTTTCATAATGTGAAACTCATATATAGAAAGAACTCTTACTTCTTTACGGAAGTTCTATGGTATGTGTTATATAGGAGGTCAGACCAGATGGTCAGAATGGTCCCTTCTGGCCTTGCAACCTATGAATCTACTATTATTTAAAAAACAACAACACTGTAATTGCATTTGGATACACCTTGTTTCACTAAATATCCCCAATCAGATTATGCAACTGAAGAAAGTAAGGCAAGACTCCAGGCTGCATGTCACTGGAAAAGGAACTTATATGTAGGGGCAAGGATGTTTAATGACCTCCTAGCTTCCTGTTTGTGTTTTAACAGCAGGACTTTCCACCTGGCCTTGGCCAAAAAGTCAAGCTTGTACATTCAAGTGGAGACCTAGGAAAAGCTTAAGAAGAGTGTACAATATCCAGTTTCATAGTTTAAGAGTGCTGTATAGCTCTTCATTCAAACCATGAATCGGCCTATGGGGAGAAATCGACTGGCCTTTTTCAGAATGGCTCTTACATGGGAGGTCTGAACATAAGGATTCAAAATACACTGAAATAGCTTCAGAATTAGGTAGTTTGATTTGCTTTTCTCTGTGCAAGTTCTAGTTCATGATATAGAGGGAAGGCTTCCGTAGTACTTGGAAGGGGCTAATTAAGTGGTAATTTGGGGCTCTGCTTGTTGGACTAGTTATGGCAATACATTTTGTAATAGATACGGTGCTCACCACTTTACCTAACCTGAGATTTAACATGAACAGGGTAGATGTAGACCATGCTCAGCAAAAGTAATGGCTTACTTACAATCAGAGTTGATGGAGTTTAGGCAAACTTGAATAGGACTTGAATCCAACCTAACCTTTGATAAGCAGGAAACATAAGCCTTCAGATTAGTGCAGTTTTTCATTTTGCTTTTGATCTTAACATAAAATATTGTCTCAGCACAGAGAATGAGGGCTGAGTAAAGACATAAAATGGGTTGCTGTCACAGGGTGACTAGCCCTTTAAGAGCATATGGGTCCAGCCCCACACCTCCCAGATGCAGAAAATAAGCAATATCTCATGATAAGTAGGTCATGTGGTTAAAATAAGGCTTTCTGGGGTGGAGATAAGAAAGAAACCTGTGGAGAATCAAAGGGAAGACTCCAGATAGGAAGCCCTGGAAGCTGCTGCTAGACAGACAGCAGGGAGGGATTCAAAGGAGCAGGAGAGCAGGATGAACTGCTGTACCTGGAGACACTCTCCCTAGTGCCTGGCCAGAGCGGGGGGGCGTGTGTGGGGGGGTGCAAGATGGCAAGGAGCAGCTGTCAGTGAGGAAGGCAAGTCTGCTAGAGGAAAACCTCAGGTGGGACTAGACCAGGGGTAGGCAACCTATGGCACGCGTGCCAAAGGTGGCACGCGAGCTGATTTTCAGTGGCACTCACACTGCCCGGGTCCTGGCCACCGGTCCGGAGGGCTCTGCATTTTAATTTAATTTTAAATGAAGCTTCTTAAACATTTTAAAAACCTTATTTACTTTACATACAACAATAGTTTAGTTATATACTATAGACTTATAGAAAGAGACCTTCTAAAAATGTTAAACTGTATTACTGGCACGCGAAACCTTAAATCAGAGTGAATAAAGCACTCTGTGCCCTCAGCACACCACTTCTGAAAGACCTCTGAACTAGATTAGATTAAGAGCTCCATTGGGCTAGATGCTGTACATACAGATAGTAAGAGAAAGTCCCTACCCCAAAGCACTTTACATTCTAAATAGATAAGACAGAGGGCTGAAGGGGGGGAAGAGAGCAGAAGGGAAGCAGGGACTATTTTGCCTCTCATGGAGAAGGTTTTCTAGCACATTATTCCAGGAATAATTCCCACAATGTTATGGATCAATGCTGTTACCTAAAGTGTCAAGATTAGCTCATATGTTTGCTTTTTGACGCCTGGATTTCTAGACCAAAGAGGCCTGGATAAATCTGAAACAGCAACTGCAATATTCTGGATGCTCATCTGTACTGCATTGCTGAAGGTTTGCCCATTGCTAGTCTTGTTGTTTTGGTTAAGATGTATTGTCCTGTGAAGGTCAATACAATGTTATCGTTCATGCCGTTCTCATTACCTCTCCATGTGTTTCACATTGGCATTTGCCATCAGTATAACTTAAAAATAAATTCAGAATTCAAAACATAAATCATTTGAGAACTTCTCTGAACAATGCAGCCAGAGTCTGCCAACCTACAGCTAATTTAGGGTGGTAAATTCGACATCCAGGCCTTCACCCACGGGGGGTGAGGCAGTGCCCTGTATTTTCAGAATGTAAGTCACACTGCCACCACTGCTGATTGACTAGCATTGCACAACCATTCCCAGATGCTGCCCCCCAGAGCTCAGGCATCCAGGAATTCCAAACTGGGGCTGGTATATGAGTGCTCCTTGGCATTTTCTAGCTTCTATTGCACAGTAATAGAAAAGGATAGCCGTCTTTATTTACAATGTTATGCCTTATGCCCTCCAACTTAACCCGGTTAGCATCATGTAGCCCCTTCCATCCAAAGCAGTGGAGAACACGTACAAGCTGTTTTATGGGCCTCTTTGCTATGGCCTCTAAATAAGAAGTAATAATGCTACACTTGCATTCTGACTGGCCTGGGACTGCCCTCACAACCCCTTCCAACAAACTCACCTCCTATCTCACTCACCTCTGCCCCCTGTGGGTGCATGTACAGGTCTCCGAGGAGAGTACCAAGAGAGCAGTGAGACAGCAACAGTGAGTGGTCCTTGTGCAGGGAATCCAAGATCCTTGCACTCTGCTCCTCTCCTTCTCCTAACCCAGGGAAGAGCCAGCCACTGTCTGACCCTAACTGTAGATGCACCTAGAGCTTAGGATAGGTGTGTTTATAGAAGGAATGACTGAAAGTCACATGCAAAACCAAAAAAAAACAACCTCCAAGCAAATAATTCCTCAAGATTTGGATGGAATTAGTTATTGAAATTAAAAAAGAGAATAAAAACAAGTTTTAACAGTGATAAAATATACGATGGCTGGTGTGTGTGTGTGTGTGTGTGTTTTCACTCTGATGCCTCTATTAATCCTCTTTAAATTAAGTGTTGGTCTGACCTGTTTTGTAAGGTACTTGTTTGTGGAAAAGCATCAAAATATCTGCCTTGTTAGTTATGACTATATCCTCACCAGACTTCCAAAGCCCTAAACCTCATGCTGAGGACTTTGAACATCACTTAGGAGCTTAAACCACGTTCTTGGAATGAGTTTATCAGAAAAACCCAGAAGAACTCAGCAGTAGGTACTGGCAACTGGATCTCTTCTCCTTTTATTCTAGCTGGGTGGAATGAATCCCCTACTGATCGTAACTGGAAAGCTTTTTCCAGACACAATGCCAGGTATTTCAGAGCAAAGCTCCGAGAATATTAGAAACCCAAATATTATCTCAGGCTTAGATCAAAATAATTAAAATGTATGGAGGGAGAAAGGGGAGGATGGGAGAGGCACGTTGCTTTATGCAAAATAGCTCTTGAAAAACAAATTAACTGATTGCCCCGCAAATGATCTAGCAGCCGGTCATCCTCTCCTCAGCGAGCTCCATTCCCTTTCTGACACTGCAGATGAGAGTAACCCATGGAACTCTAGTTTCAAAATGTCAACATGGTTTAGGTTAGGGTATGTTTATAACAATTATGAATTGAGTTTATGGTTTGCTTTCTAGAGCAATCACAGCAGCTGACATCTGTGGACATTTCTAATGTCATTTTGTCAGTAAAAAAACCCCCTGGTCTAATGACCACATAGAGACAGCACTGTACTATTGAATTAATAATAATTATAATGATTTATTTGCATCTACACTATGTAATACTATGTTAATCCATGAATCCTAACACATGTCAATTCATTAAGTTTCATGGTGCTTCCATTTTATAATTATACCTGTTTCACAGATGGGTACATTGAGGCACAGTAAGGATAAGTGACTTGCCCAAAGTGCTGAAGGTGCTAATTTGCTCCTGTGCAGAGGGCACCACTTAAGCCCATGGCCCTATTCACTCAACTGGGAAATAGATTCCTAGTCCCTTGGTTTAACCCCTTAATAATTACACGCTGGTATATATAGCTGATATCATTGCGTTAAATGAATTTAAGTAAATTCTGTGTTAAAAAACAGCACTTTGGTTATGTTTGGAATAATGTCTGTGATAACTATAGAATTATGATAATATAAGTAAGTAAAAAAGCAAGCCTTACATGGCAGTAGCTATTCTGGAATAGCTCCTCATGTGAATGTTGTATTCCAGAATAAAAATCATTTGATTCCAGAATAATTACAGTGTTTACATGGGGAGCTATTCCAGAATAGCGATTGTAGAATAGTTTATTCTATAATAGCTATTCCAGTCAATTTCTCAACATAGCCAAGACCTAAGGCAATTCCTCCCTGGATAAATGGTCTCTCATGTCCATCATTTTAGAATATATTTTTCTAAGGAGCTAAAATTGGGCTTCAAAAGTTCTTCTATACTAAATATCTGGTACTGTAGAATGAAGGTAGTGGATTGCAGATTATTCACATTGTATTTCCATGCACTTTACACTGAGATTGTTAATATCTTCCATTTGTTTCTCCAAACCTTACCAGTGTCTGAATTTCCTTCTGATGTAACTTTTTGCTTAGCTGTTGGGCAACAGCGAGAAAGGTAATTCATTTTCATGCATGCTTTGTAACAGATATCACAGTGCTACTCAATCACCGCCGAATGACTGCATGTTAAGATGTTAGATGGTATTTTTATCACAGCTTATGGTATTTGCAGTGATACCTGATCATTTTTTAAGGTTAGCCCAAAATACTGGAGAACATCTGGCCATTGTTAACTGAGCCCCTTGAATCCCTTCTTTCCCTCCTGCCTCTGTCATGGTATGAAGATGGGAGGAAATGATGACTTTACAATAGTTAATTATTCTTGGTAAACTCCCTTTGCATGAACAAATGTGCTTTATTACACAGACAATGAAGTATCTTCCTGCTGCTATCAAAGGGCCAAATTCTGCACTCAGGTCAGTGTATGGGCAAAAGGTAATAAAAGTTCTACACATGCTTCTGATATTAGCATTTGTGCTAAGTATAGGGAACCAGGCCCTCAGCTGGTGCTAAGGGATGTAGATCCATTGACTTCTTTGCTAGTTTACACCAGCTGAGGATCTGGCCCTTAGTATTCATTTATAGCTGTTGTTTAATTTTAATCTCAATCGTTCATTTGCTTTCTGGTTCTAATAGAATCACAATATATTAAACAGGAGCTAATGACAACAAATATAAAAGGTTTATGCTGTTAGGAAATGTCAATGGAACGAATATAACAAATGCCTCACTAACACACACGTTCTTTCCATAAATCCTTCCATCAGCCAAAATGTTGACTTTAACCTTTTCCATTTTCTGCAAGGAAAGCGTTGTATTCCCTTGTTGCAGAAACAAATACCTCAGAGTGAGGATGGTGCTTTGAACGGGGCAAATAATTACAACATTATGTCATGTTATTAATTAAATGGCAGGATCAGCTTTTACGATCGTAAGGCACACCCAGCGATGGAAAATGTGGACACAGCAAATGGAGTAATGTGTTCTTGTGGAAATCTCAAATTGTTTAAGACAACAATTTGGATCCATTAAGCAAAAATCTAACCCAAAGATGTTTGCTGTGAATAACATTAGTCATCATGCTTATCATGTCATCTTCTCCCAATTTTCATTGAAATCAGATTAAAATATTATATATTTTCCTCCTTTTCCACCTTTATTCGGCATCACTAAGGATATTTGAGGATATTTGAATGCAATCAAATAGTTGTATTAAAGAATAATGCCGCTGTAGGGTGAAATCTTGGTCCCACTGAAGTCCATGAGAGTTTTGCATTTGACTTCAGTGTGGCCTGGATTTCACTCATGGAATCTTCACTTATTGTTTGCAGCCACTGAACATTGGGCTTCAGCTCTCATTAGCTAAATAGGGTTAGGCCTGTTAAAGATGTGGATGGAAGAGCTCTCAGAAAGACCCATAGAATGCTGTTGGTGATCAAATAGCGGCATTTTGTCCTTTGAGTCAGTACCAAATTCCTGCCCAGTCAGCGGCTTGGAGGATATACCATTCAGATGGGATATAGAACTAAGATCTTGACAACTTGTGGTCATCATCAAATATTCCATGAAGCATCTACTAAGAATAAGGGTGTGTTTGTTCTGCTCAGTTTCTAATTTATGTGATTTACTTTGACTACCTAAATCCCACCTGCAGTTTCAATTGGAAATAGTATTCTTTAACTTCATTCACCACAGCAGATACTGTAAGTTCTTGTATAGGAAATTATAAAGAATAAATTAATGGAGCTGTGTAATGAATGTCCAGAACTGCCCTATGGGACCTCTCTAAAAAGGTGTGAAGCTGCCAGAAATGTCAAGTCAACAATTCCTCATGCTTTTGGGAAGAGCTTGGTGAACTATTTGTTGAGGGTAATGTATTAAATTAATTAGCTAAATAAAGTGAATGAAACCGAAGAACATGCTTAAAGTTAAGCGCGTGCCAAATGCTGCCATGGATTTGTGGCATCCATGAAAACCTGCAAGCCACAGTGGACCAAGAGGGTTCATACCTTGGTGCTATTACTGCAAAATTTTGTCTTGCCTTACATTCAGCTACCTGCAAATTGTTCCACTCAGCTATAAGATCAAGATGCCCTTAGATAGCATTCACATTTCCATTCGTCATTTGGATACATCTCTTTAGAGTAAAATCTAAACCAATTTGAACACCGTGTATAATTGGATAATACTAAGCAGGGCCAAAATTAAATCTATTACCTTTTCAAGCGATCAGAGCCCCAACATACAGGTCAGCCAGCAGCTAGCATTAAATATTTTGAAAGGAGTTTTCATCAAAGCTGTACATCACTTTAATAATCTAGGATTATGGCTGAACCTTAAAATGAAATTCGAGATGTGCACTGACATAGGGCTAAGAGACGAGCACTTCTGTAATAATTCTAATTTAAGCACTGCCTGGAAAGATGCAGGAAGAAAAACATCTCCTTTTAACTCAGCAGCAATGGTTCTTAACAAGAATGATGTGTACTACATGGAGTGTTATCTTATAGTGCAATCAGCATAATGTTTTTAAACTCCTTGAATTTTACAGTCTGGTACACAGCTTTAAACATTTACTAAGGCTAGGTGTACACTACAGCGGGGGGTTGACCTAAGAGACGTAACTTCAGCTATGTGAATAGCGTAGCTGAAGTTGTGTATTTTAGGTTGACTTACCTGGCTGTGAGGACAGCGGCAAGTCGACCGCTGCCGCGCCGCCGTCGACTCTGCTGCCGCCTCTTGCCGCGGTGGATTTCCGGAGTCGACGGCAGAGCGATCAGGGATCAATTTTATCGCGTCTTCACTAGACACGATAAGTCGATCCCCAATAGATCGATTGCTACCCGCCGATCTGGCGGGTAGTGAAGACGTGCCCTAAGAAGAGTATACCAGTGGTATAGAGGGTAGCTAGTACATTATACCAGTTTATCTGTAAATTTGAGTCCAACATATATATCTTTCATGTCTCATTGTACCTTTAGCACTAATCAACAACACTTGTCTAATAATTGGATCATGAGTAGGGCTGTACAATATTCACTGTCCATTTTGGTGAATTTCACAGTCATAGGATTTTAAAATTTGTAAATATCATTATTTCAGCGATTTAAATCTGAAATTTCATGGAGTTGTAATGGTAAAGGTCCTGACCCAAAAAGAAGCTGTGTGTGTGTGTATGTGGGGGGGGTGTGTCGCAGAGTTATTGTAGGGGGGTTGTGGTGCTGCTACCCTTACTTCTGCACTGCTCCTAGTGGCGGTGCTGCCTACAGAGCTGGGTAGCTGGAGAGTGGCAGCTGCTGGCCGGGAGCCCAGCTCCAAAGGCAGTGCCACGGCCAGCAGCAGTACAGAAGTAAGGATGTCATGGTATGGTGTTGCCACCCTAACTTCTGCGCTGCTGCTGGTGGGGCGCTGCCTTCAGAGCTGGACGCCCGACCAACAGCCGCCGCTCTCCAGCCGCCCCACTCTGAAGGCAGTGCAGAAGTAAGGGAGGCAGTACTGCGGCCCTCCTAAAATAACCTTGCAACCCCCCCCAACTCCCCTTTGGGTCAGGACCCCCAATTTGAGAAACGCTGATCTCCCCTGTGAAATCTGTGTAGTATACGGTAAAAGCACATAAAAGACCAGATTTCATGGGGGCAGAGCAGATTTCACGGTCCATGACGCATTTTTCATGGCCATAAATTTGATAGGGCCTAATCATGAGAGAACTTACAAAGTTTTTCTTTTTGAATGAATGTAATGGTTATAAAAGGAGCTATAATGTAGCCATGTAAACACAGACAATCTATTCTATTCTATCTAGGTTGTTATACTGCACTCATCACTGTAGTATCTGAGTGTCTTCTAGTCGTGCATTAAGTGACATAACTATACCTCTGTCACATGTGGTTTGTTCCCCCATCCTCACCCCAGGGAGGAAATTACATGTGAAATGGAGTGGTTTTGTTTTGGTGGGGTATTTATTATTATGTATACTCTGCTATATATTTATGTTCAAGAAGGCCAGGATGAAGAAGTGCATCTTGACCTGCAGTCAAAGGTGGTGAAGTTTATAATGGGAATTTTTATAGCTGGTGTGAGATATTAGCCAGGATTCAAATCTATGATCGTTTGCACACAAAGTAGGAGCCCTTCCTCAATACTGTCCTGGTCCTTTACAACGTCTCTTCTCCTACTGGAGGTTCCCTGCCTTGCAAAGTACATTCCATGGAATAACGCTGAGGTCTTCCTTATAAACAGAGAGAGTGAGACTCTCTTCCTGGAAGAATTTTAAAGGGCCAGAGCTGTTTAGGACAGGTGGTGGTAATACAAGTTTCCCTACAAGATTGTGCCTGAACTTTGATCAGGGGGCATGATCTCGAAAGTGTTATCGGTCAGAGTTCACTCTCCATGGCCAGTTCAGTCCTTGGGCTTTTGTTTCTGAGCTTGCCAACAAGACTGTGAAAATTGGTGCCGATGTTGATGTGTGATGCTTTTTGAGATGTGGTTAACCCGTCCACCAAGAACTGGAGAACTGCAAAATCCAGATCAGAATTCTCAACCTCACAACCCCCTCCCAAAAAGTGTTCACGGTGGGGTTTGGAACATGAAGTGGTTTGTTCCTGTCTCCCCTTTGCACCATTCTATAATATAACTGGCCAAGGCCTAATCCAGCGTCCAGCTGAAATCAATGGCAAAACTCCAGTTGGGCCTCTCACTCTGCCAAGGCCCAAATGCAGGACACAACGTGTAAGAAGTCCCCATATAGCTGACACACAAATTATTCATGCCAAAAAACTTAAATCGTATGGTGCTCCTTCCTTTTTGATGTGAAGGAGAGCAATTTGGATCGACAAATGCTGTAGGTCATTTGCAAGATAAAATCCCATCACGTGGAGTCCTGCCATCACTTCCTGTAGTCAGTCGGTGGAACATATTTTTTCTTCAAAAACTCCCCTTGAAAACAGGGCCATGAAAAGCCACAAGGGTTGAGCCACAGTGCATTCTGTCATAACCGTTTTGCACACCTCTATTGATAACCTCACAGCTCTGTCTTCTGAGGGGGAGAGCTCTGGAGTCGAGTCTGTCTAGCCAAAATGTGAATAGAGAGTCACTGAGAAAGTCAGAATCCCTGTTGAAATCTGAAACCTCAGAGGATTTAATCACACGCAAACCCAGAACCAAAAGATTAGCCCATAAAGCCAGGTATTTGATTTATTTGAATGCTGTACTTACAGGACATTGCATCTTTAAGAAACTGTGACAGTTTGTTATTTTGACTGAATTTTCTTTTGATCATGTGTAGCCTTTGGCTCTCGGGATTAAATCGTTTCACACTAAAAGGTGCTTCTGATCATGTTAATTATCAGGGAGAAACCAGAATCAGCTACTCCTCTTATTTTCTGTTTGACTAATCTGGCATCGATATCACCATTGAGTTGTTTTGATTGAAATGTTTTTAAAGTTGAGGTCACTGCAGGCCTGGCTTTAAATATCCCCCTCCGCTGCACTCCCTGTAACGTGATTATTTCTCAGGTATCTCGAGAGCAGTTTGACTTTTCTCAGACAAAAAAGGAAAAGGCCCCAGCTGAGCTTGGAAACGGTCTTGCTACTTGGAGCTTGGTTAAGAACAGGTTATTTATTGTTGCTCTTGGCCCGGGAGGCCCTTCGGGGCCTGCACTTCAGTTTGGCTGCACTGCAGCACAGAAACAGCTGAGGATCCTGCCTTTGCAGCATGGGGTGCCTGACAGGCCATGCAACTTATAGGCCTCACTTGCTGGGAAAAGCAGATCCCTCTACGCTGATTGCAGGTTAAATCAACAACAGGCCGAGAAACTGAGAGCCGCTTGGCCAGACTCGATAAATAATTTAGTTGTTGCTGTTAATTCAGAAACCACCCAGATATATGCCTCTCATAATAGAATAATAAGGATCGGCAGCCCCTTATTCAGGCAAAACTCCAACTGATTTCAATGGCAATGGTGCCTAAGTAATGATGAAGGATCTGTTTCAGCTCCTCTTGAAGTCAATGACTCTAACAGGAACACGATCATGTCTTAAGGAATGTAGGATTTGTCCCCAGATGACTTAACCCTGAGGGACTTGGTGCAGTGGATAGGACTCTAGTGTGGGTGTCAGGAGATACCAGCTGTTTGACCTTGGGCAGTGCTCTGTGCCTCAGTTTACCCAAATGTAAAATGGGGATATCCCTTTAATAAAGCACTTTCAGATCTATGGATAAAAATAATAAGTGTTTTTATTATTATCATTATGCTACAAACTCTTATGCAAACTGTCTCACTAATGGCAAGGATTACAGTACTTGCGTGAGTATAGGCATGTTAGACAAGGCCACCTATCATCCTCAAAGTGCTTTACAGACATTATTTATCTGACAGAACTGCCCTAGAAACTTGTATTAAAATTGTGGGCAAAATACTGTCTTTCTTTCTTTCCTTCTAGTCAGTACATTTCATTTTCATCTTCATTTTAGATGGATGACTCTAGTTTATATAAAACGCCTTACAGCATCATGCCTCTATGAAATAGTTCATTGTGTGCCATAACATGCATATTACAAAAGGTTTGCCTTCATTTCAAGTTTTAACCTCAAAGTTTTCAGCTGTCTTGTAGACTTCCCTTGGCTCTCATCATAGGACAATCAGTCAGTACCCCGGTAAAACTGTAGACAAGGGTTTCATTACAACAGACTGTCTCTAAATTCTAGCTAACATTATAAAGTTAGATCTGACCTAAGGACATGGTGGATTCACTTGCAGCTTTTAGGTCAAGACTGGGTGTCTTTTGAAAAGAGATGCCCTTGGAGAAAAGTTATGGGCTTGATGCAGAAATCATCAGGTGAGGTTCTTTGGCTTGTGTGATGCAGGAGGTCCGACTAGTTGATCATAATAGTCTTTTCTGGCCTTAAACATCTATGAATCTACAACTGTACATTTTAGGGTGAACATCTACAGTACGTGTAAGGAAAGACTCCCATTGACTTCAGCTGACTTTGAACCAGGCCCCAAATAAATCTTATTCGCAGACATCTAAAGGAGGAGGATTTTGGTTCCATAATGAATTTTACTTTCTGCCATTTGGTTTGCTCGTGCTTTGGAGAACCCTGGGTGAGTACTTATAGAAGAAGAATGTGTGAATCCCTTGCCAGTAAAACATGTGCTCACAGCCCTAAGTGGCATAATGATTCATATCCTCTTCTAATCACCATTGATTCTATGTGGAAAACTTGGAGAAATCTTCTGAGAGGCTTTAAATCCAATGTATATTTAGGTTCCAAGATGACCATATGGGCTGTGACTCATTTATTAAGATAAGTATATAAAAATCAATTATACGGTCATTTTGGTTACCAGAAGGAATCTGTTCCATTGGTCATTTGTTTCCTAATATCTTGTCTTATTACTTTTTAAAAAAATCATAAAACACTTTACAAATTATATACTATTTCTGGCAGCAGACCCCTTCCATTGAGACAGATGCATGACCGTTTATTTAAAACTAGGCTGGGATAATATCCTAGTACAGTCTGAAAACTCTGTACAGTCTGAAAACTCTGAGTTCAAAGATGTGCTAAAAACACCTGGCAGAGAAAAGGGAAGGGCAAAACATCTGGAGGAGAAAGGAGAGTGTGGTCTAGTAGTTAGAGAAGGGGGGGCTGTTAGTCAAGACTTTTGGGCTCAGTTTCTTGCTCATCTCTTGACTTTGTGTTCCTTGCATACATCACATAAACCATCATTTTCAAACTTGGATGCCTAAAATTCGGAACCTAAATCAATACCAGGCACCTAAATAAATAGCTAGATTTTCAGAGGTGCTGAGCTTCACTGATTTCATGTTTAAACATTTTTGGCCTTAACTCTTCTATTCTTTAGTTTGCAAAATCTGCGCAATAAATCAGACAGTGATTATTTGCCCTGTATTTTCTGTGTACTGGTCAATATAAGGTGTTATATAAGTCTAAGTGTTATTACCTACAGCATAAAGATTTAGGGTCTTATTCATGTTGAGTAGCACCTTCCGCCATGTATGGTCCTGTTGATTTCAACTTGACTCCCCATGGAATAAATTACTACTATTTAACACGAATAAAGCCAGTGTTCTATGACAGAATGTAGAAAAGTGTCTCAACTTGCTACTGAAGGCCTCTTACACAAAAAAAACCACAATATGTTGTAGCCATTTAGGACTTTTCTACTATCAGGATTAGTATTCTGTGAATTATACTGTGATTCAAGGAAAACATCCAGAAATGGTATTAATCTCAAATACTCCTCCCCTCTCTTCTTGTGTGGATAAGGACCAGGGTATCAGAATGCCCAGGGAGACTGGGCATTATTACATGCTCACAATACTTCAACTCAGCCACAAGATATGGGCTCAATGCAGAAATTAGTGGGTGAAATTCTATGGCCTGTGTTATGCACGGAGGTTAGTTACACTAGATGATCATAAACTCTTCCATGGACATTTGCCAGTGTGTGTCTGTGATAATATGGTAGCTCCTATTCTAAGTACAGGAAGATACCATAGCTTCTGCAGGGCATCAAGGTTGAGGTCAAATGGCTCTTTAAGGGTGTGATCCTGCAAGGTGTTGAGCACCATCTACTCCCATTGGAGTCAGTGGCCGGTGAGAATGCCTCTTGCAGCAGGACAGACTTGACTCACTGCAAAATCAGACCCCAGAATAGCACCCAAAAAAAATCAAATTTCCTCTCTGATTTGCACACTCTCCATCCCACTGGTCTCTCCTGCTTTCACCTTAGGTAGGGTGACCAGATGTCCCGATTTTATAGGGACAGTCTTGATATTTGGGGCTTTTTCTTATATAGACTCCTATTACCCCCCACCCTCGTCCCGATTTTTCACACTTGCTGTCTGGTCACCCTAACCTTAGGTGGCTCCCTTATCTGCAGTGTGCATCTCCATTGCATTTCCTGTGCCTGTTCCAGGAGCAGAACCTCCATTGGCAGAGAATTTTGCCCTAAGTAATCACCTGTCTATACTGATTTTATACTTTTTCTTTTTTGTTGTTTTCTTAAGCATTTGACATAACTGGCTAGTTGGCCAAGCTCAGTCCTTTGAAATATTGCTCTGCTGCTCACTGATCTTATCATATAAAAATATTTATCCCCACATTCGTGCTTCATAAAACGTGATTTAAATTGCATATGTCTGAGAGAGACTGTGCCTTTCTGACACAGCCCTGAGTTACGGAGGTTGTGAGGAGGCCACGTTGCACTAGATTCCCCATGAAGAATTCCTGTTGACACAGCCACAATTCCACTAAGAGCTCCCAGGAAGGACAGATTGTTGCGGCCTCTTTGCCACCCTCTGAAAAAAGGCAGCATATGTTCCCCCTGTGAACAGACTGCTTTGCCGGCTGCTGAAGAGGTGAGGAATGGTCTTGCTCTAATTCCACCCTTTCCTGCCTGTTTAGAGGAGGTTGCAGCTAATATGGAGCGGAGGATCCATTGACAAGCCACACTGTCACTAGCACATATACAGGGAACTGAAGGGGAAGAAAGGTGTCTTGAACCTTCCCTCCCTTCCTCATAGGGCCAGTCATAGTCTGGTCCTATGTGTCTCAGACTCTTTATATTACTTGGTGATTTTGCAGCATTTCTGGCACAAAATACCTGTAGTAACAAAAAATATAGTTTGAAATATTCCGTTGCAATATTATGTTTATGTTCTAGCTCAGACAGAAGTTAGGGGCTTGATGCAAATTACTAGGTGAGCTGGTATGGCCTGAGTTATGCAGGAGGGCAGACTGAAGGTTCACGATAGTTCCTTCTGGCCTTAAAATCCACATAGCTATTATTTATTTATTGTCGTTAGCACAAAGCACTGGACGACATCTTAAGTAAATCGCCTCTGAGATGAAAGATATTCACTCTCTGTATGTTGGTGAATGAGAACTGACTGTCAGTCAAACACCATATGGGATTTTTTTTTAGTATTCAAGGGTTCTTCACATTTAACTCTTTGACTGTTGGAGGTCCTGCTTGCTTAGACATCAGCACTGGTATGCTAATAAAATCATTTAGAACTAGCTGCCCTGCGTTATGATTAGGACGCTACCAAATTCACGGCCATGAAAAATGCATCACGGACCGTGAAATCTGTTCTCTCACCGTGAAATCTGGTCTGTTGTGTGCTTTTACCCTATACTATACAGATTTCATGGAGGAGAGCGGTGTTTCTCAAACTGGGGGTTCTGACCCAAAAGGGAGTTCCGGGGGGTCGGGGGGTGTCACAAGGTTATTTAGGGGGGCTGTGATATTGCCACACTTACTTCTGCACTGCCTTCGGAGCTGGGTGGCTGCTGACTGAGGGCCCAGCTCTGCAGGCAGCAGTGCAGAAGTCAGGGTGGCAATACCATACCAGGCCATCCTTACTTCTGTGCTGCTGCTGGCAGCGGCTCTGCCTTCAGAGCTGGGATCCTGGCCAGCAGCCGCCACTCTCCAGCTGCCCAGTTCTGAAGGCAGTGCCACCACCAGCAGCAGTGCAGAAGTAAGGGTAGCAGCAGGGGCGGCTCCAGGCACCAGTGCACCAAGCACGTGCCTAGGGCGGCAAGCCGCTGGGGGCGGCCTGCCGGTCGCCATGAGGGCGGCAGTCAGGCTGACTTCAGCAGCATGCTTGTGGGAGGTCCGCCGGTCCTGCGGCTTCGGCGGCAATTTGGCGGCGGGTACGCGAAGGTGTGGGACCGGCGGACCTCCCGCAGGCATGCTGCCAAATCCGCATTACCAGCGGACGTCCCACAGGCATGCCACCTAAGGCTGCCTCACTGCCGGGCTTGGGGCGGCAAAATACATAGAGCCGCCTTTGGGTAGCAGTACCGCAACCCCCCCTACAATAACCTTTGTGATCCCCCCACATGTCCTTTTTGGGTCAGGACCCCTACAATTACAACACCGTGAAGTTTCAGGTTTAAATAGCTGAAATCATGACATTTACAATTTTTATGTAAATTGTATGACCGTGAATTTGACTGAAGTGGACCGTGAATTTGATAGGCCCCTAGTTATGATTTGCTCCATGCCACACTTTTAAAATTCTGTCACATAAAAGGAGCAGAAGGGGAAAGTAATGGGAGGAAAATGGATTCCATTGATGGTAAAAGCAACTCAAAGTGAGGCCAGTGATTGGTGGTACTACTTTAATAGAAGCCAACAAAGTTTACATAAGGCCTGATCCAAAGCCCATTGGACTGAACAGGAGTCTTTCCATTGACTTAGATGAGGTTTGCATCAGGCCCTTTACCATGATTCCTGCGTGGCAAACTGTGCATCTAATGCACTTTTAATGAAAATGTTATCCTCTGAAATGCTGCCAAGTGTGACAGGCACAGAGGCAAAGACTGAGGAGGGCAATCATGGGGAAAGATCTTACAGCTCTTTCATAAGCCTTCATATTGTAAAAGTCTGAGGAAGCCAGCCCACATCAACAGCAGAATGAGCTGACTTCTACAGGGACACGTCATGTGATCACAATTTAATAAAGCTCCTGTATGATGCTTTGTTAATGAAATTTTTGGATAGAAGTTAACAAAGAGGTCACTGTGGTGGAAAAGAATGCAGGCTTTGATTATTTTTTTTTTTAGGGTTCATGAAGTGTCATTTTCAGTGAGTTGCTGGCTGAATGAAATGCTCTCCCAATGCCAACTGTTACCTCATAAATGTTTCTTATGAAAAATAATTCATGCTTTGGAGATGATCAGCGGCATTCTCAGCTGATCCCCTGTTAGAAACATGGATTCTTCTTTTCTGGAAGAAATCTCCTATTACCCATCCCTTCAACAAGTGCTGAAGGATGAGTTCAGGGCCACATGGCAAAGTGGGGTATTTTATTAAGACCGTTAGCCTCTGGGACTCAGTTGAAGCCTTGCCCAGCATGTACTAAGGGAAGAATCAGTTTGTCATGATGGTTTCATAAATTCAGACATAAGTTCCGATAGCCTTAACCTTGTTTACGGTACCCGGGAGGGCAGTCCACAAAATGAATGATCGCGCATTAGAAGTAAATATGCAGACCATGAAATATGTGTCAGGTTTGAACTTTTGAAGCATAGCCACTATCTATAAACTAGGAGCTACTATGTGTTTGTGTGAGGGGGGATGAAATGGAAAATCCAAAACCCATGGAAGAGGGTCAACAGGAAGGGCATGAGGAGGAAAACGGTGTGTTTATAGTATGTTCTGCCTGCTTGCATTGCGGCTTCACTCTGACGCCTCGCAGTTGTAATGGAGCTTTCAGGGGCGGGGATAGAACCAGGGGAGGAGTCAGAAGAACTGCTTCTCTACCTATCATGATCTGTTTGCAGACAGGTGATGTTTACGATGCATTTAACAATGCAGAGTTCTGTTTCTGAAAGCAGCCGTATCTCTACCGCTGTGGTTTTTCTACCCCACGAAGGGGCTCTTTTTGTGTGAAGGGCCCAGGTGTATCTGGAGTCGATGCAGTGGAATTGGGGAAGGAGCTGAGAGCGGTGAGGAGATGCTGGATCCATTATGCAGAAGCCCAGCAGACTTTTGACCTGCAGATCCCACCATTCATTAATTTGTCTGGAACTCACCCTTTCAGTATTGCCCCACCACAGGGCTTACATCTCAGGGGCATCTCAGAGGAGGAGGCAAAAGGAGCAGTTTGCCCCAGGCCTGGTCCCTTTGAGAGGGCCCAAGTCCATGGAATTTGAGTGAATGGCACTGCAATCTGGGAAATGGGATTGTCACTCAAATTTGGCTTGGCTGCACCCCCGTCATGAGAGAGGAGTGGCCAGATCAAACCTGAGTGGTGCTGCAACCCTGTGTGCCAGGTCAGAACACCCAGAGCGGGGAGCTGTGCCCAGACCCGTGTGACAGGAGTTGCTCCTGTGGGGTGGGTGTGGGATGGGCACGCTCTCCTTCCCATTCCTCTGGAGCATCAGTTTCCAGGTGGAGAGAGTTGGGGCCCTTAGCTTCAGATTTTGCCACTGACTTCCCAAAAGCTTGTGTGCCCTGCTCAGAGAGGATGGTGTAGTGGGGAGTCCAGGAGGAGGGGATTTGGCCCTCAATCAATTGCTTAGTTGATAATTAAAAGTGCTCAGAAAATTTTAGTCCAAAAAAGTGTAGATGAAAAATGGAAACATTTAGTTTTTGGCCACAATTTTTGTGGACTCTTCCCCGCCACCATATTTTCAACCAACTCACCTACTAATTCTCAGTTAAGTACCTTGGGGTACCAATTACTTGTCTGTGCAGTGCTTTGAAGATCTAAAGTGTGGCATAAGTATTTCTGATACTGTGATAACTTAGGGAGGTGTAGATAATAAACAGGTAAAAGTTAGTTGAACACACTTTATCATATTCTGACCTTTTACAGTGCATATGTGGTAAGTGAAATAACAACAAGCTCAGATTTTGTTTTATTTTTTCCTTTTATTTTGTTCACCACTGGGTCTTTCACAACCAAATCAATTTAACCCCCCCCCACCCTTGAAAGGGACAGCGTGGGATCCAGTCATCTGAAAAGTAAATTAATCTTGTTCTTTCCCTTTAAGAAAAAAAACCAACTGAAAATAAAATAGTAAAATGACCATTTTTCTGCAGCTCCTGCAGTCTGGGGGCTCTCTTGGCTTTGAACTCTTCTCAACAGTGTACTTTATCATCTGTAATAATAAACGCAGAGCTGATGGAACTAAAACAGTCAGGCTTCCAGGGCCGGTGCTTTGGTATTTTCTTTTTTGTTTTGTTTTGTTAGCAAACTTCTCCTATTGTTATCTCCCTACTCCAAAAACAAGAATGGTTAAAAAGTCATTGGCGCATGCCAGGCAAAGAATGCTCTCAGCTTCTCACTGAAGTTTTTAAAGCAAAAAATGGCAAAAACAGCCAAATTACTCCTGGTGTTGGTGGTTACTGTTACGAAATGTGGGCTGTAAGAATACTGATACGCTGGAGCCTTCCAGCTGTTTAGAAAGAGAGAGAGAGCATGGTAGTACGTAATTTATTATTTTCTGGACATAATAGCTTACAGCGCCAACAGCATTATATATATGTTGTACAGATCATCAAATAGCACATAATCTAATAATGAGAAACGGACAAACACCAGATGCCTGGTATTTGGCAGAACTGCCAATATTGCGAGGTGTCAGGTAACAGAATTTATATTCTGTGTTTACCAGGCACCAATAAAATCTATTATATTGTAGAGGCCTCCCCTCCATCTTTCAGCATCCTCATTTCTAGCTATTGCTTCACTTGTTATCTTTGGCCACCTGGAGGCAGGCTATTATATTCCTGGCCACTTTGTATCCTAATAAAATGTTGCTCAAACAAAATTGGCAATGAAGGTTGGGTTGAGAAACTAGTTTGGGGGCGGGGAAGAATTAGCAGCAGGACAGTAACCTACCGATGGCTGCAGTCAGCTCGTTTTACAAATACTGTAGTTTTAAGATGGCTACTTAAAGGTGTTGGCATAAACGCTGTCTGCTACTCCTCAACATTGTTCCCCTTGCACTTGGAATTCTCCTGCTTTCTCGTGCAGCAAATGACCTCCCACACCTCAAATTCCATTTGTCTTCTGTGAAGCTTTTTCAAAATTGCCCTCTGCAAGATTTGGACAGCTCCCCAAGCATCATGGCCTACATTTACACCAGTGACTAGTGACCTGGGGTGTCTCATTTTTGGGGCACCAAACCTTAGATGCCTCGTAAAAGGGCCTTGATTTTCTGAGGGAGAATGCTTGGTAGTTTCTGAAAGGGCCTATAAAGGAGTACTGGCTTTTTAAGTCCAGAAGAAGAAGTTTGAGAGGACAGTTTCTTCATTCCAGGTGTCTGGAATAACCCAACTGGATGTAGGGTGAAAGGAAGATGGTCCTGGGTATTAGTTAGTGTCTGGGATGGGGAGGGTATAGGAAAAAACAGGACTATTTTTCCTTTAAGGGCTCGGGACAGTGGGCAGTGCAAGGCTCTCTTCTTGCCCATCCAGGTGTCTGGGGTTATTAGACCCACCTGGGAAGGATTAAGGAAGTGATCAGATGCCTGGGTGGGTGAATAAAAAAGGAGGCTCCAAACACAGTCAGAGAGAGCTCACTGAGAGAAGGGCTGTGGAAACCCAGATCTAAAGGAGAAAGTTTGCAGGCCTGAGAGACCAGGATTTGAACCACTCAATCCCAGGAAGAAGAGCTGTGGAAACCCTGCACCTCAGGGTGGGCAATCTAGGGGCTCTCTGGAAGTTGGACAATGTTGAATAAATTAGACCCCAAGAGAAGGTGACTATTGTTTTAAAGACTTTTGGCTGTGAGTGAGTCATTCCCAGGAATCTGAAGGGGAACTGAGGCAGGTGACTGAAATGTCATGCCACTCTGCAAGGGGGTGCACTTGGAGACTGCAGCCCACTTATAGGCCCTGTCAAGATGCCTCATGCTCTGCAGCCTAAATTAATACATCCAAACTCACTAGTCACTTATGAAGGCCCTTAAGTATCCCCTGACTTTCTGAATTACTGAACATCACCAGCTCCCGTTGGAGTCCATAGGAGACGTATGTGATCAGGAGCTGAGCAGCGTGTGTGAAAAGCAAGTCCCATATGTACCTGATCTGTCTGTTCCAGGTTGTAAGTCCCTTGGGGTGGGGATTGTGTCTCAGCCTATTTTGAAAGGCTGAGGACGCTGTTGGCTCAATTAAAAAGAATAATAATCTGCATGTATGGTGTGAATGTCCTAAGAGAACCGTCTTCTGGAGGAAAATAAATGGAATTTTCAAGATAACTGTAGTTAAGCTGCCCATAGATTCCATAGTAGGTCTATGAGGTTACACTGCAAAGGAGGTTATTGTCTCGGGGAAGGGCTCATTGATAACACGATTGCTAGTAGCAGCCAGATTATATGTGACAGCTTGTTTTTAGAAAAGGAGTATCGGGCAACATCAGTGACCTAGAGAAATGAGAAAGTTTCAATGGAAAAAATGACAGATAGCCTTCTATCAGGAATGAGTAGATTTTATAATATAGGGTTACCATTTGGAAAATTTGAACAAAATAAATACACAGTTAATAAGAGGTTGACCAAATACAAATGGGTTTTTTAAAGGTACCACATATAGGTGATGAATAAGATGTATTAATTCTTGTATGTCAAGTTCATATATGCTATTAATGATGACATAAAAAGTTAGAACAAATAAAAAATAATAGGAATAATAGCACACACAACTGTTGGAACATCCAATGTCTTTCCCCGTCAATATTACGGTTATCAGGTAAGGAAGAGGTTCCCTATGACCTGAACACAACTTGCCTCTTCACATTATGAAATGTTTTCTTCCAAATGGATTTCATTTCTCAGTTCAAAATTTTCAACAAGATTTAAAGTAGCTTGACATCTTTAGTCCTGTCTGGGTCGTTACATTCTGCCATTGCTTCAAATGGGAAAGGGATATGTTGAGCATCTTCCCAGAGATTGCTGTGTAGCTTTGCAGGTGCTGAACAGTTCCATTCCACCCAGAGCTTGTCTTTATTTTAGTGGTGGGTGGATCTATACATACACAACAGCACACCTCAAATTTTCAAAGGGGGTAGTAGGAGGAGGCTGGGCTGGGGACATGTGTATTATGCACATTACCCTTCCCCATCCCTGCCAAACAGCCAGGAATCTTCTGAAAAGTTCATGCAACCTGAGTCTATGCTAACTTCCCAGGAAAGCCCATCTGCCCAGTGGGCTTGATCCAATGCATGTGACATCCATTGACTTCAGTGGGTTTTGGCTCAGGCTCTGAGTGAGCTCTCTTTGGAAAGAGGCATGCCGGGAGCAGCTGTATATACCAGGAATCTCTGACGAGCAACCCATAGGAGCTCTGTTAACAGGTAGCCAGCTGGAAATAGGGAATTCCTGAACCTGCATGGAAGCACAGATCTTCTGGAGGGATGTCCTTGGCACTACAGCAAATCTCTGCAGAGACATCAAGGACCCAGGATTTCTAGGTTTTCTAGATTGTCCTGTGGGTGAGAGGAGACTGAACTCCTCCTTCTATAGACTGATGTCCGGTAATCTCTTAGAATTTCCCTTCCCCTGGTTCCCTCTATGTATAAAGCAGCTCTGGCCCAGTATTAGTGAGAAGTACATTGCCCTTGCAAACCAACCAGAGGACTAATGCAGGCTGTAAGTGCTCGTTGCTTAGCAGGTGGGAAAAAATGTAGAAAACATGCTGTGATTCTGGAGACTTAGGCCAACTCTAGGCCTATGTATCAACTGAGCTTCTGTCAAGTTTCATGCTGGTGGAACATTGTTAAAATTGCACTAAAGTATGTAGAGTTTGGACTTCCCGAAATGCTGGTGAATGGAGGACTGCAATACTCATATGCTAAGTCCTTTATTTCTCATGTTAAGAGTAATAGCTGTACATGTGTGTTACATAACTGTCACAAGAGCCCCCATGATAACTAAAGCTATTAATCATTGCTGAGTTTTGCCCACAGAAATGGTTACATCCCTTAGGGGAGAGAGTGGTCAGTGGATAACCATTAAAAAGCAACGCCTCCAAAGAAAATGCCTAGATTCTCAATACAGTAGGTAGAAACCAGTTTATATGATGATGGAGAAGGGGAAACTCTCAAACAGGGATGCATCACATAGGGCAACTTTGTGGAACAATGACCTCGTGGACTTCCCCCATCACCTTTTGCATCTCTGAGCCCCGGGAGTCATAACAGTCACCTGCCAGTCTTTTCAGATAAAAGCTGCCTAGTGGAAGGAAACAGGGTTCTTTTTACCAGACTGGATCCTAAGAGGCAAGAACTTTGTCTGTGAGGTAAAGGACCACTAGCTGCCACAGAAGCAGAAGCTAAACCTATAAGACTTTGTTAATATGAACAGACGTTTTATGTCTTTGTCTGTCTGTGTCTTTAGAATTCTTAGCACTGTGTAGATAGCTCTTGCTTCATTTTCATTTAATTAATAAAGCCGAAATACGTTTATTACAGGATCAGACTGAGCATTGCCTTATTGGATAAAGGAGGGAGATCTACTGAGGAACTGACTTGTGGTATGTGTCTGGTCCTTTGGGAACAGAGGAACTTGAGATTTGGTATTACAGTGAATATCACAGGAGTCCACTTACTTGGTGTCAAGAAGGATTGGGTTTTCCAAGGGGACTTTTTAAATTCTATATTCAGGCTGGCAAGTGCCAAGGGAGTTAGTAAGCAGTGTGGTTGGCTGGTGTGTCAAAGGAGGTAGAGTCACAGCGGTCAGTGGGTTAACTTCCCTGTTAATGAACAGTCTGCCCTGAAGTGCAATACAGGGTTTTGAGATCCAAGGGGCATGACACATGCCGATCCCAAAACAAGGAAGGGTTGTTTTTCATTTATTGTGGAGATCATCAAAGATAGGGAAACATAGAGGCAATTCTGGAGAAGCCCAGAGGAAGGCTTCACAGCATAGGAAACGTTAGTCAAATAAAAGTAGAGGATGTTTATGGTGTGAAATCAGGAAGTGCTTTCAGGAAATTGGTAGGAAAATTCAGATGAGGCAGGCGAGGGGAAAACAGAATATACACACTCACGGCCGTTTTGATTATGTTGTTCAGTAGTATTTTTAGAAAATTGGACCAACTTCAAATCTTAAGTTTGATCCTGAACTTCCATTGGTCCTTCCCCACTGCCCCCAGTTCAGATTCAGGAAATAGCTATTTTTGTCTTGTGTACGATACTATTTTGGTTTATGAGTCTATTTTGAGAAGCGTCCCTAAACCCAGTTCATCCCCAGTATCACCTCAATCCTTTGATGCAGTGAATATGGCTCATAGAATTAACATATATAGAACACAACTTAAACAAGCACAAACAAAATGCCTTTGAAGGTTAAAGATGAAATCAGTTTCCTAACTAGACTCTCTCTCCCCTTATCTTGAACGGCTTGTTATTGTACAGGCATTAAATGGTGGGGTGCTGGCACAGGTCTCTTATCTCATTATTTCAATTACAGAAAAGCTACAAACTTGGCTTTAAAAAAATCAGTCATGATCAGAAATTGTTCTGTGCAGGATGGCATAGTCAGTGAGGAACAAAGAGGTACTGGGAGCCCTCTGAGGAGAGCAGAGGGTATATTTTGAAACCAAACTAAGGGCCCAATCCTGCAAACACTCCCAAGCATTGCGCTTAGGGCTGCGATTGGTCCCAGAAAGACCTACTTAGCTTTTTCTTTATGATTCACCCAAACTATGAGATGTGACATGGATTAATGAAAACTTGCTTTTCTCTCTCTCTTTTTGTTTTGTTACCATGTCCTGTAATATGAGAACTCGATACTTTTAAATAGCTATAAATGATTGAATACTAAGAACAAATAAAAGGAAATGATCCTTCATGCAGCCTATGATCAGTCTATGGAATTCACTGCTGCAAGCGATCATCCAGTGAAATACCATCAACTTCACCATCAATAATAGCACGCATAGGTTTGTTAGACTTACAATACCCTTGCAATGACAGTAGCTTCATTTACCCTTCAAGGCATAGCATGATTGCTTGTGGGAGTTTTGAGAAAGAATGATCCCTCATTTATAGTGCTGTAGGGGCATTATTAAGGGGAAAGGAATCCCCTTCTTTGAAAGTATCACATATTGGCCACTAATGGAGCAAGGATTCTGGGCTAGATAGGGTTTGCCATGCAGGATCATAAGCTTATGTATCAACATAGTTGATTTAACTTTTAATCAAAGCAAATTGTTTTTAACATGCTGATAACACTGTAGTGGCTCCAAAAATAAAACACAAGCACGCAATCTATCAGGCATGTCTGTCAGAGAAACAGATGCCACCCCATAAACCTGCCAAAACAATCCTTTGCTTGAAACAATAAAAACTGGAAAGAATCAAAACTCTCGGCCTCAAAAATTGCTTTCTTTGTATGCCCTTTAAAAAAAATCCTAGCTTTAAATCGCTGTAATTTGGACTAGGTTAATGTAAAAATGAAAACCATTCAATAAATCTTTTTGTTGGAGATCAAAAGCAATGAGTTTAGGAAACTGGAAAATTGATTATATGACATTTTACCACACTCTGTAACATTCATATTTTTCAGGAAACTGTCAGCGATGATTGTTAGAATACTTTATCTGATGTTTTTATTTAAACTACTAATCTGGTCATGGATCTCTTCAGAAAAAGCCAATGGGAAGTTAAAGATAATGTTCTGTGTTGAGCTTAATCCCTTGCACGTGGTAGAATCCTTATTCCAGAAAGCACTTAAGCACATGCTTAACTTGAAGCACGTGCTTAATTTGTCAACTTCAATGGGACTTAACCATGTGCTTCAAGTTAAGCATGTGCTTATGTGTTGTCTTGAATGTACTTTCCAGAACTCGGGCTTGAACTCTATTCAGCTGTTTGCACAGTTAGCATTGCTGAGATTACCGTCATCTGGGAGCATCCTCAAAACACTTTTTGTTCCTAATAAAGTTTTGTTTTCTGTTACAAAATCCTATCTGAATTCAGCCTCTGTTCAAACAGTCATTCATAACAGAAAACCAGTTTTTAAAGCAATACATGAGAATTTATTTCATCAGGGCTCTGTCTTGTCAGTTGTTAGGCAACAAATGCCAACACATTCCATTCTCAGGCACAGGTGTCTGGTCAAGGTATATGTTGCTCTCATTCTGTTTTTCTGTACACCCATACCTTTAAATTCAAGGAAATTTTCTAGGGAGCAAAGTCATGTGGGGATTTCAGAAGGTAGTAGGCAGATATGATAGAAAGCCATATCCTGGAGATATTGATTTACACTTGCAAAGGATCTGGCCCCCTATTTTCATCTCATGAAGATTTTATATTTGTTCTTTCTTTCTTTGCTGCTTTTCTTTATCTAGAATGCAAATAATCTAGACTAAAAGGACATGTCTAAAAAGCACAACATAACTCTGAGTAGGTGCCACGTGTTGATTGACTAAGGCCAGTTTTGATAGCGTTCCTCAGTTTTCTGCTCACAAAGTGTTCTATGTTTCATGGAATACTGGCATCCTTTCACTTTCGTTGTTGAAAATTAATGATATCAGAAAAAAAGGACTGATAAAAATGAGGTAATGGAAGGAACTGCTTGCACTGAAAGAAAGGAATTCCACAGCATTTTAAGCTTTCGGCATGAATAATATATTGTGAGCCCATACATTGTAGCCTATATTTGAGCATTACCAGGATGACAATATAGTACAGGAGTTGATTTGGGCAGGAATTAGATTTTCTGTTTTGTGGGAAATTCTATGGTTTTTTTAATCTTCTGAAATGGAATGAAAACCAAAAATTTTGAAATTTCCCGTGAAACAATATTCTGGAAAAAAATTGTGTCAAGGTGATTGAAACATTTTATTTCAATAAACCCAAAGCATTTCACACTTATTTTGACCTTTTTTTAACTTTTAAAAATGTGTTTTATATAAAAACAAGAAATACCATTTCAAAACAAAAAAAAGTGAAACTTTTTATTCTGAAAATGTCAAAACAAAACAGGTTGTTTTGTTTTTTTTCTCAGTGGAATTTAATCAGAATTGACATGTTTTTCAAAATGTGTCAATTTCAATGAAAATGGCATTTTTCATGGAAAAACTGTTTTGACAAAATATTTCTGACTATCTCTATACAGGAGCCCCATACACAGTTTGACGGTAATATGACATCTACTCCCTATTGCTGCTTCCTTCGGGTGGATCCAGGTAGTTAAATTTAACAGCTGGGAATGGTGTGTGGAACGGGGCTGAAAGTATATTTATTTTACTTCCATTTCTTTGATGGTGCAGTGCTGTATGTACCCCAGTTATAGCCCCACAATGGACAGTACCCACTGAAAGATATGTCAGAATTTTTCATTGCCATTACTTCAACCATTCATTAATCCATTTCATTTTAGCCTCTTTGAAGCCTAGAATTTGGATACTTTTAAGAACACACAGGAATCAAACATGAAAACCCTTCAACCAATGCAAAAGTTTAAAAACCTTATTCATATTTAATGGAAAAGGGCTCAATACACTCACGATGACTGACTTTATGATGTTTATCTTTTGGCAAAATCTCACTTTACATTTGATACAGTGTCTTGCACTTTCCTGGTTCCAGATTCAATTTCCAACTTTAATAAATGAAACTGTCTGTCACATTTCTTTGCCCCAGTGTGGCATGCTTTGTGCAACACATGATTTCAGTGGTAATGATGCAGAAGAGTAAAATAAACATGAAACAGAACAAAACATGTATATACAAATGTGACAAAAATTCTGGTCCTTCATCTAAATTAGGCCAGAAAATTGGCATCAGATTTTATTATTCAGGCTGACTTCAAGAACACAAACAACATTTTAAAAAAATAGGGACTGTCAAAATATGGAGAATAATATCTGTTGTTAACTTTTTCACTGCTGCTTAATATTCCAGGTATTTTTTTTGGGGGGGGAGGGGGAACCCTTTAAGCTTAACACAAGGAACTAAAAAAATAGGACCCTTTATATCCCTGGTGTGATTCCATTTATATCCATAGTATATTCAGTTACACTGGGATGAATTTGAACCATCCATTTCCATAGAATTTTAGAACATCAAGCCTGTTGCCACAGCAGAGATGTTGTACTAGAGAACTAATAGCGAAGCAGATAAGCGTGTTATGTTAGCATGCTTCTGTAAACTTTGCTTTGTTTTGGTTCATGAGGCACAGATTTTTATAGACCAAATAAAAAGAAAAATATCACATATGTTGCATGTAACCGGAGGCCCCACAAAAGTTGACTTTGAGGGAAATACTAGTATCTTTGCTGAATTAGTAAAATCCATATGGGACAGATACTGTGTTCTAGTGTGTGATTATTAATTACTATAATTTTATTTATTATTTCTATAATACCAGCAGCATTCTAGGTGATTTGCAGATTTAGTTTAGTTTTCTATCACCTGTTTTGTTAACATGTCTCCTACAAGTAAGCTAGTGTGTACTCTCATAGACCTTCTGAGAAAAAGGAGAGACTTCAGTATTGCCAACGAGTCAGGCCCTGTCGCAGGGTAGTTGGCTCCTGAGGGCGGTCAGATGCTCAGCCTACCTGTGACAGGCTCTGCTAAAGAGAATAAGCCAGCCCTGATCCATCTGTGAGAACTGATTGCCTATGTAGTTGGTCAGTTAAGGAACATCTGGGCCTTATAAAGGACTATGTGGGCTCAGGCAGGTGAGAACACAGGGAGGAAGCACTTGGAGGAAAGAACTTGTCAGAGGAGCTGGCCATGAAACTACTCCTGAGGGTGATCTCCCAAGAGTACAGAGGCTCCTGAAGACAGGAACAATCCCTAGAATGCAGAAAGAGAGTGTTCCTATGGGGTAGCTTTCTCAGGGAGAGCAGGTGAGGGAACATACAAGGAAAGGAAATCAAGGAAGAATGCTCCTAGATGGGAGAGGCTCAGGAAGGGAGGAGCTATGAATGTCAAGTCAGAGCAAAACCTGGTCCCACTGGAAAGACTTCACTAGGTAGCAACAGGAGCCCCAGATCAAAGGAATTATATGTTGTTCTGAGGAAGGGTTATCATAGTTTGACCTCTGTGGGGCACTTCTCCAGCTGATGAGAAGAGGCCCTAACTCCAGAAAAGGGTTCTGGGTCAAGAGGGCCTCATTGGTGAGGGACATGGACAAAGACCCTTCTCTCTCCAGCTAGGATGCTGGGTGGAGGCCTGTTTGTATAATGGTCTGCCTTTGGGTTAAATATACCAGATCCCTGAAGGGGCATTGTTCAATATATACAGACCTCACTGGACTTATTGAAAGTCTGCTGAGGGAGGTAGAGACTTAATTACAGCACTATATTGAGCTGCCAGGGGATACTCCAGGGGTGAGGGTGTGTAACACAGAGATCCCTTGGCATAAGCTCCTCTGTTCTTTGCAAACAGCTCTCACCTCAAACCTGACAAACTCACTGTACCAAATACATGTTACAGGGTATTTATCCATAAAGAGTAACATGCAAAGTATCTACAGAAAGCTTGTAACTTGTGAAGATTCACATTCTTGGTGAGATGTATGTATGGATAATATTTAAGGAATAAAGTATTTATATTGAAAGTATACTTCTTGGATTTGGAGTAAAAATTAGTTGCTGGGGATAATATATCTCAGTGATGACCCATTTAGGCAGGAGGGAATTGTCACTCTGATCTGTTTAGCCAGTGATGCAATGCAAGGCTCAATTGTGTAGCCTTGCTCAATACCAAGATTTTCAATGGAGAACCATGAGAGGCAACTGCAAATGACTGAAACCACTTGAAGTTAAAAAAGAACATTACAACAAGACAGGGGTTCACTCTGTCTGTCTGTGAATAGAAACAAAAGACTGTTTCAAATAACACAGAGGGGAGAAAGAGAGAGAAGTCCTCTGAATCCTTTCCTTGAGGAGCCATCATGAGAAGCGAGGTGTTCTCATGAAAAATTGGATCCTGGTTTCTGTGAAGCCAGTCAGCTCTGCAACAGACAGAACTCTGGGAGAGAGTAGGGGGGGCTTACTTTATTAGATAGGAAAGGTAACTATTAATAAGTGTAGAGCTAAGTTTGTGTTTTATGGTTTTGTGTGGTATTGTAACCATTTGTTTCCATTGCTCTCTCGTTTCCAGCTAAATCTTTATTAAAGAAACCTATTTTTGTTATAAGTGCTCACAAGTGCTGTGTGTAATATAGGAGTGGTGGTTTCAGATAATCTAAAGTGCCACCAGTACTCCTGTTCTTTTTTCAAATAATCTAGTTAACTGGGTTACACTATTCCTTTGGGAAGGGTAGAGGATATGGGATTTCTGTGAGCAGCTAGCGTCTGGGACTGGATATCCCGGGGGGAATGATTCAAAGAGTTTTAGGGACTGGGGTGCATCTATTGTTAACCTGCAAAGCAAAGACAGGGCTGGCAGAGCCTGGAGGAGAGTGCTTGAGTGGCTGACAGGCTGGTGGTGGTAAGGAGCTGACACCCAGCCAGTCACAGGCAAGGTTCCCTCATGCTGGAGGCGGGGGGTGGGAGGGGCAAATGAAGTGACTCACAGTCCTGGGTACCGCAAGAACCATTACAGGGCCATTATTACATGCCCCCCAAATCACAAAGTTGACTTTACGAAATTGAGATATAATATTACATTTTGGGTTGTGTTTATTTGCCTTCTGGTGCTGGAATGTTTCAAAATCCTATGTTATTTCAGATGGGAGGGACATACGGCATCCTCTGAGCAGCCAGCTGGAGATGATCTAGAAGGAAAGCAGCTGGCACTATCCACGGACAAAAGGTGATACTTCCACAATGAGCTATTCCTCACCAGTCCAGGTCAGCTGAGGTCCCTCATCGTAGCATCTTGTAGGGCAGGCTGAGCTGGACCCATATTAACGAGAACAAAATTACATCATGTGAATGTTTTGGGATACGAGAACACATTCTACTGTTCTGTTTGTTCAAAGATTATATACCTGCATTGCACAAAACTCACCGCTGTGGTACAAATCTCAGTCAGGCCTTGAGAGAAGCCAAGGACACTCAAAACTGGAGTACATTGGCAGAACTCTGTGGGAGGGGTAGGACTGGAATGGGAACTGTTGCAGCAGGTCAGGACCAAGGTGCATTGCCACAGCTGTGTGAAGCAGCACAACTAGAAAAGCAATGGGTGCTGCAGATTAAGGCCCAGGTAAATTGCCAGGCAGATGGGTGGAGCCAGGACTGAACTAAGAGGGTGCGTGATAGGCTGAGACTTGGGTACCACCACAGAACTGGGATATAAAGTCCGTTGGGTGGCAGGGTGCAGTTTTAGGGAGTGTTAGTGTTCCCTTACTTCTAATGTGCCTTTCAGTAAAAAAGTCCATTGCTTGTTCTATCTTCACTACTGCTCTTCCCATTCCAACGGTAGCAGAACTATTCCCTTATGTATATAAACTTCACAGCCAAGATCATACTCAGATGTGTATTTGCTTCTGATGAGAACAATCAAGATACAAAGTGTCCTAAAATATGGTCTAGGGGTTGTAGGTGAGAGGACAAAGCACATACTGGAAGAGGAGCTTCATGCTTGCTAGCTTCTAAGAAAGACAACCTCTTTAGGTTACTTTTGGAATACCTTCAGGTAGCTCCAAGGGAGTGGGAGATGCAGCTCCCTTTCCTTCTTAAAATCAGAGGATTATTCCCCTCCTTTCCCTGGCTTAGAGAAGCAGTGCTTCCCAATTCTTTGTCCCCCACCTCCCCTTCTGCTGGTGCACTGAGAGCTCCTCATCCTGTTTCAATCTCCTTTAACCACTAAGTAGCTCAGGACATCATTAACATAGAGGAGAGAGCTTTGATGGATGTCACAAAGTGGTCATCCTAGGGTTAACAGGCTTACCTAGAGGATTATGGGATGGAACCAAGCTTCATCCTTCCCTCCTTACTTCCTCTTTTAGTCACTGGGAGTCTCCCCCAACTATGTTGTGATGAAGTTAAATAAAACAGCAAGTTCCCAGCCTACACTCCTGAGAGTAGACTTTTGTTGTTGTTGTTGTTGTTGCACTGAACTGACACTTTACTAAAATTTTGGTTTATTTTTATTTTTTTAAACTGGAGTTTTCTACTTAAACTCTGGGGTGACCAAAAATAAATGCATCCGGCATTTTAAAATCAGAAAATAACTGACCTTCACAATTAAACTGAGAGATTTAAAGCAAGCAGCATAAGCCCTGCTGGGTGCTGTACCTAGGAGATGAAATACGACATGACAAGGCCAATTAGAATGGTGACAAGGCTGTGAATCGGTCATGCAGCTTTGACCATCATTTTTTCCCTTGACTTGCAAGGACACACAAAATCAACAGCTCTCAAGATGGTTTCCTAAACTCATTGTGGAGAGAGTGATATATGCCTCTGACTATAGTATCCTCATACATGGGTTAAATTCTTCATTCACACACAAGAACTGATTATGTGCCTACACTTCCAACTATATGAACTTCATTTGGATACCAGATGGCTAGAGGTGGCTAGTGATGATATTCAGACTTAGTTTGCAACTCTATTGCCAGATTAGAGGCAGCTAAATCATGTAGAAACAGTAGGTAAAAATTGAAAACATATATAGCAATACAAGGCACAGGTCTGTTTACTTAAGGATCTAATGGAGGAAGAGAGAAAGCTGGACCAAGACATTAGCCTCAGACTTGGTGGACCTGGGTTCAGTTCTCTGCTCCACCAGAGACTTCTTGTGTGACTATAAGCAAGACACTTTACCTTTTCTGTGCCTCAGTTTCCCCTCTGTAGCATGGGGATAACAGCATCTCACTACCTCAGAGGAGTGTGTTGAAAATAAATACAGGATTGTGGGGTGCTCTGATACCCAAGTACCAGGGGCTACTGAAGTACCTAAGAGAGAGTGCTTAGAGCACAAGGCTAGCTTTCAGTCATTCTCGTTTCTAGTCCCGCTTCTGATCTGCTCTGTGACCTCAAGTTATTTACGCTGTGCTTCATTTGATTGTGAAATTATAGTGCTTCCCTAATTTGCAGAGATGTTGTGAGGCTTAGTTAATGTTTGTAAAGTGATTGGATATCATGTGATGGAAGATCCAACAGAAGTGCCCCTAGTATTTGAATGATCACATGTTGATGGGTGGAATAATGTGATAGCATGATCCAACCAGTTAACAACAGAGGAATAGCTGCTCTTTTGCTTTTGGGTCAATTTTTTTTGAAGTGTGTGTGCGTATCAAATTTATGCTTTCTGGATATCAGGCTGTTGACACTATATAAAGACTATGTGGCCAACACCATGGAAATCTGACTATACTTCCATAATAAAGACAGTCATCATTTCAACAAAATCAATCGAAAGAATATAAAATATGGTGTTTTCCTGGAAAAGTCAATAAGTCTGGGTTGCAGTATCTCAAGTTCTAGGGAAAAAAACATGTTTTGTTTGACATTGTCTCTAAAACCAAATCAAACCTAACACATACACTCCCCCCCCCCCAAAAGAAGCCAGTATTCCCTTGCCTCTATTTACGTCTGCAAAGCAAACAGCAAGACCACTTGAAGAAAATCTACTAAGCTTCATGCAGCTGTTTACAGGATGGACTGAAAGGGCCCAATTCTTCTCTCACATGTTTTACATAGTGTAACGTCATTTACTTCTGTGGAGTCAGTCCTGATTTACACCAGTGTAAGAAAAAAAAGAATCAGGCCCAGACTTTAAAAGAAATGGTTGATCAAGCTCTGCTCAGCCTTTGGATCCAAAAGGCTTTGCCTAAGAAATTGATGGGTTCAGTGCAAAAGAAATCTGTATTGCATATTATTTGATTTGTCTTTGAATACAAAAAAAGGTTATCCATGGAATAAGAGAAATGCAGAGAATAGTTTCAAATGCAAACTAGGGAGATTTCAGGCTTTTTTTGGATGCTGAGTGACTGAGTATAAATCTATGCTGTTTGCAACTTGGTTGGCTTGTCACATTTTCCCTGGGAGATTATGCAGTATACAGGAACTGTGAGGGGTATGCAGTAAGCAGATGATTGGAAACTGGCTTTTATTCTTCTAGGGACTAAAGGGAGCAAGTCAAGATCAGTGATCATCATCAGTAAGAATTCCCACCTGGGGAGATCGTACCAACCTGGAAAGCTGTAAGCCTGAGATTTTAAAACAATTTTTTTTAAAAATGGCATTGCACTTTTAGCTGAACGAAACGAAGCTTAGTGCAGTGGGGCATTCAACCTGCAAATGTTTAAAAATCTTTTAAGTTTGGATATTTTATCTCCAGCAAATAATCAAGTCCCAAGAATAATATAGATGAGTAATATATTAAAAACAGGCTTGTACTGCTCCAAGAAAAATGTTGGAAGATCCATAGCGATCGTTGTTATGCACTGCAGGTTTAAATATACAGACTTTTATGGCTTTAAATGAATGGCTACATAATGACTTCCATTGAAGAATGGCTTTAGTTGTGATAAGACATACAAGGTGAAATTCATCATGGGCCGAAGGCCACATGAGACCTAGGAACCAAGTGAGTTTCCATTAAGGGGATGATCTTAGGCAACTTGGGCACTAGATATTGGCATGAACTGGATAAAATCTGTAATTTAAAAAAAAATCTGTTCTAAAATGGGCTGAAAAATTTGAAATTTCCCATGAAATGAAGTTCGGGGGGGGGGGTGGGGGAATTTGGATGAATCAAAATATTTGGTTTTAATAAAATGGAAGCATTTTGTTCTGATTTAAACTTTATTTTATATTTTGATATTTTTAAAAAAAATGAAGTGAAAAGTCATTTTGAAATGGGAAATCAAAACATTATGTTCCACATAATCCAGGATCATAATAGAATATTTTGACTTTAACAAAATACTTTTTAAAAAATTTTCTTCTAAAGCAGAATTTTGTTGAAATTGACATGTTTTGCTTTTGACAAATTGTCATTTTCTGTTCTGATGGAAAATTTACAGCCAGCTCTATCGTGGACCCAAACTTCTGTGGAACTTAATGGGAGCTCCTGGGTGTAGAAGAATTTAGGATCAGGTCATAAACACTCTAATTTCTAGGCCAATACAGGAGACAGCAGAGCAAAGGGGGGGAGGAATAGTCTCCTAAACCCAAGGTTGTGAGTTCAATCCTTGAGGGGGCCATTTAGGGATTTGGGGCAAATAATCTGTCTGGAGGATTGGGCCTGCTTTGAGCAGGGGGTTGGACTAGATGATCTCCTGATGTTCTATTATTTAAAGTCAAATAGTACAGTTTATTGAATTTTAAAACCCATACTCAAGTTTGGCTAGTTCTGGGGCTAGGATACCAGACATCATGAACCAAAGGTCTCATCTGATATTACAAATCCTTTGCTTCTAGGCTCATGTGTGTGTCCTAACTAAGGGAATGGTCCCACTGAAGTCAAGGAAAACTCCCAAGGTTTGGCCTCTAAACCCATCCTTTGGCACGCTGGTTGACTTGTGTTGGCATCTGTAGATGCTCAGGACCCTTCACAATCAGGCCCCAAGAGGGAATGTGGTTTAGTTCAATGAGCATGGGGCTAGGAGTTAGCCACCCCTGGTTCTCGTGGTGGTTCTACCACTCACTTGCTTTAGTTGCCTCTTGGGCAAGTCACTTAGGCCATTACGTTCAAAAGTGGCCTCTGATTTTAGGTACCCCAATTGTTTGGGTGCCCATCTTTAGAGACCGTTGGCCTGATTTTGCAAGGGGCTCATCACCAAGAGCTTCCACTGACTTCAGCAGCAGTTTTGTGGGTGGCACGTAGGTGTTTCATTTGAGAACCCCACTTCATTGGTCATATTTCAAATTGTTGACCTGAATCTTTCCATGGTTCAACTGCTTCAACTACCCGTATAATAGGACCAGTAATGTCTACCTACCTGCTGTGCAGAGATGTGGTGAGAATACATTAATGTTTGTAAAGAACTAAGTATTATTGTTAGATTGAAGACAGCTGATGCCTTAGAGACATTAGAGTTTCCTGTCTCAGAAGGAATTGTTACATGTATACTTTCATACAAAAAGGTGAGAAATTCAGACCCCAGAAAAGTGACAATTTCCAACTGTTAGAATTGTAGAGAGTTGTACTTTCCTGTCATTTGCATTAGTGTGGTTTTAATTATTTTTTAATCAAATCTGAGAGCAGGGAGGTTTTGAAGCACTGCTGCTATGTAGCTGGCAGCTGCACAATTGGACTTAGTTGTTTATATTTTCATGCCAGAAGGAATATCCATGGAACCAATATTTCATCCGCCGTGGGACCTAGAAAAAGTAACAGCAAATATGACCATGTGCTATAACTGTAAACAGGACACACAGAGCAACATGTACAGCAGAGTTCAGCAACATAACAGAGGAAGTCAAGCCAAAAAATACTGTCAAATAACTCAATGCTTTTTGCCTTTTCTAACGTAACGATAAATGTGAAATCAGTGTGGGGAATGGACCAGCAAGTAGATTCTGCTTAAAAAGCGATGGCTTGCTATGGCCCAATATTAGTAAAAGTCTCTTCTGCTGCTATTCAAATTGAAACTCTTCTGTAATGCCACTACCAGTGAAAGTTTGTTTGGCAGAAGATGTTTCCTCCCTCCCGTATCTCCTGGGTATTTTGCCCAAATATACAAAGTGGTGGCCTCTGAAACATAGCTTGCAATCATGCTCAGTAATGAAGTAATTCTGATTTAGTAGGACGATATTCTGGATTATTTCAAACCTAGAGGTTTGGCATATTATGAAGGCTATATAGTTTACTGGGTAGTGCAGAAGGTTAGGACCTAGAAGTTCCTGAGTTTGAGCCCAAGCTGTAGTACTGAACAGATCTCAATTTCCCTATCTGTAAAATGAGGTTAGTGATTTCCACCTACAGGTGCTTGGAGGATTAATTATTTAATATATTTAGCATGATTTGAAACTGTAAAGTTTGCTCTAAGTACAAAATAGAGCTGGTCAGGAAAAAAAAAAATCTCCCACAGAAAATGTTGACTTTTTGCAGAAAAAACAAAAATGTTTGTTTTTAGCAACCAATATCTGAAAATGTTTAGCTGAAAACTGCCAAAAATATGAAAAAATTCTGGCATTGTGACAAAAAAAATCTAATTTTTTTGAGGCAAGCACACACTTTTCAGGAAAGCTATTTTTTTTTTAATTTCA
This sequence comes from Trachemys scripta elegans, assembly GCF_013100865.1. Lineage (NCBI taxonomy): Eukaryota > Metazoa > Chordata > Testudines > Emydidae > Trachemys > Trachemys scripta. The sequence goes on along the minus strand of NC_048305.1, from coordinate 95,674,528 downwards.
GTGCGTAAAAGTTCAACCCTAATACTAAACAGCAATATTATGAGCTTCATAGAGCTCCACTTCTACCTGTTACATGCAACAAGACCTTATCCTTTATATTAAAATAAAAAAAAACAAAAAACAAAAAAAACCTTATGAAACAGTTGGTTGCAATTGGTTCACCATTTGGGATTCTTGAAAATCATCCAGGAACTGTTTGTTCTTTAACCTATTACATTTATCTGTTGGTACTTGCTGGCGTTACATTTGTAAACAAAACATAAACTAGCTGACAGCTTGTGCGGTGTACTGCAAGGCACACACAAAATCCACACACCCAGCCATTCCCAACGGTCTCTCCAATTCCAATCACTGAGCAGGCAATTTTAACTATTTATTTACTCAGATTCCCTTCCAGCTCACACTGTGCACCGAGAAAGGAACTGACCTGATATATAGCCTCTGACCTTTCAACTCTGAATGGCCACCAGCCAGACTTCCACTTGGGTGTCTTCAGTGCACTGAGATACAAATCTCCCATCTGGCAAAACTCCAGGCTATTTCTATTCCATACCATAGCAGGAAACATTACACTTCTCTGAACAAATGACCTAAAAGTCACAGGTGAGTTAAATAGAAGCATAAGTTATACGGACTGGCAGCAATGAAGCTATTCTCCAGGATGAAAGGGTAAATAAACAAATAATTTATTTTTTCTTTGAAATGTGCTCTTTGGTAAATGATGTATGAAGCCTCACCCTTAGCGCTCACCAAGCAGACTCGAGGAATGTCATGAGCGAGAGTCCTTTCAAGGCACCTATCCAGCTGGTCCTCTGTAGGGCAGTGCTGGCATGGCTAATTGTTAGGGCAACATTCAAATTGAGGGATCTTTTGCCACTGACTTCAACAGAAGCAGGACCAAACCCTTATTGCAGAGATGGGATCACATCCAAAGGCGCTACTTTAATTCACACCAGCTGAGGGACTGGCCCACGGGGGTATGAAAATACGTTATTGTAAGTCATACAGAGTTCAGAGGCCAGTGGATAACTGTACATATGGAAATTGGTCAATGTGTGAGTGTTTAGGATGGAAAAGGAAGAGCAAATTTCTGAACATGTAATAAAATGGAACGGAATGTGTCTGAGAACTGTATTTTTTCCCTTTGAGGACCTAATCCCAAGCCCATTTAAGTAAATGGGAGTCTTTCCATTGACCGCAATGGGCTTTGTATCAGACCCCTCTGGCATAGGTTATCACTGGCATGAAATAGAATGTTCACCATTGAAAGTTGAAAGCTAATAATCAATTGCGCCAGGCTTCTTCTTCTGCAGGTTAATATCTACAAGCTGGACAAATAACACCATTAGGTCCCAATTCAGCAATGTGTCAGATTTAATTATATCTGTGTCCATTAGCAATATTTTTTTTTACCAAAATAGAAAATATCAGTGTTCAAGTTGCAAACAAAGGGCAAAACTTCTTTCTCCAGTGTGACGGTCCAAACTGCAGATTAGAGAAAGGAAGTTTGCCAATAATGAATGTAGAAAACAAAAGCAAATGGTGCATCTTGCCCTGGAACCAAATGACCAAAGCACATGGGCTTCTACATACTCATTGTTCATTTTCTTTGTCACTGACAGGCAGGGCTGGCTCCAGGCACCAGACGACCAAGCACGTGCTTGGGGCGGCACCTTGGGCTGGGGCGACACTCAGGTTTTTATTAATTTATTTATTGGGCAGGGGTTGGTGTGGCGCGGCACTGTGGGGGGTTGGCACTTGGAGGAGGGGCGGGGGTGGCGCGGCGCTGGGGGGGCGGGGGCTGGCGCTCGGAGGAGGGGCGGGGGGTGGGGGGGGGGGGCGGGGGGGGGGGGGGGGGCGCGCGCGGGGGGCGGGCGGCACTCTTCTTTTTTGCATGGGGCGGCAAAAAAGTTAGAGCCGGCCCTGCTGACAGGTCAAATCTTCCTAAGTATTCAATTAGAAAGTCATCCTAATGCTTTCACTGAGATGGACAGAACTGTTTTCCCTTATGGGAATACACCTCTACCTTGATATAACGCTGTCCTCGGGAGCCAAAAAAATCTTACCGCGTTATAGGTGAAACCGCGTTATATCGAACTTGCTTTGATCCACCGGAGTGCGCAGCCCCGCCCCCCTGGAGCACTGCTTTACAGCATTCTATCTGAATTTGTGTTATATCAGGTCGCGTTATATCAAGGTAGCGGTGTACTTCTATGTATTTCTGTTGGTTAACAAATGTGATTATGCCCACTCTCACAAAGAAAAATGAAGATGGGAAAGAAAGTTATCAAGTAAAGCACATTGAGAAATGATAACTGTGCAATCGATAGATGCCCCAATCAGAGTAATGGATCAGCCTTTAGGGAGTAAAGATCTGGATCTGCATCCAAACTTCTTGGCTTACAACATTTCTGTACGATGGAGCTGAATCGCCTAATACTTTGTGGAAGTTCAGATCCAGATCCGGATTCGAACTGCCACTGCTGGTAGGACTAGGAGGCTGGGTCACAGTGTTCTACTCCTAATTCTGCCACTGATTGATTGTGTGGCTGTGGTCAGATCACGTTGCTTTCCATGGCCTCTGTAAAATAGATACAAATTATCCTCACCTGGGATGACATGTTCAACGTAAGTATGTCATACAAGTGGCCTGATTATAAGTGGTACAGAGAACTCTCAAGTCTCATAGAATCAGCCCACTTACAACAGGGATTTAGATGCCTAAATTTGGACCCCCGAATTGGAAAATGTTATGACACTGAATTAATATTGGTAAAGCATAAGAGAAAATGGTGTTAATAACAGGTAGATAACTCTATTATGTTTACTGTGATTTCAGGATACAGAGTTCTTTTGCAAGCAATAGTAGATACATTAGATATGATGTACACAACTTTTTTTGGGATTCATGTTATTGTGTATTTGTTAAGCATCCCCTCCCAAAAAAGACTAGACACAAGAAATCAAATTCCTGACATTCCTTGTATTGTCCAGCTGAGACTTGTGGTACAAAGAGCATTTTTGAGTGGCTATTGAATGACTCTATTTTTAAAAATGGGCTGTGTTTGTTATTGAATCCCGTCTCTCTCTGTTGTTTGTTTGTTCTTTCCCCTTTCACCGTGATCTTTATTTATGAGGATGAAACTGATGCCTTGGTGAGGAGACTGACCCCCATGTGTGCAATCATGGGTCTCAGTGGGCTGCTCTTTCCTGAATAAATACTTTAAAGTAAACAAATGTGCTACCACAATTTCATAACTTGCCCATTTGAGGATTAAAATAAGTTGAGCGGAAGAAAACAGCACAACAATTCAGTCACTAGTTGCCTCTATCAAGCTATACTGAAGGAACCCTCCCCCCCCCAAATCTCATTTTCTAATTTAAATCACTACAGTTTATTATTAGGTTTGTGGTGAGTGTGGTGTGCGCTTGGTTAAAGCAGGGACATGGAGGTCAAGATGCTTGGGTTCTCGGTCACTGACTTGCTGTGCGATCTTGTGAAGTCACTCCACTTCTCTTGCAGGGGCTAAATCCAATTCTTCTTAGTCTCAAGAACTCTCTCGTTGACTTCGGCAGCACAACTCACATGAACAGGCCCTGTGTGACAGCTTCGTTAATGTCTATTTCAAAGAGTTGTTGAAACAGGCAGAACCAGAACCCTGGATCCAAATACTTTCTAATCAAATCCAGGGACAAAAAAGGATGGCAAGATTTGGCCCCTGTTATGAGAAGGACAATTTCTGTTCCCGCTAATGTCAACGGTGGAATTCCTATGGACTTCCACAGGATCAGATCTGGGTCCTAAGTCTGCAAACCAGAGTAACACCCAAAGCAATGCAGTTGCAATATTGAAAGTATTGGTTAGGGTTGGAAAGGAACATTTCATTCAAAGACGATGTGTTTTCATACTTGCACAAAAGCAGGGCTCCTGCTTACTTGACCTAACCTTGGACAACATCTTTGGAACTTGAGGATATGCTAAAACATTTCCCCCAGGAATTGAAATAAGAGGGGGTGTTTGAATTTAACTAGTTGACCAATGGGGGAAGGGATGTGTTTCTGAAGAAAATCCAGTCCAAAGTAAAAGGGCATTAGAGATAGTCTGTACCCAAATCCCAGATCCTAATTCTGACCAATTATAGTGTATCCTGAACAGAAGCCCAAAATGTATGTCTTATTTCTTTAAAATGAGAAGGACAATATCTTCACAAACCACAACTGTTTCCAAGGGACAGAGACAAGCACTTTGATTTGCAAAAGCAAATAGTAACAGCAATGATCTAAAAAGTTGAGTTAATAATAATAATATATAATTTAAGGTTAATTTCTCTTTTACTGAAAGTGTCTAAAATCAGCTCTCCCAGAAATATGTTTTTCATTAAGAAACATTTAGCTTTACAAAAGCAAAGTCAAAGTTCTCAGATTCATTTAATATGTGCACAGTTTCTCATTAGGCTGCATTTAATTTTGGAGTAAAATTCTGATGATTGCAGTAAATTTGTTCACTTATGAAATAAAGAGGAAATGTGATACAGAGGAGATTAAGGGCAAGAAAAACAATCATTCTATCAAAACAGTTACAGACAAAGGCAGTATTACTGCAAAACCCCTCAGCCCCGCTGCAGAAAGGGCCTCTACCAGCTTCCTTTAGAACAATCTCATTTGAAGGACACATAGCATCACAGATATATAAATGGTTCAAGGCGGGAAGACAGAGTTGAAGACCATTCTGTGCAAGGGCCAATTTTATTTAGAATTCGAAAAGTAAAATCCAACTTCCTGCCCTTTTAAAATGGCTGAAGTGGGAAAATAAACCAAAAATAAAAGTTTCTGGAGTCTGGAATAAACTGGGCATTACTGCTGCCACTTCTTCACTCTGCTATGCTAGCAGGTCAGTGATCAGCTCAGTAGTGCCTGTCCTCTGTGAGTCTGTCTGTCATCCTACTGTATATAGCTTTCTGCGCAGTGAGATAAATACATCAGCAGCCACTCAGCAAAGAGCATTGCATTGTTCTGGTTTATTTTCTGCTTTTTCTTTTCTTGATTTAGAATTCCACCTGTAAGTACAAGGCACATCTGACTTGTTGTTTGGGGACTGGATTCGGTGACTTCTGTCCGTCCATTGTCAAGCTGTGCAGTTGGGGAAAGGGGTGGGAAAGAAGAAAAGGTGAGCTTAGCTTCTCCCCTAAGCTCAGCCTGTGCAGTGGCCAGGCAAGAATGTCAACCCAGGCACTTGTGAGACCATGGAGGCTGCTTCCGGGATGTTCTCCCTGGCAAAAGATGGTGCCCCAAAGAATGGGGTGAAGGCTGGCAAGTGGGCAGAGCCAAAGTATAAGGAGGAGGAGAGAAGAGGTGGTGTTATGCCTATGTGTCCGTATGTGCTAGCTGTGGTCCTAGTTTTGTGAAGGGGACACCTGTTCCCAAGAAACGGACTCAGAAACATTTGTAATGAAATTCTTGGTGCTGTTGGTACATAACGTATCCTAGGCCCTGATGAGACACTTATTTTTTTAATGAATAGGATTAAATTGATGACATGGCATTTTTTTGGTATCATCACCTCATTAATCGTCCCCTCCTTGTATTTAAAGATACCGAGGTCCCTCAGCTAATCCTTTTCCTGCTGCGGGATTGGCCTTACACTTTCTCTTGTAGAGCTGTGTAAGGTGGTTAGCACAGACTGTCGACTTCTGCCTTCCACATGTGCTGTGTGGTACCTTGGGCCAACAGTGATTTGAAGAATGGGGGAATCCAAATCAACCTAGAACTTCTTTGGTTTTTGAATTGAAGGGCGAGCATTGACCTGGTGTTTTAAGCAGGGGTTGTTGCGCAGGCAGGAGGGGGTGTTTGATCTCACCGTGATGGGAAAAGTTGCTGCCTTTAGCTACATTTAGAAAGCATTTGTTTCTCCTGAGTTCTGATAAGCTGCGTGGTGGCTTTGAAGCCCAAAAGGGTGAGTCTGAGGGAATTCCTCTGCTGTTTGGGAAGGGTACCCCCCTGACGGATGAGAGCCCCGTCAAAGATCTCAGAATGGGCTCCCCTTGGGTTATCTAAATAGCATATAAATCATTGTCAGAGCTGCCATTTCCTCCAAAGGGGACCCATGCGAGTGATTAATAACATGCAAACAGTGGTACTGTGTGGAACTGCAGTAAATTTTATTATAACTTCCTTCCACTTGATAAGCACTTCCATGGAGATAGACTGACATCATGTCAAAAGTGTCAGCATTCCAGTCTCCTCATATCTGCTGTCCACGGAGCCCAGGGGTTAGTGAGGGGTTTAATGTTCCAGCCTTTGACTGAGTAGCTGCAACCCATCCACAAGAGGGTTTTGTTTTGTTTGACTGGACAGAGCTTCGTATAACCAAGAGATTGACACGGGATTGTACCTTGGACACCTGCTGTTCTAAAAGCCCTATAAAGTGGCAAACAATGTGTACGTGAAATACTTCAGCACAGCTACCCAGCTTCAGAAAGTTATGTGCCAGTTTGATGAGATAAATATGCTGGGAAAGGGCTACTGGACAAAGAAACAATCATTTACAAGTAAAGTGGAGCAATAACAAATGTTAGAGTGTGTTTTTTTAAAAAAAAGATTACTAACAATAATTATGATTAATGACCCCCATGGTTATTTTGCCATTTTTTATTGATCGTTAGGTATATCTCCATATTATCTCATCTATCTCATAGAACTGGAAGGGACCTTGAAAGGTCATTGAGTCCAGTCTCCTGCCTTTACTAGCAGTACTGTCCCTGACAGATTCCCCCTGCTGCGATCCCTTAATGGCCCCCTCAAGGATTGAACCCACACCTGGATTGAACCCACACTTACTTCCTTTTCCTTGAAAATCCTAGAAGAATAAAGAGTAAACTAACTAGCCATATTGTACTCCACAGCTAAGCCAAACATGTATATATCAGCTGTTCTCAAACTGTGGGTCGTGTCCCTGTTTTAATGGGGTCTTGCTGGGCCCCGGGGCCAAAGTCTGAGCCCCACCACCCTGGGCAGTGGGGTTCAGGCTTTAGCACCCCCCCAAACCCGAGGCAGTAGGGCTCGGGCTTCAGCTTTGGCCCCCCCTACCAGGAACGGCAGGGCTTGGGGGGGCTCATGTTTCGGTCCCCCCTCCTGGGGTCGTGTAGTAATTTTTGTTGTCAGAAGGGCTGCAGTGCAATGAAGTTTGAGAACCCCTGGTGTATATGATATAGCCCAATAATGTGAACTTAGCCTTAGTCTGATTTAGATTCCAATGAGACCTTGTTGGAAGGAACTGGATTGTTTGTATCGTATACCACTGCTCTCTGCTGGATGAAGTGAGAACTTCACTGTGTGTCCTAAGCCCTATATTGCTAACAGTTAACAAAGTGCTACTAGCCCTTTTTTGGGGGGGAGAACTAGGATCTGCTTTCTATCCCTGCCATTGCCGGAGTGTTCCAAGTGGACTTGGTGTGTAGCAAAATGACAACTCTGAAGTTCTAAATCAGGGCTCGCAAACCTTTGGCACGTGGCTTGCAAGGGTAAGCCCCCTGGTGGGCCGGGCCGGTTTGTTTACCTGCCACATCCGTAGGTTCGGCCGATCGTGGCTTCCACTGGCCGCGGTTTGCCATCCAAGGCCAATGGGGTCTGCGGAAAGTGGCGGCCAGCACATCCTTCAGCCTGCACCGCTTCCCATAGTCCCCATTGGCCTGAAACGGTGAACTGCGGCCAGTGGGAGCCACAATCGGCTGAACCTGTGGATGCGGCAGGTAAATAAACGGGCTTACCCTGGTGGGCCCGTGCCAAAGGTTGCCGATCCCTGTTCTAAATAGTGATAGATTTGTTACAATATAAGAACATAAGAACGGCCATACTGGGTTAGACCAAAGGTCCATCCAGCCCAGTATCCTGTCTACCAACAGTGGTCAATGCCAGGTGTCCCAGAGGGAGTGAACCTAACAGGTTGTGATCAAGTGATCTCTCTCCTGCCATCCATCTCCACCCTCTGACAAACAGAGGCTAGGCTAATATTAACTATTAGATTTAATCATGAGAGGAAGGCATTTCAGAGCATTTCAAAACACTGTCACTGGCATTTTCCAGTCAGAGCCGTGTAGACGTGCTGCTAAGAATAGAAAGACAAAGCCTGGAATCAAGACTCTGCACTCCCATTTTAGGTAATATTTTGACTGAAGAGACCGGGCTGAAGAGTTGAGGAGGAGGATGGGGAGCTAATAAAATGTAGTTCTTGGCCCTACACTATTTAACATTTTTATCAGTGACCTGGAAGAAGAAAACATTAAAATCATCACTAAAGTGTGCCGATGGGACAAAAATTCCGACCATGGTAAATAATGAAGAGGACAGGTCACTGACTCAGAGCGCTCTGGATTACTTGGTGAACGGGGTGCAAGTAAAGAACATGCATTTGAATACAGCTAAATATCTACATCTAGGAACAAAGAATGTAGGCCACACTTACAGGATGGGGAACTCTATCCTGGGAAGCAGTAACTCTGAAAAAGATTTGGGGGTCATGATAGACATTCAGCTGAACATGAGCTCTCCTCCGAGTGTGATGCTGTGGCCAAAAGAACCAATGTGATCCTGGGATGCATAAACAGGGCAATCTGTAGTAGAAGTAGAGTAATTATTTTACCTCTGTAGTTGGTACTGGTGTGACTGCTGCTGGAATCCTGTGTCCAGTTCTGGTGCCCACAGTTCAAGAAGGATGTTGATAAATTGGAAAGGGTTCAGAGAAGAGCCACAAGAATGAGTAAAGGGTTGGAAAACCTGCCTTGTAGTGATGGTCTCAAGCAGCTCAATTTATTTAGCTTAACAAAGAGAAGGTTCAAAGATATTTGATTAGTCAATTAGTACCTAAATGGAGAACGAATATTTAATAATGGCCTCTTCAATCTAGCAGAGAAAGGTATAACACAAAGCAATGGAAGTTGAAGCTAGACAAATTCAGAGTGGAAATAAGCCATGCATTTTTAACGGTGAGAGTAATTAACCAGTGGAACAATTTACCAAGAGTCACGGAGGATTCTCCATCACTGACCATTTTTAAATCAAGATTGGATGCTTTTCTAACAGATATGCTATAGGAATTATTTTGGGGAAGTTCTATGGCCTGTACAGGAGGTCAGACTAGGTGATCATAATGGTCCCTTCTGGCTTTACAATCTATGTATCTATGTGGAATTTGTGACTCAGGAAAATATATACACTAAACTTTGGGGTTTAAAATGAACGTAGTCACATTTTGGTCATTATTATGGGCTTTCTTTAAATACTACTTTATACTGCATTGCATCATTTATATCAAAACCAGGACAGAAGAGATTCCTTTCAGCTCTTTTTATGACTATTTTTAAATTTCAAGGCATAGGTGCTAGAATTAGGGGTGCTGCAGCACCCCCTAGCTCGAAGTGGTTTCCATTATAAACAGGGTTTACAGTTTGCTTCAATGGCTCTCAGCACCCTTACTATACAAATTGTTCCAGCGCCCCTGTTTCAAAGCACTTCTTGACTGTGCTTGGAAAAGGACATTTCAGGCCTTCACCTGATATGGATCAATTCCTGTCACCAACATATTGTAAACAATTATAAACAGTTACATAATTTCAAGAAAGGCAAGTTTACTTGATACGTCAACTTTGAACAATACCGTCCATAATTGCTCTCTGAAACTCTGCCAGTGGAGTGTAGTTTGTGTGGATAAAATAAATGCTCAAGATATATCACAATTAGTGAATTTCTCAGAAATCTCATATACACACTTCATTAAACTAATTAATCATCCTCAAGTAAAAATACTCTTACATGTCAAACTGTCTTTATGTTTCACTTGTTAAGTCATTCCATGGGATATTATGAAAAATGATGCCTGTTTATTTGTAGGAGAACACAATGCCTGTTTGGACTTGGTATTAGAACTCCAAATATCCTGAAAATTCATGAATGTGTCTTCAGGGAGATAAAATGGGTAACAATTTCAAAAGTGCCTAATTGACTTAAGTGAAAGTTAATGAGACTTAGGCTCTGAAGTCATCTAGGTTCTTGTGAATATTGCACTGCCTAAGGCTACAAGGTATGGGGAATCTTACCGTTCTCTCTGCTTCCAGTAACACAGTCCTCTGTTAAACAAGAAGGGGTTTCTTAAGAAAAATATATTATTCCTCATATTAAAGACATGGATAGACACAAGTAGCATTTTCAAGCCAACCCATTCCTGATATCAATATCTGCACATCTGCAATTCTTAGAGGTATCACTAATTTTTTAAAAAGTTGCAATTTACTTTGCCTAGAGAAAAATTATCTCCTCTGGTTTGCACCACAGATATCAGCACTGAGGTATGGATCCCTCTATCCAGCGGAACTCATACCCTAGGCAGATTATTCAGTAGAGACACTGACTGCATGGATCAGAGAGCAGACCTTTGCATTTAGAAATGCAAGCTGCCATTTAGCACAGACTTCCAGAGTGAAATCCGGGCTCCATAGAAGTCAATGGAAGCTTTGCTGTTGACCTAGTGGGCCCAGGATTTCACCCCCAGTCTCCTGTTCACTTATCCTTACATTAGCCGTACTATATGGAGCATCCCCTACAGTGGTCACTGGGTTCAGTAGGATTACTCAGAAGATAAATGTTGTTGGGGTTGCAGAATGGGGTCCTAGTTCAATGCACTTCTGCACTAGGGCTACCGGTAGCTGTCATATTCTGCAAAGGGGATTATTTTGCATGTGTCCAGTGCTCTAGATCTTGGCTGATAATTGCCTCTTGTTAAGACACTTGAGTCACTTCTGGCTTTTGCAGCTGCTGTCAAACAGCTGGTAGAGAGGAATGACCAGACTGCTAACCTTGTCCTTTGCTATGCTTTTCGGATGGAGCCCACTTCCATTGTTAAGTCATAAATAGGGCTGGTGCTAGCCTGCAGTGCTAGGTATTACATCTGGGAGGAGAATGATCCTGCAATTCCTGTGCCCAGGAGCGGCGCTAGGGTTTTTGGCGCCCTAGGTGGGGGTCCTTCCGCGCTCCCGGTCATCGTCGGCAATTCTGTGGCGAGGGGGTCCTTCCGCGCTCCTGGTCTTCGGGGCACTTTGGCGGCAGGACCCGGAGCGAGTGAAGGACCCGCCGCAGAATTGCCGCCGAAGACCCGGAGCACGGAAGGACCCCCCCACTGCCAAATTGCTGCCGAGGGCGGCAAAAGGCTGCCCCCCCAAATCCTGGTGCCCTAGGCGACTGTCTAGGTCGCCTAAATGGAAGTGCCAGCCCTGCCTGTGCCTCCCCTTTGCCACAGAGCAGCTAGAAACACAGAGAGGATGCAGACTCTTTTTTCAGCTAAAATATATAGCTGCCTTCTCTTCTGTTAAAGGATACAGTTACCTCCTCTTGTTTTCAGAGTAGGTTCTGTCTGGGTGCTTTGATACTGTGAGGCAGAAGCGGAGGGGTAATGGGAGAAATATCCCTAATGAAAGAGTAAGGAAGAAACCTTTGGATCCTCGGCCTGATGATGTGTTGGTTGAAAGGAAAGTGTGTGCAGGCATGTGTATATAGAGTAAGGGAAAAAAACCTCCAAGCTTTAATCTGTAGCAAACCCCCCATAAAATGTAGGGGGGAAATGAAAATATTTCAGCGCATTTGAGCATATCCACTTACATCCATTTATCCTTTGTTAGAAAGTATGCTGTCCTACCCTGCAGTTCAGATGCTCATCTATTTTGACTTCCTTTGGCGTTGATCTAAGTTTGAATCAATTCTGGTCAGTGTTATCTTTCTGTTGGAATACACTAAAATATCCAAAGCTAAGGGACTTGAAAAAGCAAGAGAGAGACTAACGCTAAAATAAATAGTTAGAGATTTAAGCCATGGGCCATCTCCTCAGCTGGTATAAATCAGTGGTATTCCATCAAAATCAGTGGAGCTATGCTGGTTTGCACCAGCTGAGGAGCTAGGCCACTAATCTTTTACTCCACCTGAACTGTCCTGTCCTTTTGCTACAGCGATGCCATTTGCCACCCTGTAATAAACCGCTGTCATTCCACATGTCAGCCACCAATTAGTAAATGTTACAGTCATGGCAGATTTGGAAAAGGGTCGCTGTGTTATGAGTTGAGAGACTTTGGAGTGCCATTATTAGCTTTTCATTTGTTGGGCATTAACAATACTTTGCAAATTTTCACACTATATTGTTCACATATTCTTTGCAGTGCATGGAAAGTCTAGTTGGACTTATTATCAGCTACTGCTATGGGCAGTTTCAAAGGGTGTTTTCCAGATGCCAGCAGTAACCATCTTACAGATGAGATTCAGATGCCAGGGACGAACAATGGTTTTGAAACACCCTTAAGGTAGGGTTGTTTGGATAGCCGAGTGGCATGGATAGCTAAACAATATCCATATGCAATGATTTTCTTGATTCCCAATGTTGAAACTAAAACCTTCTTGGCTTTAAACTTTAAGCCTCTGCATACATTCCCCCGAGAATGTGATTTTCTGGCAAACTAGAAGTTCTTAAATATCACTTCTCCAATTACATTCTCACAGGTTAGTATTTATGCAGACCCGGCTTTTCAAATCCTTGTAGCTGGTACTGGGCTGAGACTTAATGCATTGCAGGTGGCTTTTGGTGCTTTGGGCTCTCTGACCAAACTGATTCCAGATGGCCACACAGTATGAGTAATAACATCAGCTCATTAAGTTGCAAAGTTTCAACTACAGTCACAGCATCATCAATGAAAGAAAAGCTAATGGAATATCAGCGGCACCCTAAGCCATAAACAGGATTTTTAAAAAACTTTGAACCCAGGGTCCTCTCATCGTTTCAAACTTGGGCCCTCACATAATGGGAGAATCCAGTGGAAAAAATGATCTACATGGACTCCCAAAGGCTACTGTATTGTGGTCCCCCGAACTTCTGATTTTGAAAGCGCTGTTGAGCTGGGTCATTGAGCTTGCACAATGGTATCATCTGTGCTGGTTTAGAAAAGATCTTGGGCAGGCAAAAAGAAATACATCCTGCAGCCTTTGTCATTTTGATTCATGTTCCCGTTGCAAATGTTCTATGAAATTATTTCGTGTGCAAATTGCCACCAAAAGGTTTTGTAATCTCTTCGTTCCACTCTGGACACACACCCTATGTCCAGGAGGACGTCCCCTCTAATGCCATGTGCAGGCAGGTGCTACTGCTTTGCAGCATGTTTAGAATATATTTCATTGGGCTGGGTGCCGTTCAGGATCAGTGCATAGGAGACTCCTCTCCAAGCTCCCCAGTCAGTCTGGGAGTTTAAAACCACATGACCTTGGATACCCAAGTGACGAGTTTACTACACAGAATCTAAATACAATAGAAGACAATCTCTAAATTAAGAAGAACAGGAGTACTTGTGGCACCTTAGAGACTAACAAATTTAGTAGAGCATAAGCTTTCGTGGACTACAGCCCACTTCTTCGGATGCATATAGAGTGAAACATATATTGAGGAGATATATATACACATATACAGAGAGCATGAACAGGTGGGAGTTGTCTTACCAACTCTGAGAGGCCAATTAAGTAAGAGAAAAAAAAATTATTTCTAAATTAAGAAATACTCTTTTGAGTTTATGGTGACACTTAGCCAGGAAGTAAGTGTTAGATCAAAAGTCTGGCATGTACAGAACAGTAGTGGAATATAGATCCTACATAAATTTATTTAAAAAAAATAAACTCCATAAATGTTATTCTCCTCTTGATATTAGCCTTCACTTTGAAGCCTTTCTTTCAATCACTTGATAAACTGCTATTGGTAATTACTGAGGTCTCAGTCCTGTTAACAGTTGACTTTAAGCATGTGACTGGTCCCATTGACCTCAGTAGATTCCTCTCGTGCATAATGTTCAGAACATGTGCAAGTGTTTGCAGGATCTGAGCCTAACGCTGGTGGTTTGTCATGGTGAAAATCTTGGCTTTGTCATAAGCAAAAATTGCAAGTGTCACAACTTCATGGAAAGACAATGTATAAAGTCGTAGGGTTGCTTACTTAAAGCAAGATATCCATTATTCTGCGATATAAACCACAAAATAATAAGTAAATCGTTTTTTTGAACCATCTAAGAACCCAGGTCAAGTTACCCCCCTATAGTTTACTATACTGGATATACGGAAAGCCACATTTGTTATATCTGTGGAGGAGTTTTGTTCAGCAGGTTACGAACATAACTTGTTATGTAAAAGACCACTAAGGATGAGATGGGAATTGGATGTCCAACTATAATAATAATATATGGAGATACACCTATCTCATAGGACTGGAAGCCACCCTGAAAGGTCATTGAGTCCAGCTCCCTGCCTTCACTAGGAGGACCAAGTACTGATTTTGCCCCAGCTCCCCAAGTGGCCCCCCTCAAGGATTGAAATCACAACCCTGGGTTTAGCAGGCCAATGCTCAAACCACTGAGTTATCCCTCCCCCCCTTAGGCTTTTGAAAATCTCAGCCTAAATGTCATGGTTTTTGTCACAGAGGTCATGGCTGGGTTGGACATATAGCCTAATGCCGATTCTGATGCCCTTACTCATGCTGCTAGTCAGTGGAAATCGTTTGTGGAAGTAAGGTGCTACTCAGCATGAATAAGAGGACCAAATTTGGCCCTTAGTAATTACAGATGTTTTCTTAGCTTTAAATTCACCCTATTCCCTAACCCTCAAGATCTGCATGTTTGTTACATGTAAACAGCAAAAAAAAAAAAAAGAGAGCCAGGATTGTCTATGGCAATATAGTAGAGTATATACGGGATAGAACAAGCACTACAGTGTAAGGAAAAGTATGTACATCTCACATTATGTTATTTGAAGTTTAATTATCAATATCAGTACTCTTGTAGGTTGTTCTTTAGCCATCCATTCTGAAGGTCTCACAGATGTGCAGTATCACTGCTTCCAGATGTTGAAGGCCTTTTCTGAGCGCTGGGCTCTGACCCAAAGAAGGATTTTGTGTTGGAGACTACTGGCACTGACAACAACTCCAGTGCTGTGTGCACTGAGGAAATGATTGGAAATTATTGTGTGTGAGTATAACGAGGAGACACAAATGGAGGCCGAGCCTGTTTGAACGTTAGGACCATGGGCAATGTAACTCAGTGATCTTGTGGGATTTTTCATCTCTGGCTGCTGTGATCCTTTGAGCTTTTTGACTTAATGCCTCCCATACCACCCCACCACAAAGGATGAGTTTGAGTGAAATATTTGGCATTAATGTAGGCATTGCAGCTTTTGCCCTCCTTTACTCTAGAATTTTCATTCATATATTTTATGGCCCTATTGGTGTCTGCAGTTTTCTAGTAATTTGTAACACACATGTAAGTAGGTTAAGGCTTAGCACTGCAAATAGCAATTACCAAGTAAAAACTTTGTTACATTGGGATCATCCGTTCTACCTCATGCCTTTACCTATTTATCTTTATAGCAAGTAAGGATAGAGACCTAAGGCCAGATTCTTTCTCTGGGCTCTGGTTCAGGTAGAGCAAAGGTACCAGAACCTGGCTGCCATTGCCCCATTGAAAATCCTCTCAGTGGGAGAAAACTCAGATAGTTTCAGGGACATGGTGGGGAAGGATGAGGGGTGATGGGGCCAGAGAGGAGGAGGCACAGAGGCCAGCTCAGCTCTTCAAATTCTCAGCTGGGGTATGGTCCCTTGGGGATCACAGTCAGCTATCATAACTTAGAGCAGCCCTTGGGCTGTTCTAAGTTACTTGAGAGCCAGAGCTACAGCAGCTATGGCTTGAAAATTCAGGATACATAACTAGCTCGCTCGCAGTCCCTCACCTATCTGATATACTAACCAGAACTGGACAAAGGTGAGAATCTGAATCCTTGTCTTTCAGAGATTATTTTACTTACTAGAGGAGATGAATTGTTCAGTGGTGAGGGCACTAGTTTGGGACTTGGGAGGGACCTGCATTTAATTCCCTTCTCTGCCACACACTCCCAGTGTGACCTTGGGCAAGTTACTTAGTCTTTCTATGCCTCCGTTCCCCATCTGTTTAAAAAAAAGGTTGGGATGATGGTGTTGCCTTACCTTTGGAGGGTGTTGTGAGGATCAGTGCGTTAGTCGCATTGCCTTTCAATGAGACTCGGGCTCCGAAGTGCCCTAAGTCACTTCTGAAAATGGGTCACTGAGGTGCTTTTGAAAATTTTACCCCAGTTAAGTATATTTATGAAATCATTACTATATTTAAAAATACTTTTCCATCCCTAGAGCTAGGTTTAACATTTGACACATACATTCCCCAATAATTTATTTCATGTATTTCATGATAATATTTCAATATATATATTATTTTACATGTTTTTTTTAAATTTGCCCATCACGATGAGAGCTCGGAGCAGAACTGTGTAAAACAACAACTGTGATAGGTAAATGCAAAATTTACCTATCACCGCTGCATCTCAGTTTCCTTTGCTAGGATTTTATTGGTACATGGAGAGATTTATAAGGCATTCTTTTAACTGCGGAACCCTGTGACGTTTTGACATAGAACCATGGAGAGCCATGAGCCCTAACCGAGAGGATACACAAAACAACTGCTAGGAAGAAAATACAGAGGGCTGTGGAGGCCAGTGCTGTGTACTGTAAAGAACTGGTGGCAATAAAATACACTAATAAAAATGATGTGTACATACTTAGCCTGGTCTATGATGAGAGAACAATTGCAGATGCTATTTAAGGGCAAACAAGCAGAAAAACAACCCTACATGTGTAGCTGATTATAACAAACGCAAGGGAGAGGGGACTCGAACAGATCAAAATGCTAATGCCTTATGTATAAAGCCAAGGAGTTCACGTAATTCACAGGTAGCCATGTCCAAGGACTGCAATCGGAAAGGCTTATATCATTTCTGGACTTGTTGGGAGTGCACAGCCGAGGAAGGACGGTGTGGTCGAGTCTAACTCAGGAGATCTGGGTTCAAGTGCTGACTCTGCTGCAGGCTTCCCTTGTGACCCTGGATAAATCACTTAATCTCTCTGCCTCTTCATTCCTCATCTGTAAAATGGGCATGATGACAATACTTTCCTTCCTTGCAGGGGTGTTGAGATCACACAGTCATCAATGAGGTGCTTAGACATTACAGTCTTGGGAGCCTCTAAATATATCAGAAAATATATTTCACCCTTACTCAAAGAAAAGCTAATGTGATTGAAAATATATTCTCTAACCAGGGGATATCATTCATATATTGCAGTTCATCTGACAAGGTGTGAACTTTCCTTCACCTTACAATTGCATTTCATTGAGTTGCTCCCATTCCACCACTCCATTGTTAGCAGGTTGCCTAGTTATAGGGTAAAGTCACTGGTGTAGAGACCTTGTCTACACACAGTATCTCTCCATAAAGCACCCAGTGTGCTATTGGTGCTATACAAATATTAACAAGAATAAGAGAAGTGTATTAGGGAAAGAGAGAAGCAGCCTGTGGGTTTGAAAAGTTTAGTTAGCTCACTTTAAAAATCACCTCCTTGTGCCTCTCCAGGTTCTGCCCCCATCCAGGGCTGGAAGCATTCCAGCTCAGATAGGAACAGGAAATACTGTAAAGCTCAGATGCAAACTTCTCTGTACATATCCAGCCCAATTTTGCAGACTCATAAAGGTCAGAGTCAGTTCAGCCAAGCACCCGCAGGATTGGCTGCTGATCTGGACCGAACCAAACCTCCCAAGTGTTTGAGGGTCACTCACTGCTTTTAGGAAGGCACCACACAGTGAATGGAAAGTACACATTCAGCAAGCTGATTCAGGTAATTTTCTTCTGGGAGTTTTTGTGTAGTGAACGTTTGTGTTATGTGTCGCGATGGTCAGGCCAACCCACCCACCCTGTATCCAAACCCCACGGAGTGTAATGGTGTTTGAAATCAAGCTGAAATCCAGATCCCCGTTTTGCACATGGCCCCTGTCATGATTACACGGCTAGCTGCACCTCTAGCCCCTTCCTGATCGCTTTGGGTGCACTCCCTCAGGTGTCAAACTTTTTGCCTGGGGTGGAATCGCATGATTTCCCCACTCCTAGATCAGGCTCTGGGCTATAGTACCTTGTGTATCCACTGTGTTTACCCAGCAGGTCTGACCTGTGGTTCTTCCCATAAGGAGTCTGTGGCCAGGGATGAAAAGTGG
Source organism: Trachemys scripta elegans (assembly GCF_013100865.1). NCBI lineage: Eukaryota > Metazoa > Chordata > Testudines > Emydidae > Trachemys > Trachemys scripta. Next base: position 95,656,397 of record NC_048305.1, on the reverse strand, counting down.
CCAGATATCCTGTTTAAACCAAAGTATTGTTTAATCTTAATAGTAGGAATAAAACACTTAGAGAGAAGGATTTTATCAGTATAGTCTATACATGTCTCTCTTACCTAAAGCCTTACCTACACAGGCCTAGCTTCTTCAGACATTCCAGTGGTCTGAGTACCACCCTGAACCATCCCCAACAGTAACTGCCTCGCCCCTAGAGAGAAAGTCTCTTTAATCCAGCCTGAGTTCCTTGGTTCTGTCAGTTCCCAGGTGTTTTTACCCTGCCATCCAAAAGCAGTTTGGTGGGCCCAGCGGGAAGTCAAACCAGTCTCCTCAGGACTAATGACTCCCACATTGTCCTGTAATGATCCTCAAGTGTTTGCTGAGAGGTATGTTATGTTGAATCATTTTTTGCCTTCCTGCTTGTTTCCTAACAACTCTGTTGATTTAACTCACTGTATTCCTACAATAAACACCCCAATAACTAGGGCCCTACCAAATTTTTCATGGTTGTGAAATTGGTAGAATCCTACCAATAACCAGGTCACCGTACAATATTCTTAAATTATTACAAAATTTGAAAACAATTGACATTTTCTAACCATCTCTAGCAGCACATGAAAAATGTTTTTCACATACAAGCTGATTAGATATACATATGCATTTATTATCAGCGGGGTAGCCATGTTAGTCTGGATCTGTAAAAAGCAACAGAGAGTCAGTCCTGTGGCACCTTTAAGACTAACAGATGTATTGGAGCATAAGTTTTCATGGGTGAATACCCACTTCGTCAGATGCATGTAATGGAAATTGCCAGAGGCCGGTATAAATATGCAGGCAAGAATCAGTCTGGAGATAACAAGGTTAGTTCAATCAGGGAGGGGAGGTCCTCTGCTAGCAGTTGAGGTGTGAACACCAAGGGAGGAGAAACTGCTCTCGCTCAGCAACAGTCTAAAACACTTTGTCTTATGCTTAGATTGTAAACCCTTTGGGGCAGGGAGTGTCTTTTTGTTTTGTGTTTGTACAGTGCCTAGCACAATGGGGTTCTGGGCCATGACTGGGGTCCTAGGTGCTATTGCAATACAAGTAATTGATGATAAAAATAATCTTCAATCAGAGGACCCCTGCCTCATTCAGTGAATGGGAACTTATTTCATATGTCCTTTTTCTCCTCCACATTCAAGGTCCCAAGGCACATTAATGCCTACCATCCGAATAATCTGGTTTGAACCTTTACCAATCCCTCAGATTAATCCCTGAACTTTTTGCCATGTGTCGAGCACTTGAGATAAAGATCCCTTTCCCCAAATGTTATTGAAAGTCTCCTTTTTATTTTCTGTAAAAATGTCAAGAAGTAACCAGCAGCAGTTTCACAGCTCTGAATAGCACCATCATTGTGTAGGGTGGCATTGTGTTATTGCAGCTGTATGGCTGATGGCAGGTTCAGAGTAAGGAAATATGTTCTCCTCGATCTCTTTGCACCGCCATTGAAAGCAGAAGCTGCTCCTGGCTTCCACAGCACTTGTTGCAGTCTTGCCAATATAAAGAGGAACTTGTTCGGCTGTTGCTTTCATCTTTGTGCATTATCTGTGCCATTAAAATAAGGAAAAGACTCTCATTGGACAGTGCCACAAAAAAATAAAACCCTACACCAACAACAACCAACAAAAACCCAACAACAAAAGCCAACCCTTAAATCTAAAGCCCTAAAAGCCCCAGGGTATCCATCACCGTCCTGCATAATCACAGCCAGAAATACAAATGAAGTCTGCAGCCTGTCAGCTCTGCAGACAGATTTGGTGGTGACATGAGCAGAGCCAACATTTAGAAATGACTGATTTCTCATTATAAAGGTACACGATCCTTCTCCTCATTCCGAAAAGTTGAGCTTTGCTTCCAGTGGAGAGCCAAGCCATTTATTTTAGAGTTCCCATTGTGTGCTGCACTGGGAATTGTTCCCTTGGATAAGGATTTCTAGCATTTTTCCCCTATTTGCTGTGTTCCATGTGCCCTGTGCTCTTTGCACATGCTGAGGGCTCTCACATGAATTACACTTTGCCTAATTTGGTTGGGTGTGCTTCCTGCTTTTGTGTCCTACACACTGGCAATGTGATGTATTTACTTTGGTAATCAACCAGTTCTTTGTAAATCTGCAAGTTTAATCCTCCAAGAGAGATAAATAAAAGGTTTGGAGTCTCTTTTTCTAATGGTGGAAATAAATCCTTTCATTTTCATATCTTTAGGACACTTCTTTTTCAGGTTTTGGAAACTTCCCATCTGAAATTGGGACAAAAAGTGAAAATTTCAAAAATATTCGTGAACTGAAAAATGTTTGGGTTCAGGTCAAGCAAGGCATTAAGTTTTGATCATTTCAAAAAGCTTTATTTTTGCTTTCAACTATTTTTTAAAATTTACAACAAAATTGTATTTTAATTTGCTTAAATTTCAAAATGATACATTAGTTCAGATTAGAAGACAGATTTTTTTTTCTTCCAAATATTTTCAAATTGGGAAATTTGTCGTAATCAACCGTTTCCCAAGGAAAGTTTAGGTGTCAGTGAATCGGTGTTTTCTGACAAATATTAAGTTTCAGAGTAACAGCCGTGTTAGTCTGTATCCGCAAAAAGAAGAACAGGAGTACTTGTGGCACCTTAGAGACTAACAAATTTATTAGAGCATAAGCTTTCGTGGACTACAGCCCACTTCTTCGGATGCATATAGAACATATATGTTCCATTCTATATGCATCCGAAGAAGTGGGCTGTAGTCCACGAAAGCTTATGCTCTAATAAATTTGTTAGTCTCTAAGGTGCCACAAGTACTCCTGTTCTTCTTTTGACAAATATTAGTTTGTCAAAAAATTCCCAATCAGCTCCATTATGAGCCTTCTCAAAGCTGTCTCCCCACTCCCTCCGCCTCTGTTCTGGGCATTAGCTATCCTGCACAATCAAGTCATTATTTTTGCCAGATGTTAATGAAACAAACCATAACAAGAATTCAAGTTAAACTCCTTTCTTATCTATCTGGGTAGTGTTATGATCCCACCACTTACATTTCTTAAATACAACCAGAAATCCAGCTTTATTCCTGGGTAATTAAAAAAAAAATCAGAATGAGAGATGCCATTGTGGAAAAATTGGCCTTTTACATTTTTTACAACACTAGTAGACAGCTACCTGTCTATGAGTTGTCTGCGGGGCTCTGTCATATATCTTCCATGCTGGTTAATGTACTGTTATTGACAGTAGCCACATAAGAATCTCCCTCTGTCTCCGTCCTTTTCTTCCCCCCCGCTGGAAGAACAATTTCACAGTGGTGATTTTAGGAGAGGGTGGGAAAGAGGGCAGTCCTGGTCCATGGCCATGTGGAACCAACACTTGCTGCAGAGAAAAATGTACAGTACTTGCAGAGTTCCCCACTCTCTTTCACAGACAACCCCATCTCTTATTCTAATACAGCTGTTAAGTTTAGAGTTTAACCCTGCAAACGTATGCTAGTAATGCTAATTCACAGGAATAGTCCAACTGACATTGGGAGTACAGCTCACATGAATAAAGGCCTGCAGGACTTGGCCTTTAGAGCTCTAGCCAAAGCCTATGGTAGTCAATGAGAGACTTTCAGTAGGCTTTGGATCAGGTCTGAAATGCCTGACCTTATCAGGTGCTTAGTGCTTTCAACTCCCATTTACTTCACTGGGAGTTGAAACGCTCTGCAGGATTGGACCCAAAGGACGATCTCACTAGGGTGACCAGATGTCCCATTTTTAAAGGGACAGACCCGTATTTAAGCCCTCCTGCAGGTGTCTCAACTTTTTCTTAAAAATGGGCAAATTGTCCCATATTTTCTGTCTCCCCACCATGAGTACTGGCGGGTCCTGCTGATGGCCGGATCCCTGCTCGCCAGCTGCTCGCCCACCAATGGTGAATGGGGTGAGGGGGTCCAGTGGCCAATGATGGGGGGTGGGTGTGCAAGGCTGGTGGCAGGGCAAAGCTGCAGTGTACAGGGCTGGCCGCTCCCCTCTGTCAGTGCAGCCCCCGCTTCATGCTGGTTCTTGGCCAGCAGGGCCCCGGCCCCCTCTTCCATTTCCAGTAGGGTGACCAGACAGCAAGTGTGAAAAATCAGGATGGGGGTGGGGGGTAATAGGAGCCTATATAAGAAAAAGACCCAAAAATCGGGACTGTCCCTATAAAATTGGGACATCTGGTCACCCTAGTTTCCAGCCAGCGTTGGCTGTGTGCTGCAAGCTGCGGTGGCTGGTGAGTGCGTGCAGGCACCAGGCGGCGGCTGGTTACGTGTCACCTCTGCTTCCCACCCATTGGCCCTTTAGGTTGTCCCTCTCTCGCTGTCCTCTCCCTGCTTTTTCCCTTCACCACTCCCAAGCCCGCTGCTCCTCCATATCCCCGCTGGTGGGGCGCATCCTGCTCCCAGCGCTGTGCAGACAACCAGCCCCTAATCAGAGCGCTCAGCTCACCAACAGCCTGGCTGGCAGGCTCCTTCCTTCCTTTCCCCACTGCCTCTGGCTGGGCTGGCACCCCGAGAAAGCCCAAGACTGTCTGGCTTGGGGCGCTGGCCAGGAGGAGCTGAGCCCTGCGTGTGCCAAAGCCCCTCACAGCGCTGGCACAGGGAAGCCTCTCCACCCCTCAGCTAAGTTCTGGAGTGGGGAGGGGAAGCGATTTCCAGCCTGTTCACGCCCTGACCCTGCAGGCTGCACAGCATGCCCCCCCCCCAGGCAGGGGCTTAGCACCCTCTTCACCCACTCCCCACCCACCCTGGGTCCTGCCCCCAGGGAGCACAGGGCTGCTCCATCCCCTAGACACTCTCCCCTGCTGAGCCACCTCTCTGTCCAGGTTGGCTGAAGCCCCTGCAGTCAGGTTCCCTGGGCCCTTGTGCACAATGCATCCTTAGGGCTTAATCCCTTCCTGCCCACTCTGTAGCCGGGGGACAGGAAGTGGCTGGGTTGGCCAGCAGCCTTTTGACACTGCAGGCAGGAAGGGACGGGAGCTGCTTCCATCCACAGGGGAACAGGGGGTGTGGAGGGGAAAGAGATTAGCTCTGCAAAGACACAAGCCAAGTCATCCCTTCCCCCTCCCCACTTTCCTTTCCCTCCCACACACTGTTGAAAGGCTGCTGCTGGCCACATTCTGGTTTGAACCCTGGCAGAAATCGGGGGGGGGAGAGGGCATGTGACCCTGTGTGTCCCCGCTCCCCCCCCCCCCCGTGTTGCCTCAGGAAGATGCGGCACCAGGTACCACGGGAGGCAGGTCTGTCCCGGGGGCCCAACCAGGCATGCAGGGCGGAGAGCCCCAATCAGGGATTGTCAGGTCGGGTCGGTCACTCTCCATGTGTATGTGTGAACCCTAAAGCCGTAAAGACAAGAAGGCAAATAAAAAGAATCCAACTACTATTTCTTTTTACCGGTCAACTTGATGTTAATTTGAACATTTGTACTGCATGGTTCTGATTGATTGCCATTGAACTTGCTTGAATACGAGTAATTTTACCGGGTGTCCCGAATTCAGCACAGGGAAATATGGTCACCCTACATCAGACCCCTCCTAGGTTTGAACTATTGCCACAGCCCATTCGACAATAACAACTTGTCTTGTTCTCCTTTGTGAGGAAAGTCGACTCCCTACATTACATTAAAATAATGGCAACCCTTTCTCAGTGTCTCCTATAAAATAGATTTTAGACAAAACAGGTCTTATCCATTTTTGCTTATTTTTAGTTAAGCATTAAGTCCTGTAAGACCATTGGGGGTGGGAGTAGAGGGGTGAGGAAAACAAGAGACTAACAAGTGATCCTTTTTCCATGGACAAAGGTTTCCTTTTGCAGTAAGAGAAGCTTCTCTTTGTTATATTGGCCTTTAAAGTGAAAACCAGCATGCTAGCTATAAATCTTCAGCACTACACATTCCTATAAAATTCTGTCAGTGGTATCAAATTGTTTTACAGCCCTGTGCCAAATTAATGGACGGTCTCATCTGGCATCAACCCACACTTGAAAAATATATATCAGAATTAAGATGATGGCATTCAGGCTGCTCTGTTTAACAGCCAAAGTTGCATTACTCACACCAGGGATGGGTGAACTGGATAATGCAGTCGATGGATCTCAAATGGGAAAATATTTGACGACTGATTACTTTGACAACAAAAGAGGGCAGGTATTTCAGCCAGTTGGTGCTTGTGTTTAGACTCATTGTGGCATGACTGGACTCACTCGTGACAAATGTGCGTCATCCCTTTTGCACAAATTCCTCGAATCGCTTCCTTGCCATTGGTGCTGAGGTGGGACAATGCGTTCCTGAGAAGGGAGGAATAAGCAGCTCTACCACCCTTGGAGATTAGGGGGACCTTGATAGGGGGCTACATGCATAGGTTTGGGTGTTGGATGGTTGCTCTTGCTGCTGGAAAAGTGGAGGAATGTTATGACTATTTATTTTATGGTGGTGCCTGAAATGTGCTGGTCTCTGCGGACACACATAGGAAGACAAGGTCCTGGATGAGTTTACTTTCTAAACAGGAAGGGAGACATCTCATCGTTCCTCTGCCAACATTTTAAAATAAAGTGGGACTTTCTATAATTTGATAATCACAACTTCGTTATTTTGTGGTGTGGGTGGCAGAGCTGGAGAAGAAGCAGTAAGGGAAGTAGAAACAGGCTTTCTGGCTGTTGCAATGTCCCTATGGGCAAATCCTATGTAGACAAGAAGGGCCCAAAGTGCCTGAACTGGTCCAGTTCTCTTCTACAAGGAGGCTGGGATCTGCACCATCTATCCCCCATGGAGCGATCTATACCATCTATCCTCTGTGGAGTTTTGCTTAGCAGGGATCTGTCCTCAACAGCATGGGCGGGTGGTTTGGGACAGCGGTGTGGTGGTAGATTTGCAGCTATATGGATCCACCATCCAATACTTGTCTAGGTAGGGGAACAGCTGCACCATAAACTATTGGATCCCCGAGGCTGCCTGAATAACCATGGATCAGCTTCGCTATTTACCTTCTATCGATGCATCTTAGGGCCGCGTGTTGTGGCCCATCACCCTAATATTTGAGGGCAAGTCTATATTTTCAGCTGGGAGTGTGATTCCCAGCTCGAGGTGATGTACTTGTGCGAGGTCTCATCAAGCTAATGCACTAAAAATAGTGTAGCTGTGGCAATGTCAGTGATGGGAGAGGTAGCCACCCGGGGTGGGAGGGGGGGAAGGCAGGGGAGATGCTACCCCATCCCACCACTCACGCTGCCATGGTTACACTCAATTTTTAGCATGCCAGCAGTGATTGAGCTCCCTAGGAAGAAGGTATAAGGGGGAATACCACCTCAGTCACTGCTTGCCACATTTTCACAATATTTTTATGCAATGTGGGTACCGTGATGCACCCATTATGACCCAGTAGTTGGGGAGCTGTGGTATATGTACAACACACATCATTCAACCTCACTGTGGTTTATGGTACTGTTGACCCCAAGGTGCTGCTGAACTGCTGGCATGAGATAACTGGAGCAGGCAGGGCAGCCCTATAGACATTCTTCTCCAACAGGTTCCAAGCAGCAGGAATGGGTAGAGCCCTCAGCTGTGCAGTGCCTCCTGTCATCCCGCCTTTTCAGCACCGACACAAAATTACTTGGAGCCAAACGTGGGATCAGTCGAACTCATGCAGAACACAACCACTTCCCTCCTCAGCTGGGAGGCCATGAGTTCCACCACCCCGGTGCTCCATTTCCTCTAATGGCTCCCAGTTGAAGGTCTTGATACCCGTCCACAAAATCCTCCAGGGTTCCGGACTTGAGTACGCCAGTGATCCTGTTGTGGCCATGATTCACCAAGACAATTGTGCTCCTCTTGGAAAATGCAGTTCACACTGCCAGAAACAACATTCTTGGTTGTGAGGATTCATCAGTGGAATTTCCAAACAAGATGAGGCTAATCTGGAGTCAGACCACCTTTTGGGGATCTTGTTGATGAAGCCCTACCATCCATAACCAGAAGGAGTTAGACATACACACATGCCAATCAAACAAAGAGTCTATATACACCCCCAACACAGTCGTTGTAGCCAAGAAAGGGGAACAGTAGAATTCTCCATGAGATCCACAAGAGACCCTGCATGAGGAATAAATGCATCTGGGAAGCACTTAGATACTACATAGCTAGGCATGATAGACAATTCCTACACCGCTGTTGCAGCTGCAATTTATGGATATCTGAAAACAGTGGATGTTTTTACTTTACACAGAGAAACAGTTCTGATGCATGGCCCCAGGACCAGCATTTCCCCCCTCCCACCCCCCGCAAAAAAATGCTGTCCACTACATAAAGAACTTATTTAGGCCCTGCTAACACTGAAACTTAACCTATCTGCTTAGAACTACTGTATCTTCCTACATTGGGGTTTATTTTGTCATCAAGCCAAATACAGTCCAGTAGTTCTGAGCCTTTGACACCTGCCCACATGTTAGCATCTGGGAGGAAAATATTTTTGTCCTCTCTCTCTGTATATAACATATTTTTTTTATAGAGCAAAAGCTACCCCTAGGGCTCAGTTCTCAAACTCACTCCCAGAACAAATTGATTTCCAAGCCTTGAAGAGTTTGGGGGTGGAGGAAAGGGAAAGTTGATCTTGCATTTTAGTTGATACCATACAAAATATAGAGCCACAACATAGTGAAAAAATATTTCATAAGAAACTTTGATTGCTTTACAATATGGGAAGAAACGTAACCCATGATTTGGGGACCTCTGTTGAAGGGGTTATATTTTATAGATTATTTAAGACATTTTTAACTCACACTTTTTAAAATATAAAATTCTGTTTTATCGCCCCATTTGACTGAAAACTTTGAGGTGTGTGCATTTATGCGTATGACAATTCTGTGTAGTTAGTTTCAGATTTATTGAATGCACCTGCCAAAATTCTTTAGGAGTAAATCTCACTTATGTGCAAAAGGCTAGCTTAAGGTCCATGTACCAATGAAATCCTGCTTAAATCTAATTTAAGCCCTAAAAATAGGGCTTAAGTGGTACATAAGGGTGATTTATACTCAAGGTACATATGCAAAAATTATTATTTATTATTAACACCTAGCTCTGCTATAGAGCTTTTCATCTGTAGTTCTTAAAGCTTTGCAAAGGAAATCAGTATCACACAATTTAAAAATAAAATACACATCCTGCTTAATAAAGGTGACTCTAATTAGATTCTTATCATCCACTGTCAATTCTCTTGCTTTTGTTATTTTCCTTCAGATGAACTGTCTAAAAATATACAGATGTAAATGAGAGAAACATCTGCTTCAAATTGGCCTTGGCAGTGCAAGGGTGGACTTAAAGAGTGAGCTTTGCTGAAAATAATATTATGGGATTCCATCTTTATAGGGCCAGAGCGTAAGTTGGAGGAAATCAGTGTAGTTCCATTTATTTGGCATCAACCGAGGATCTGGCCTATATTCTCTGTAATGTCATCTGTATCACATTGGCTCAGTTTACAAGGTCAGTGAGGATCTGCCAAACTATCATCCTTCTGGGAAGTGAAATCAAGCTGTCGTACACTCTCTGCCTCTTACATCATCATTGGTAATAAAAAAGAATTCATCGTCAGAACTTGGCCAACATTTTTGCTGATAAGGCAGGCACAATGGAATGCAGCTCACTTTCTTTGAATTGTGTGTGCTTTCTGAGAAACGTAAGTCAGTGACACACAAGGAGGCAACTCACATAGTCCAGGGAGGAGTGAACATGCGTCAGGATTCCTGCAACACGAGTTCATTTTGGAACGGTGCACTGCCTTATTTAGTATTAATGAAAAGACTGTCAGGTCGCAAATAAACAAAACAAAAAGCCAACAAAGACAAAGAGCCCTTCCCTCAAGGAGGTTTTTGATCCTCTGTGATGAAGTATGATATCTGCAGTGTGATCATACTGGAAAAGCTCAGTCAGGTTACGCTACCCAACAGGGACGGGCGGATTATTTTAGATATCAATGAACAGAAGCAATGCCATGTGATCTCTGTATTGAATCTAAGGGGAAAATGGCCAATGTTATGTGGGTGGTTGAACTAGATGATAACAACAGTCCTTTAAAGAGTCTGTGAATGAATTGCTGAAGATTGCTCCTTACCATATGTGCCTCAATTGGTGAAACCCAGCATGAGTGGGAAGACTGGTTGGGTTGCTACTCTCTCCCGCAGAGATACACAGGCCAGCGTGGAGAGTGGCACAGCCTTGGCTCTGCCCTGCATCGTGCCATCCAGCACAACCAAGCACAGACTAGGTTTAGATAACTCCCCCCCTGGAGAAAGAGGGGAACCAGACAGAGAATCGTGCCTCTCCAAGCAGATTGCAACACGACAGTCAAGGCCAAAGTGACTTGAATTTTGAAAGTTGACTGCTCGCCATGAAATGCTTGTGAACAAACAATGGTCTAATGAGTGTGAATGGAAACTATTGGGAAAGTCTTTTGAATGGTCAATAAATTAGAGAAAACGTTGACTGCTTTGTGAAGTATTCGCGGATGGAAAAAAGCAAAACTGTTTGAAATCAATAATTCATTCCTCATTACTCATCCAGCTGTATGGGTCCCTCCTCCTCCCCCCCGCTACTCTGATCCACTAGCTCTTGCGTGCTTGCTGGTTCAAAGGCTGATAAAGCCATAGTATTTGCCAATCCGATTTGTTTTTCCTCCCAAATTTCTAATGACAATAAACACTTTAAAGATAAAGAGAAGTCAGATACCAACTTTTAGCCCAAAGCTCAGTTTTATGGCTCTGTAATAAACCCCTTTAAAAAAATGTTTATAATGGCCATGACCACGGGTACTTAACCATAGCAGCGCTTTCTATTGCCCCTATAATGTTAAGTGCCAATAAATCAACAGAATTGTCATTATATCCTGTGGCTATTTGCAAAGGCTTTAGAGAGCTTTTTTTTTTCTATTTAGTCAACAAAGGTGTTTTTGTTGTGGTGGGTTTTTTTCTTTTTTTTTTTTTAAAGGCATGATAGTGGATAAAATGCCATCCACCGTGCAATCGAAACTAGTTTCCCCAAAGGTAGTTTGAATTATGTAATGCTACTGTTTTTGGAAATATTTCACATATCCCATTCAGATCCAAGTCTGATCAGTGGCTACTTAGCGATCACGAGTAATGTACATTTTCTAACCCAAAGGCAGTCTGATGAGTCTGGCAATTAGAGCTGAGTTTACAGCATGGAATGATTTGTTTGGGGGGAAACTCGACCCTGTGTTGAAATACAAACCATTAAACAAAGGTTTCTCCTCTGATCTTAGACAGAACCCTGAAGCTTCCACAGTGGTTGTTAGTGGTAAATGATTGTGACCCAGCTTGTTTGAAATGAAAATGATCTTCTCCAGATGTCTTTAAACCTATTTCACCTTTGAAACTCATTAGTAGGTGATGCATCTGATGCAGTGTCTCATGTAATTTTTCTTGAAAAACAATTATTATTCTCAGAACTGGTCGTAACAAGGAGGGAATCACAATACAATTGTATCAACAATGGAAAGATTCGTTGAGTGAAGCTACAGTTGATAGGGAAACAGAAGAAACATTTTGTGAAAATTTAAATGAAATGTTTCCTGATTTAGATGTCATAGTTCTGCACTCAGACAGGGGCTACAGGACGGCAGTTCTGGCTCCACAGTTCAGAATCATCTGCCCCTAGATCACAGGGACAGCCTTTGTCCAGCACAACCTCGCTCTCAGCATGCCTGCTTCTTTTCATCCTTGGGAAGGGGTGGCAGTTGTCACAAGAGGTGGGAGAGGTGTCGCTGCCGGCTTTCCAAAGGCAGCAAGATCTCTTCTGCAGGGACAATTCTACAACAGTATCTCCAGCTGGTTTAAGGCCACTTTGCACTGCCTACTTAGTTACACCATGCTGAGCACCAGTTCAGTTACAGCAGTTGCTGATATTCATTGCCTGCAAGGCTTCTGAGTTACCATGCGTCAGGCTCTCTGGAGGGACTCACGGCCATGAGTGCCAACCCCAGGGCAGACTGTCAAGAAGCAGGGCGGAGACCCAAACTAGCTGTGTGTTCTATAATTAGATTTCACCAACCCAGTAACAAATGTGAACTCCTGTAGCATGATAAAAGTCTTACCATGGAGTCCCATTGGGCACTCCAGTCTATGTTGCCACCCAGGCAAGCTGGATTTAGTGAGAAATAGTCACTTTACACCAAAAATCACAACAATATTCAGGTTACTCCCAGTCCCAAAGGCCCAGTCACTTACCCCAGGTCAATTTGCGCCTTAGATCGAACACCAAAGACAATGCTTGAAGCCAATCCTATAGTAAACCAACTAAGGATTTATAAACTAAGAAAAGAAATGAGAGTTGTTACAAGGTTAAAGCAGGCAACAATGAGGCAACAATGAGGCAAAATATACGCACACAGATGAATTACAGTCTATGGCTCCAAAAAGTGACAGAGTTGTAGCTCTGTCGGCTCTGAATGTCTTTTAGGGCTAACCCAGGTTTCCCTGTAGATCTCTGCTTCTGTTTCACAACTCTGGCTCTGTGAGAGGTCAAACAGCAAAAGAGATGAAAACATTTCTTTTTAGCTATTTTTATGTCCTTCTTCCAGAATTCAAAGCTGATGTAATGAGCCCTTTTGCATATGGCCTCTTCATGAGTGTACATAAGAATGGCCAGGCTAGGTCAGACCAAAGGTCCATCTAGACCAGTATCCTGTCTTCTGACAGTGGCCAGTGCCAGGTGCCCCAGAGGGAATGAACAGAACAGGTAATCATCAAGTGATCCATCCCCTGTCGCTAGGGTGACCAGATGTCCCGATTTTATAGGGACAGTCCCAATTTTTGGGTCTTTTTCTTATATAGGCTCCTATTACCTCCCACCCCCATCCTGATTTTTCACACTTGCTATCTGGTCACCTTACCTGTCGCCCATTCCCAGCTTCTGGCAAACAGAGGCCTGGGGACACCATCCCTGCCCGAGAGCAATAGTAAAAAGTAAAGGGAGCAATTAACAAAGTCTTTGTATTGTGATGTCCCACCATGGTCCATTTAGTTCTGATGGGCAGGCGACAATGCCTCTTGACTGTGTTCAGAGTTTGAGAACAAACATTTTTACAGTTACAAAACCAAAATGTAAATATTACCTTAGGGCAGGTGATAAAGAAATTATAAGTCAGATGAATGCATGCAGTAACCTACAAGCATCTCATAAAATCTAAACACTAAACACATTGTTGTAGGTCCAATATCCAGCTTAACCATACTAACACCCAGGGGAAACAGTCTGGGTTCCAGCAACGAATTTGTCAGTGCTTGACTGAGCCCAAAAGCCTTGGCAAGAGCTGGCACCCGGTTTGCCAGCGTTACACCATGTAACCTTATTCATATGGCTATGACCTTCATCCCCCACCCTCCCTTCACTATTGTTGCTCCGCCTTCCTTGCATCACATCCAAATTTAATTTGTAAACTCCTCGAAGCAAGGAACTTCTATTCAACCTGTTCTGGGTGGTACCTCGTACATTTTGGGGCACTGATAAAATGCATTGTGCTTGGCGCTGTGCAAGGAAAGGAAGACACGGTCCCTGCCTCAAGGAGTCTACAGCTCCTGTGCATGAGGAAATTTTGCCTCACTGTTGCTACAACACTGCAACCCGCAATGCAGATGCTTCACACTCGGGAAATGCATCTCCACTGGGGGAGGGGCACGGCTGTAGTCACTGCAGCCCCCAAAATCCCTAATGTAGACAAGCCTACAGAATTAAAATTGGCTCTGGTAAGAGCATTGTCCCTCAGTAAATATGGCTGAAGGGTCATAAAAAAGGGCAATGATACATACTACAGGGATTAGAGTCAGGCCCACTCCGATTTGCCATCTTCATTAATATTCTGAAAGAAGATTTCATTCACAGGCGATACTAAATTAGGAGCTGTTACGCACACCCGTGTGGCCAGGGAAACAACCCAAAGGGAATTTAGAAGGACAAGTTATGAAATGTGCATGCAGTGCTAAGCAACTGGACAGCATGAAGAAGTGAGGTTTTTTTACCCATGAAAGCTTATGCCGAAATAAATCTGTTAGTCTTTAAGGTGCCACCGGACTCCTTGTTGTTTTTGTGGATACAGACTAACACGGCTACCCCCTGATACTGGGGAGCATGATGGCAGACAAAGTTAATTTGATTTGTTGGCAAATTCAGGGCAATGCACGCAGGAAGGAGTAGTCTGAACTACTCTTTCACACGTCAGGGTTCTACATTAGCGGTAGCCACTCTGGGAAAAGAGCTGGGCAGCACTGTGGACAATTTAATTAAGACCTCTGCTCTGAGCCCAGCCGCAGTCAACGAAGCAAACGAAATGTTAGAAATTCCATGCCACATTGATACTGAAACTATAACAGCAACCTCCGGTGGAATTCAGAACAGGCTTGGGATCTGTAACAGCTGAGGCTGAATGCTCAGCTGAGAGAAATTGATGTAGCTTCGTTGAAGTCAATGGAAGGATGCCAATTTACATTGGTTGTGGAGCTAACCCAAAATATAGCCTGGCCACCTGATGATTAATGGAAATAAAATAACCAAGTATTTTATCCTGATCCAAATTAGTTGACTGGGGGTAACATTTTCAAAAGAGACCAAGTGCCTGAATCTTAAGTCCCATTTTCAAAAGTGACAGGCCTTGGGAAGCCTAAGTCCCCTTTCAACAGATTTTAGGTTCAGATCCTCGTGGATTATTTAGTGCCTAACTTGTATTGATTTCAATGGATATCCTTGAGGATCAGGATCTTGGAAGCTTACCCCCTGTTGAAAGTCAATGGGACTGCTGAACATTTTACCTGTAGGACTTAAAAGAAAATGGGCATTGTTTCAGATAAACACTTGCTTTCTAAGCCTAGCAGCACAAAACCTGAAACTGTTTCTAAGCCAGGCTGCACTGGATGACGAAAGCCCAACAGATAGGGAGAAGCCGGGTTAGAGCTTACGGTACATGAGTTGACACCGTCTCAGTTTGAAAGTAATGTATGAAAAATAAACTACTTTTAAAAAAAAAAGTAAACACGGTGAGCTTTCCAACTGTGTCAATAACCCAGGGGCAAAATGGATTTGGAGGCAGAAATGGATCATATAGAAAAACAAGCTTTAACTGGTCATAATTAAAAGTCAATATTAGAAGGAAAAAGCCAAACAGCCTTGGCAGCCACCTGTCTCCTCTTAGAGCATGTTTTGAAGATCCTTACCACATACTGCATTAAGAGCTGCTGCCTGTGAGGAAATCACCTGGTTGGAATTTTTCATGGAGCTTGAATTTACTGGAAAACAGCCCCAGTCAAGCAGAACTGCGCAGATTCAATTGGATTTACATTACAAATTAGGTACCAAGCACAGGCGTCTAGGAAATGGCTGAGGAAAAAAAAATTGAGAGGGATGGGTGTGATGGGGAAGGCCGTTCTAAGTAAACAACACAAAAAAAAAAGCCTGTTTGACTAAAAGAGCAATAAAATTAAAATACCCACTTCACCTGCCTTGGGGGTAGCAAAATGAGACACTGAGTAAGAGTTAGATGTCAGAGGAAATACACAGATTTTAGTATACAAGAAGTTTGAGGCTGTAATATTATTATAGGATAAAGTGCTCCGAGACAGAGCAACCTGACCCCAAAATATGCCCCCTTCATGAAGGAAAATGAGGACCTGATCTAAACCCCAGACTTTCTGTTGACTTCAGTGGGATTTGGATCAGTCCCTGACTGCCTAGAAAAGATTAAAAGCTCAGTTTTTTAGGAATATGTGAGTCTGCTTTGTCTTGCTGGCTATTATCTTATCAAAATATGGTTTCTACATCTGTAGTAGGTAGGTATGTATCCGAATCTGTAAATATTGAATTGCTTCCATATGCTAGATATTTCATTTGAAAGAGTGCCTCTACTTGGGAATGCCATTACTGTCCAACATAATCTTCTGTGAGTCATAATGTAAACTCAAATCTTATTCAATTTATTAGCAATCACGATGCGCCAAGAAAATAGAATCCAGGATTTAAGACAGAGCAACTACAATTCTAAAATGAGCATGGTTGTACCCCTATCTGAGTTGTGCTAGTATAGAGTCTCAGAATCAAAAGAACCATTTCCTTTTGTGCCCACATAATATGGTGCATTATGTTGGACTAACAGAGTCATGGTGTGTGAGGTAGTATCTTTCACTGGACCAACTTATGACAGCAGAGATGTTAACAGGCCACTCTACCTTGAATGGTCCCTTAGAACATGAGCTAACTACTTATGCAAAACAATCTGTTCCACCTTGCATTTAGCTGTGCTGCCCAGAGTACCTTTCCCAGACCTGAAGAAGAGCTTTGTATGGCTCAAAAGCTTGTCAAGATACTACCTCACCCACCTTGTCTCTCTAATATCCTGGCACCAACACTACAACTACACTGCAAACAATACCAGAGTCAAAGTTGTTTTCCTTTTGCGTGCAAATGCTGAATTTTAGTTAATACGTGGAAGGGAATCAATTTTCTTGTTTGTTATTTGAAGTTGATCCCTAATGTAAATCAGGGCCGGCTCCAGGCACCAGCCGACCAAGCACGTGCTTGGGGCGGCACCTTGGGCCGGGGCGGCGCTCAAGTTTTTATTAATTTATTTATTGGGCGGGGGCTGGCGCGGCGCGGCGCTGGGGGGAGGGGGGTTGGCGCGGCGCTGGGGGGGCGGGGGCTGGCGCGGTGCTCGGAGGGGGCGTGGCTTCGGGTGGCGTGGCATTCTGGGGGGCGGGGATTCAGGCGGCGTGGTGCTGGGGGGGGATTTTGGCAGCACGGGGGGGGTACGGCGGCGCGGCGTGGCGCTCACGGGGTGGGGTGGCACTCTTCTTTTTTGCGTGGGGCGGCAAAAAAGTTAGAGCCGGCCCTGATGTAAATATAAGTGATCGATGAGCCTCAAAAAAAGCATATGCCAAACCCTGATCCCACTGAGATCAATGGATTACATCACAGTTGCTAAAACGAGGCACACAGGAGATCTAATATGCTCAAGCACCTAGAATCTGCATTACTTTTGCAAAACCTTCTGCAGACCAGACAGTGTATTAGCATCTCTTGGAGAACAGACAAGCTGCTTGTTGAGATAATGTACTACCACAGTGGTCAAGCAGAGTCGGGGAGAGATGTGTACAGGAACATGTAGTGAGAAGAATGAAAAGCAAGTCATGAAGCAAGTATTAAAATGTGTCATTTCTTGCTAGAATATTTAATCTTAAAGGTAATGCTAGCTCTTGCACCCTACTCTTTTCAATTTGGATTTGGAGTAATGAGAAATGGCACATTGTATTGGTAACACTTTGAATCTTTTAATCCCAGTGGTTTTGTTGGTCAGAATTTCCTCTAGCTAGATGCTGATGCATTATACATGAGTCTGTTCACAGAATAATCACTTGTATGCTCCACACCTGTTGATACGCCATGCTGGACACAGTGATAGTTGATATAAAATTTCAGACACAGGACCACTAACTAGGATAAAGGATGTGGGTCACCTTCTTGGACAGAGTGTTGAGGAATTCAGCTTCAAGTAGATAAGCCATTGGGTAGCAATACTCCTTCTGCATTCAGTAAAGACATCATAAGGATTATTTCTTTGGAACTGACAACAGTGGTCAGGGCTATTACCAACGTGTGAACATGTTATTGAGTTTCTCACCAGGCTCCAATATTAATGTATTAAGTACCAGTCCCAATTAGTAATGAGAGAACCTCAGAAGGTTCAGAGCTTGGGTACCAGCAGAAAGGAAGACAGTCTGAAGGTAGCCTTATTTCTGACAACACTTGATGTGTTTGAAAGTCTTCAGTTAGAACTCAGATGCTGAATGAAGCAGACCTCTGTCAGACTCACGGGCTTGGAGTGATCACTGAACACCATAGTTAGAAGAAGTTTCTCTGAACCATCCAGGTGTCTAATCTCAGGATGGCAGCAGGGGTGCTGGAACAATTTTTATAGTAGGAGTGCTGAGAGCCATTAAACCAAACTGTAAACCCTGTATATGATGGAAACCACTTCAAGCTAGGGGGTGCTGCAGCACCCCCCCCCCCACACACACACACCTTGTTCCAGCACCTATGGATGGCAGTATTAGCATAAACTGAGAAGGAAAGATGAGCGTACAGGGTGTTGGGGAGACAAAGAATGCTAGAATGTGTGATGTGGCTGGTTATTTTTCTGTGGTGTCATAAATAGTCTGAAAAACAGAGGGTGGGGGGGATGGTAACTGAAAACATTTTACTAAACTAGTTACAGTAATAACCCTGGCTGCTGACCATAGGAACAGCTTGTTAACTTGATTTTCTTCATTGCATATTTGGTTTCTGTATAACAAAAAAGGGAGAAAATTCACGCTTGCCAAGTCGACTGCATGGTGTAGGAGGCTGTATCCATGACCAAGTAGTATTGATCTTTAATTAGTTCCAGACCTGAGTGTCTGTATTGGGGTATCTGTGTTTTCTACCCATAAAACTTGCGCCCTCTAAGACTAAAGTAACAAATGAAAGTGACCTCCAAAGACTTTCCTGCTGAATGGGCCCATTGTTTGTAAGATAACTTGAAGTAATGTCACTCAAGAAGCAATGCCCTGCAGGGAGATTGATAGCGGGATTTCAATTTGCTAATAACAAAAGGCTTCCTTGATTAATCTGGTGGGAAAGCACCTCAACCGAACACTCAGAATCCAAAGAGAGAGTGGGTTAAGTTCCGTTGTCAGTTACATGCATAGAACCCCATGGTTTTGTGTGTGTGACCCAGAACTTGGTCCCATATCTCCTTCATAAGCATGTGGGAAAACATTAGGCTAAATCTTCAGTGGTGCTGGAGCAGAGCGCAGTGCAGGTGAGATGAGGAGGGAAAGGCAGCTTTAAACCACCTTTCCAACCCACTGCCCAATCCTGGGGCTGGCCTGATGCCAAACTAACTCCTAGTGTATGTTACACTTCGGCTGCTCTAATTCGTCTCAGCTTGTAGTGATCTCCACGGGGCCATTTTGTCAGTGAGGATTGGTGGAATACAGAACATTCTAGACTGCCCCCTTTCATTCCTAGGCCACAGCTCTAATTTATGGGGCTTCTTACCTCCCAAGCCAAGATCTATGCATTTTTCATATCCAATGTTCTCCGGCTCCAAGATGTGATACCCCATGGAAATAAAACATATTTGCCCACACCACAGTAGCATCTATGTGATGGGCCACTTCTAACAGGCAAAACATTGGCTTG
The DNA here is from genome assembly GCF_013100865.1 of Trachemys scripta elegans. Classification (NCBI taxonomy): domain Eukaryota; kingdom Metazoa; phylum Chordata; order Testudines; family Emydidae; genus Trachemys; species Trachemys scripta. The sequence goes on along the minus strand of NC_048305.1, from coordinate 95,637,166 downwards.
CGAAACCACCTTAAGGAATCCCCAAACACAAAATGGAAACTTTGACATTTAGTTCAGACCCACTCCAAGTCGGCAGCACATTTTTGCTGATTGCTTAGACAGGAACCACTGCTTAGCAGAGCTGACTAAATTATTCCTTGCAAATAATATTTGCTGTGACTTTAGCCCTTTTTTTTCTGTCCCTCATGCCCCATAGAGCTAAGAGAATAAACAAGAGAGAAAAAGGAATGACGATTGTCTCCATTTCACGGATAGGGAGTCAAGGCAAAGAGATTAATGGCTAGCTTCTCAATGGGAGCAAAGTTCTGACTCAAGTGGCTTGCCCCAGGTCATACAGGATGTCTCTGATAGAACAGAAATTCAACCCACATCCTCCTCACGTTCCAGTCCACACAAGGCCATCCTTCCTCTAAGGAAGAGTCCCCCCAACTTTCATTGATACAACATCAACCCAAGCAGTCAAACCTATGGTTTGCACACATTCTATAGTGCTCAAAGTGTTAGTGCATCTGAGTGGTTAATCAACATATCGTAGATAGAGTGTGAGTTCTCCCCCCTAAAAGAAATATCAAGTCATGCAATTTATGCTTACCCTTTGCAGAATGTTTTCTATTCCATCAATCTAAACATTGAGTTGTATTTTAAACAGATGTAGGCCATCAGTTTTTATAAACATTGTAATTGTTTGGCACTGGCATTGTTTACATTTAAAGATGTAATTTGCAAGCATACACACAGACACCAGGCACACACATTCTGCTATACACAGAAACACAGTTTATGTTCCTAACTTTCCTTCTATAAAACTCTTTTACTGCAGGCCGAGCACAAATGACAATTATTATCCTTAAAGCTTTGTATAGCTTCATGCTGCACGGTTGGCCATTTTAGAATAGTTGGTCTGCCAGGTGTGATAGGAGGGTGTGGCCTGGATTCTAACCCAATAGCGTCTTCTCTCTCATTAGCCAGCTTCAAAATAGCTTTGCCAAAATCCCAAATTGTTCAGGCCGTGTCAAATGAAAATATTGCACTTATAATTAGCCTCAAAAGGTCTGGCTGAGTAGCCAAGATTTCAGCTGCTTATCGAAAACTTTGCTTGAGCCTAGCCAATCCTCTTTTGGCAACAAATGATCCTGAAAATGAAATTTTAATGTTCAGCACCTACAACGTGTTTGAGGTTTGCTCTTCACTAGTATCAGTCTCGGTCTCAAAAGAAGAAGAGACGTTCATAAAAATGATTAATTGATGTATAAATCTACCATGCTGATTAACATAGTCTTTAAAAATATGCGTGGTATCAACACAAATTAAAATCCATCAGTCCAGCAATGAAGGTCTATGTTAATAATAAAACAGACTGGAAGCAACGAGGGGCACAGACAGTAGGCCAAGGATTTAATTTATTTATTATGATTAATTATTATTATTTTATTAATTATAGCAGTGAAACGCCCAAACAAAATTGAACCCTATTTTGTTGGCATTGTACAAATACATAGTAAGAGACACTCCCTGCCCGAAAGATCTAAATACACATGATTGCTATGGTATCTCATGGGAATTGTTGTTTAGGTGCTTTATTCTCCCATTCTCTTCTACAGACTAGAGTCTTTGACTGGACTACATCTTCCATGATGCACCATGATCTCTGTTCTTGGCAAGTCACATGGCGCATGGTGGGAGATGACATTCAGCTGTGGAAGCCAGCCCTAAAAGAAGAATGGGAATATAAGGCACTGGAACCATAATGCCCATAAGGCACCATGCCGGCATTTCCAAATAGAAATATTTTGTTTTTTAATGAAAACTGAAAACTTAAAAAAAAAAAAAATGAAGCAGCATTAGGAAGAAAGCAATATTATCCCCATTTTGCAGATGGGGAACTGAGGCACAGTAAGACTAGGTGACTTGCCACACAGGAGGACTGTGGCGGGGGCAGCGGCTGACGCCCTCTCTCCCTGAACCCCAGTCCCAGGCCTTAACCAGAAGAGTACCTTCGTCTCTAGATTACACCTGTGTAAATTCAGACTAACGTTGTTGATTTCAGTGGAATTGCACAAGATGTAAATTAGCACTAGATTTGGCCCTTCACCTGCATTTCATCAATAAAGCATTGTGCAGAACTGTGGTGCTGTATTAAATAATAACAGCAACAATAAACGGAACCATTTGTCAGAGTGTATATTAAGTTTGCAATGTGCCTTTTTTTCAGTCACTTCATCTGCATAGTGCATTTTCTTGTGGTGAAAATGGATCATTAAAACGTCACAATAACGGATCAGAATAGCCACAGGGCATTGCATCACTTTTGCCTCAGTGCAACCAACAGGGAAAGCTGCTCAGAGACTATTATAAAAGTAATCAGGAAGCAATTGGCTCTTCCTTTCCCCCCCCACAAAACAAAAGATACCACGCTCCACAGGCCTTGGTCAGGTTAGTATCAAATATTCATTATTGGTCAGTTTGCCATTGAAGAGAAAAAGTTTTGTCCAGGTATCAAAGCAAAGGCGATGTGCTTCCCATGACAATGAAAAATTAATGGCTCAGAACCTGAGTCCACTGAAGTCAGTGACTTCACCCTAAATACTTTAAATCAGGGTTCCCTGCAAAACAGGGTAGCCCCTCAGAGAACACAAAGGGGCTCAAAGGCCTCTCATGAAGTTTAACAGGAAGAGCTCTCTGGGATCCAATAAGAGTTTGAAGGCTCTGTGCCACAAGAGACTAGGGTTAACTGCAGTGCTTAGTGGTTGTGGTTGTGGCCTGAGCAGTCTGTTCTCCCGTCTGCACACAGGGGCCTTAGTCTAGGAATTCCTATACACACCAGTGGGAATCAGACCCATAACACCATACCCCACCCGCAATGTGGAAAATGCAGATGGCCCAGGATGGGTCAAAAGATCACAGAACTTGGACTCAGAAAGTCCCTTTTATTCTTCTGACAAGAGCTGAGTTTGATGTCAGGCTTTCCCCAAGAGCCATGCCCTTGGATGGAAAGGAGCCTGAAACAATCATCACCTTTATACTGATTGGACTGTCTGTCCAAAGAGAATGCTGCTGATGACTGGCTCTCCTTGGCAAACTAGCTGACAGGGGAGGTCGGTCCTTGGAAAACACACACCACCTCCCACAAATTATTATTCTCCAGGGAAAACACGTGTTTCTTACGCAGGTCTGTGCCAACAGCTGTTTCCAAGATTTTGCTACTCAGGGTTAAAGGTGGTGTCTAGTCTGTCCTCTTCTCTGCATCTGTATGGAGGCCAGAAGATCTAAATTTAATGCTCTTATCTTTGTCAATCCCTGTGCACATAAGCAAAGGTGTTTCTAATAGGCTGATGAGCATCTCATACCCTGCTATCAATGTCCCGTTACATGACTGGTTTTGATGCCTTTATGGGGTGGGTCAGTGCAGAATGTCCATCTTGAGTTCATACACTTTTACTCTAACCTAAATGAGTTTCTGTTATTTGCTTAACTTTTGCTTTTGGGTAAAAATATTTGAAACTCAAATGGCAAGAAGAAAGCATTTTTCTTCCCACAGCTTTTTACAACACTGATTAAATCCAAACTGTGTCTGATCTCCTCTTTATGTGTAAAGCATTCCTATCACTTCTGTTCATCACCCTTGGGGCTGCTAGCTGCTTTGTGAACAAGACCTCACCAGGTCATGGCACCACGGTCTAAGCCTTTACCCACCTATACGTTGGCTTGCATAATTCTAAGTCCTGATCCTGCAACCCTGTAATTACTGGAATAGTTATTAGTCGTGCAAGTGTTCCATCTAGGTCAATGAGGCTTTTTCATATGACTAGTCACATGAGTAAGGCTGATGCAGGATTGGGTTTTTAAATGGTAGTGATGGGTAAATCCCAGAAGCCTTAAGGTTCAATTCAGACCATCACCCCAGTGAGCAGATGCTTTCCTGGAGCTGATCCAAACTTTATGGGTTAGCTAAACTGGGCTAGAAATCTCATTGGGACAGGCTTCTAGTGGGCCAGTGAATTTGTAAGAGTCAGGATTTCTCCTGGCATTTCAGAACCACCACTTCTTACCCTGTCCAAAACCCAAAAGTGGAAAAAAAATCACATTAACATTTCAAAAGAAAGAAAAAACTAGTAAATGAATTCAACTCCTTTGATCCCTACAAAAGGTTTTGAAGAACATTGGGGTTGGTTCTTTTATCTGAACGGATTCACCCAATCTTCCTACTAATGACCGCCCATCAGAAATAGCAACAGTTGAGCCCAGATCCCCACATCCTCAAACTCTGAGGAGGTTCAGCACTAGATCTGAACCTCGTGACTGGCCCAGCCATGTAAGGAGCCAAACAACGAACCAGGATCCTGACACCAACAGTGAATTTTAACAAAGGCCTACTCTTAGCTATAGTCTGGCAACGTCTCCAGCATGCCTTCCATAGATACAATGCAAGGTTGCTTTAGAAAATACATTGTGGTAGGGAAGGATCAAAGGTTTCAAGCAGCATTCAATCCCAAATACCACCCCTGCTCCTCCCTTGGCCAGCTCCTGACCAATTCCCAAATACTCCCAGTGCAGCTGCATACAAGGAAACCTGCAGAGATGGTCTCCAAGCCTTGCAGGGGCTGTTTACAAATCCTGCCTCCGCCACTGCCCAACGAAACAGCACCAATTCCACACTGCAAGAGACTCCTCCATCCACGGGGGTAGGGGGAGAGGGCAGGACTTACCCCTGGAGACAGGCCCCACTCTGAGTTGTTTGATCTTCTCAACTAGCATTTGTGCTAAGCAATAATCATAACTAGAAGTAGCTATTTGGGGATTGCAAAGGCACTCATGTGACAGCAGCTGGAGCCGTGCCCTTACGGAAGAACTGCTTCTTTGCAGCCGCTGGAGTTTCATTGTGAGTGTTCGGTGAAGCGGCAAACACCTCACAATTTAGTACTGACGCTGGGTACATTCTATTGTTGCCGTTCTCAGTAACCTGAGCCCTGACTCATGGTTCTTTTACATCATTTGGGAATGAGTAGGGGCAAGGCGGTGTGACAATCTCACCCTTCTCATGCAGGGAGCGGGGTGGTTTTTTAGAAGCCTGGGCACCACTGGGCATCTTGAAGCTGTGGGAAAGTCACTGAACAGTGAAGTTAATTATTTTTAATGAACTGGGCCAAAGCCGATTATGTTTTTTGCAGCATATTAGTTTGGAAAGCAGTGAAAATATTTGGCATCCCTCCCCAGCCTTCACAGGGACCCCTTTGTCCTTTCTTCCCCACCCCACCCCCCACTTTTCCCTCGTGTGTATAGTCGTCTCCCACGTCTCCGCTCACTGACGCTGATTGATTGCATTAATATGACTGTACATATTACATAATCTCAGCTTACAATGCTCATACAGGGAACTGATGAGATTTATTTTGCCAAAACGCTATGGCTAGGAAATAATGCAAAAAATCCCTGCTTTCTTCCCCATCATTCTTCTTGCTGCATATAATTATCGACGGCTCCCTTTGTCTGTTTCCATTTTCCCTGGGTGTCACCTGTAACAGGCTGGTTTAACCCACAGGCTGGAGTAAGTGAATCCTGATTAAAGCATGAGACCCACCAGAGAGGAAGTCGCAGTGAAGGGGGGAAACTCAGGAAGGTGCTGTAAAGTCTGCAGAGACTAAGAAAAGCTCTCCAGATAGGGAGGCCTGGACAGACCCTGTCCAAGCAGGGGAGACACTGCAAAGCCCTCTGGGAGGAGGAAGAGAAACCTTGAGTGGTATGGACTTATGAATGGACTTTGTTTTGGGGTTGTGAGTTCTATTTACCATTTATTTTATAATAATAAACACAGTCCCCAACTACAGGAATTTTTTGACGAAGAAAAAGCTTGAAGTGTAGTTTATTTGAACAGTCCAGGAGGGGAAACTGATGCAGGATGCCTGTAATGTGACACTAGGCCTGGTTACATCGCCTGGGGATAGTCATGGGGAGGTGGGAAGTGGAAGTCACCAGTATGGGCACAATTGTGCTCAGTCCCTGGATAGATGTGTAGTGGTGAGGGGAGGATGCAAAGAGTGCTTCCCCCCCTAAGGCCCCTCCTGCAAGAAACAGGCTCAGCTGCAAACTCCCTCCCAAGGGTGCAAACAACCCCAGAAAGGGTGTGAAGGTGTAGGGAAGAGGTGGGGCTAAGGTCACCCTCACCCCAACTCTCTGCCGCAGCTGGAGTATGCGCTCAAGCATAACCCAAGCTGCTGCTTTGTCCCCCTCTAGTGGTTACACCACATAGGAAAGCTGATGCGGCTCCTTCTGTCTTTATTAGTGGACCTGGTTCTTCAACCCAAGCAGTGGTTGCTTTCAGATCCAGACGCCCTGGGTTCAGTCCCTGAAGATGAGCTGACTCTTCCAGGGTTTTACACAGGCGTATTGTGAACAACCATGATGCAATGTGTGCACTCCCCCATGCACAACATTCCACCCGAGTCACAATCTAAATTGCAAGCTTCCATTTACAAGCTTCTGTTTCTTCTCTTTGTCACCCCGTTTGCAGCACCTGTGTATCAGGTTGTCGGTTTGAAGCAGTCGCATTGCTATAAGGCCCCATAGAAAATCCATTCATCATCTGAGCTTTATGTGAGCCAGATAAAATGATCTAGGAAAACTGAATGTAGATTCTAATCTAAGATATACAGGCATCTGTTTCCCGTTACAGTTTATTGCTTGCAACATTTGAATGGTATTTCGACTGTGGTAAGATATTTCCAAAAGTGGAGGCCTGTGCTTCCCAGAATTGCACATAACAATGCTGATTGTTGCTGGCCCTTTGGGGGTTATTTGCGAATCACTGATAGCATGCAGGATTGGGGAAGTGCATGTTCTGTTTGAAGAAATGGGCTCCAGTCAATGGGCTTGATTCAGATTTAAGTGAGACAGTCTCCCATTGGAATAGCCAAGCTTCTGGGGCCACTGGTAGAGGAATGTCTGCACAGCAGGTTTGTAGAGGTAGAAGATGCCCATAATTCTATTCACAGCCCCCAAACTGGGTATCACTGGCTGGAGAGAGACAGCTATAGGTTGGCTTCACAGAAGTTTGGACACCACTTAAAGTTACCCTTCCCTAACTAGACAATTCCCCAACATGGTGGCAGTCAACTCCAGCTGGGGATTTTTCATTGGAAAATGCTGATTCATCAAAACTGGACGTTTTCACAGGGAAGGGTCGGTTTCAATGAATTTTTCAACTTGAACAAATTTTGTCAATAATTTTGAAATGGTCAAAGCTTTACATTTTCTAAACAAAAAAATCTGCATTTCCAGTTCAAAACAACTTTTTGTTTCACCATTAAGCTCATGAGAGCTTGCCGTTATTTTTCAAATGGTTGAAATCTAAATGAAACGTTTCAAAAGTCTGAAACGGAAATGTTTCGATGGACCCAGATATTTTTTCCAGACTTTTCATCCCATTTGGGGATGGAAAAATGTTTCGATGGCTTGACAATTTTTGTGGGATGGGAAAACCATTTCCCACTCGACTCTAGTGGCAACACAAACACTGCCTGGCCTTTGCTGGGCATGAGTTCCTCCCAGGGTGCAAGACGCCCCCACTTAGTGCAGAGGGGTACCTGTGGCAACCCCATGCCAGCATGACTGATTCAAGCCCAATATCTCTTTTCCCATCTTCCAGCCAAATCTTCCAGCTCTGTGCAAAGGCCAAGTACATGGGCATGGTGTATGGTGCCTTTAGATGAGGCCACAAATAGAGAAATGTACTGTCACCGTCCTCAGTGGATCACAACTGAGAATACCAAATTCAGGACAAACTGCTGAGAAATAGGGCAGACACACCCCAAAACTGGTGGTTATTCTTCCATGAGATATACCAAACCAGCAACAAAAGTAAACTTCTGTCTCGCCGCACTGGCTAACAAGAAGTTAGAAATGCAGCCTCCTCAGGTATTCCATTACTGGATTCAACACCCAAACTCTAGACTTAATGATGAGTGGTCATTTAAAACCAATTTCATCAGACAAAAGGGTTCTTCTGATCCCAAAGGACCAGTCACACACCCAGGTCAATATATAACTCAGATCTTAGCCAATAATCATGCTGTTGCCAATACTTTAGTATATAATAGCTAAAGGTTTATAAAAAAGAAAGAAAGAAATGTGAATCAAATACATACAATAATTACAAAGTTCTTGAATTGGGCTTGTAGCAGTTATGGAATAAACTGCTGGCTTGTTAAGTCTCTGGTTACTTCCAAATCATTGGAAGGTCCTCAGTCCCTTGGTTAGAATGCTCCCATTAGTATAAGTTCATAGTCCAGAGATTTGAGTAGGAAAGAGACAAAATTGAGATGTTTCCAGGGCCTTTTATAATTTCTGCCAAGTGAAAGGAAACCCATTGTTCTCACTGTGGAAAATTACAGGGAACAAGATGGTGTTTGGAGTCACATGGACAAGTCACATGTCCATACATGATTCGCTTAGTCATAGTAGAGGCCATCCCTCATATTCCAGTTAGAACATTCACAGGAAAATCCATTAAGCGTCAAGTGTTCTTTAATGGGCCATTTAACTTGAATAGTTCCTTCACAATGTGCTGGCTAAACACCTTGTTGGTGTTTCTACCTGAGCAAACATTTGAAATGCAGGTATAGAGCCAATACAGTAACTCCTCACTTAATGTCCTCCCACTTAACATTGTTTCAAAGTTATGTCACTGTACAGTTAGGGAATATGCTCGTTTAAAGTTGTGCAATGCTCCCTTATAACGTCGTTCGGCTGCCTGCTCTGTCCACTGCTTGTAAGATTCCGTGGAAGAGCAGCGACTTTACAAGGGAACATTGGACAAGTTCCTCATCTCTGCTTCTCCCCTTCCCTCCCAGCGCTTTCCCCACTGCCAAACAGCTGTTTGGCAGTGCTTAGGACTTTCTGGGAGGGAGGGGGAGGAGAGGGGAAGTGCTGCATCTGCGCTCCTCCCCCTCCCTCCCAGAAAGTCCTAAGCGTGAAGCGCTGGGATGGAGGGGAGGAGCAGGGAAGCTCCATGTCTCCACTCCTCCCCCTCCCTCCCACAAAGTCCTAAGCGCTGCCAAACAGCTGTTTGACGGCACTTAGGACTTTCAGGGTGAGGGGAGGAAGGAGTGGGGATGCGTCATGCTCTGGAGAGGAGGTGGAATGGGGGTGTGAAGAGGTGGGGCTGGAGTGGAGTGGAGTGGGGATGGGAAGAGGCGGGCCTGGAGCATCCCCCGGCAAAGTCACTGCCTGTTCTTCTCCGGGGAAGCTGCCGCTGCTGCTGCAAAGGTGCTTCCTAGCGTCCTTGCCTGCAGTGGGCTGTGCCTGTGTGGGGTAAGCCAGGGGCACTTCCCAACCACAGTACAATACAGTACTGTACAGTATAATGACTTTTGTCTGCCCCCAAAAACTTTCCTTGGAACCTAACCCCCCGCATTTACATTAAATCTTATGAGAAAATTGGATTCGTTTAACATCGTTTCACTTAAAGTTGCATTTTTCCGGAACATAACTACTACTTTAAGTGAGGAGTTACTGCACTTATAACTTTAAATACAAAAATGATACATGCATACAAATAGCATAAACATATTCAGCAAATCATAACCCTTCCATAGACACCTTATACTCTGTACAAGATTTGTTGCAATTATATAACAGTGGTAGCAACAATGATCTACATGACCGGATTTAGTTGGGGATTGGTCCTGCTTTGAGCAGGGGATTGGACTAGATGACCTCCTGAGGTGCCTTTCAACCCTGATATTCTATGATTCTATGATATTTTAATCAAGTAATATCACATATACATACATGCACACCCTAGATTTGCTCAGTGCAGTTTGGAGACTGAAGATGTTAACTGTGAAGCTAAATTGAAGTAACCTTTCTGTGCAGCTCTGTCAGTCTGCAGGACCTGGATAGATCAGAAAGGAGTTGGCTAAAATATCATTACCAGTTTTAATCTTGGGCTCCAACAACTATAGAATGAAACACAGTAGGACTTGTTCCAGTCCAGTGCTCATGATCATTTGAACTGTATGCAAATGGTAAAGTTGATCCATAAGTGTCAATCGGTTATTTTGCACACTGAACAGAAATAGTTATTCCTCTGGTTTTTATAGATAGGGATCTAGGAAAGTAATCTCAGTGGGCATTATGTTGTGAAAAGTGATTTCAGGGTGAAATCTTCACCAGCAGCTGAACCTTACAAGGTTTGTATCATAATATTGCACTGGTATATAATTTACCTGGGTGTCCATGTGAAAACATAAAATAAGAAAACATTTTGAGGGTAACTTGAGTGTTAATGATAATTTTCTAGCTTTTGTCGTCTGTGTGCAAAAATATTTTAATTGTATTGTATAAATATACACTAGGCTTAAATATGCAACAGGCTTTTGTGACTCTGTTCAATGCATCAGAACTTGTCCAACCCAGTATTGTCTCCGGCTACAGTGCTGCCTGCCCTTCCTCAGGGTGAATGCCTAAAGCATGAGGACCAGGTTAAGATGTGACTTGATCACAAACGACAAGTCCTTACATGAAGAAGAGATTTCTGATAGTAAATGGTTCTTTAATCTAGCCGAAAAATGTGAAATGAAACCCAGCGGTTGGAAGCTGGATTTCAGTGTAGCCATAGGGTAAAAATGTTTAACAGTGAAGTTAACCATTGGAACTTACCTAGGCACCTAGTGGTGGTTACTCCATCCCCTGCAGCCTTTAAATCAAGATTGGATGTCTTTCTCAAAGATATGCTATAGCATAAACAGAATTTATGGGTTTAATGCAAAAGTTATTGACTGTAGCTCTTTGGCCTCTGCTAAGTAAGAGGTCAGACTAGATGACGATAATGATCCTTGTTAGCCTTAAAATCTGTGAATCTATGACTCAGGGAAGTGTGATTCATTACACATTTCTGCACCCAGATGTGCCAAGAGAAGTGAGAACTGCCCCAATTCAACTCAACGGAGTGTTAACTCTAAAGCGTAATGATGCCAATTTACATTTCAAAATGATAGCTACTTCAATCCAATCATTTTAGCAGAAACATCCAGCTCTTCTGGGATTGGGGGAGCAGTTTGAATAGAGCACCACCGCTTCCACCTCTCCTTCCTCACAACTTACCTCTTGCCTCGAGGCAAGTGTGTATACATGTCCTACATAAACAGGCCCATTTTCTGTACATAAAACAGCTTCTATATAACAATTTAAATAACTCAACGGATTCAGAGAAAATGAGGTTTCCAGTGTTTACACAGATCAGATTTTGATGGATATGATCCCGGAAAAAAAGCAATGCTTAATTCCAAAGAACGGAGTAGCATTTGTTTTCCCAAGGTGCATGCATACCAGTTTGCATTTTTGCTTTGCCGTTACTGATGATAGCAAACTATTTGTGCCAGTTCTTTTAATTTTATAAACATCATGCTTGACTTTCTGAACTGGCTGCTCTCAGCAGATATTGGCCACAGTGGAGACTATCATATGGCTCAAAAGCTTAACAACCGTACACATGTTCATAGATTGCAACAGGGACCATCTGTTTGTTATGGTTGTATAGTGTCTACCACACTGGGACCCGGATCTGTAGTCATTACTGCAATATAAATAATAATATGCTCACAGGGTCAATTCCTGTCCTGCTTATACAAAGGTTAATACAGGGTAGCTCCATTGAAGTCAACATAAGCATGGGCTGACTTTGGTCCATAATACTCAGAACTCTACTGCCGTGGATCTATCCTTGTTAACCAGTTAGAGTCTTTTAAGGGTGACCTACATTGACATACGTGAGAATCAGCTTGGTCCTTTTGACAAGTGCTTTAGCAGCTGGTGGCCTAAGAGCTGCTTTGATTAAATAAATCACCTCACTGGAAAAGTCTGAAAAGCTCCAGCCTGTGGAAACTTGACTAAGCCTTTTTTTGGTGATTTTTAGGGATGGTCTGAAGAATGAGACAATTGTTTTCCTATTATAGTCGACATTTTGCCTATAAAAACAGGATATCCCTGAAGTTACCCTGCCTTGAAAGGTTTGTGGCAGAGGAGACTACAAAACCCCCATGTGTGTTTGTCACTTTGGATCACATAAGGAAGCTGTTGCTCTCATAAAAGATTTTAGTATGTGCAATTTTTGGATTGACTGCCGCAAAAGCTACTTGATCTGACAGGGGGTCTCAGTCAAAGTACAGGCTTAAATTCTCAAGAGCCCAGCCTTCTGCTGGTGCAACGGCACCCACCCTTTTTGCATTGGTTGTGAATTACAGGTGCAAGAATTAGCACTTACCCTTCATGGCAGGTGGAAAAAATAAAATAAAAGTCAGCATCTGACTCACCCAAAAAGGAGAAGGCTGGGCTTTATATGAAAATGTAGCTGTAAGGTATTGGCTCACATTGTATATGCAGTATTGGCTTAAATTCCTCCAACATCTTGACCTATGTACAGTACCACAGAGACAAACCCAGCGACAGGATTTCAGTTCAGACCTCTTACGTGCCAGAAACAGCATCCCCTTCAAATATAACAACAGATGTGTGTGTGTGTGTGTGGGGGGGGGGGCGCATTGAACTCTCTTAGTCTTGGAGCGGTTCAAGCCATGCCACTAAAGAGACACAGATGAGAGTTTAAAAAGGTTAATTTACCTGTTTCCCACTCCTTGCAATGCATTGTGAAATGTAGCCATAGAAAGGTGGATTTGGCATAGTTAGCTTGTCAGTGAAAACAACCCTCCTCTCTGCTAGTTTCCCCCTGTAGTAAAATACAGGCCTTTTATTTCAAGGGGTGCCCTGGTAAAGCAGGCAGAGCCCTGCAGGCCCCAGGTGAAACTCGCTTCCCCATTAGAATTTCACTGCAGGATGCCGCATACCTGAAGAGCCTGCTGCAGCCTGGGGAGAGAGGGAGGAAATTGCTGACTCAGGGGTGTGATGGCAGAGTCCCATTCCCCTGCACCCTTTCTTTCTTCTTACTTTCCCCTGTTATTGGGAGTGTGAAGAGAATGATTCTATTGCAATATTGAAAGGGAACAGGCTTCTTTTTAAAGCAGAACTGGGGGAGGAAGTCCTTTATTGTTTGTGCTGCCTCTGCTGCAAAGCACTGTGGGAGCCTCCGAGGGTATAAAGCCCTGCTCTAAGTGCCAGCTGAGGTTATATCTTCTCTGGGGTGGGGTTGGCTGCTTGGTTGGTCTCTGTTCCAAACAAGAGCTGGTTGTTTATAGGGTTTTTCTTATACTTGTATACTTTAGGATCAAACCTCTTGTGCCCTGAATTTGAGGGCAATTGTTTTTCTCTTCATTTGAAAACCTGTGTTTTAACATGCCCAGATTCCCTTTTTGCTGCCTTTGAATCTATATGAGTCACATGAGAAAAATGAGCCAGGTTCCAGCAATCAGACTAAAGCATAGACAGCTCAGTAAAGACAGCAACAAAGCAGGTGAAAGGAATAGGAGATGAAACTCTGAATCTTTTCATTCCTGACTGAAACTGTTTCCCTACTGGATTGGAGTAAGATTAAATAAAAAGCATGAAGGAGAAATATTTTTTAAAAAATCTGAATTCAGTGGAGTAACTACAGTCAAGTTCACTTGCAGGGAAAGAGTAACGTTTTCTTTTTGTTCTTAGGAAGTTTTGAGGGCCTTCAAAGGACTGAACTGAGTAGAAGCAAAGATGGTAGTTTAAGCTCCCCAAGGAAGTCTATTTACAGCTGGATATTGAGGTGTTATAAAATGAACTAAGAAAATATAAGACAGTAGATGATATTAACATAGTACATTCATTGCTTGATCAGTATACCTGGATGCATAACAATTTGTGAGTCAATTAACCCTTTCATGGGTGTCCTATATACCACAAACCAAAAAAGGGAAACATGGTAGTCTAAAAAGGGCTGGGAAAATTGAATGTGAGGGAGCTACCAGTTTCTGTGTAATAAATCCCACCTTCTTAAATTGCTGTAACCATGAGTAAGTGGTACTCTGCATAAACTACTCCCCTGCAAAGAGATAATAGGCAGTTCTTACTGTAGCACTTTTCATCAGTTGATCTCAAAGTGCTTTATAGAGAAGATGAATGTAATTTATCTCCATTTTACAGGTGGGGAAACTGAGGCACAGATACTTACCCAAGCAGGCGAGTGGTTGAGCTGGGAATAGATCCTAGATCTTCAGAGTCCTAAGTGAGCAGTCTATTCACAAAACCATGCTGAGATGGAAAAGGAGAGCCTTTAGTGGGGGTTTGGGTGCCTGACACAGTTCACCTCTTACCTATAGAACCCCAATAGGGTTTAGCTACTCTGTGTTTAAATATAAACTTTCTGGTGGCCTTCCCTGAAGATACGCTCCTTGTCTCTCACTAAAGTAAATTCCATGAAATAGAAATATATGATGTATGAATTTGATGAATTCCTCTAAGATTTAACACAATTCTGGAGATGTTTTTAGTTTATTTTATTTTTGTCTCCTGTTTGTGACTCTACCACTTGATTTAATTTTCTTAGAGTCTAGATATCTCCTATATTTGGTGAAAAATTAATTATAAATTATTAATATTATTATACATTATAATAATTGTGATACAGCATGGCCAGAGGGCAGCAGGAGAGGGTTAGAAGGGAGCCTTATTCCCTGTAGAGGGAAGAAAGTTTGCTATAGATTAATTAGAGCACCTGAAGCCAATTAGAGCACCTGAAGTCAGACAGGGGAAGGAGTTGGAGCAGAGAGGATTGGTGTTGGAGCAGAGAGCAGTTTGGAGGGAAGCATAGGAAAGTTTGGAGAAGTGCTGTGGTGGGCTAAGAAGACCAAGACCCTAGGTAAAGGGTCACCTGGCTTGTGCAGAGGAAGGGCAGGAAGCCCCCCACAAGCTGAAGGGCAGGAGAGGGAAGTAGCCCAGGGGAAGGAACCGCTAGTTCAAGTGGTTTACCACTGTCCCTAGGGCCCCTGGGCTGGGACCCGGAGTAGAGGGCGGGCCTAACCCTAACCCTCACCACTCCCCTCCTTTAGGACACTAGTGGGGCAGTTAATATTCCAGTTCATGGGCAAGAAATGGCGCCCTGAACCCTTCCCCCCAAAAGAAGAGAAAGCACGAGACCCATCATAGTAGTGCTGGCAATTTGCCACATAATGTATAAATTAACAGAATACTACATCTGTCTATGTATTTTCAATGGATTGATATGGTAATTGCTTCAGTATCTTCTATAGTAAATGTAATTACAAAGTAATGGAACAACACAACATTAAAATGAAATACTTATGTATTCACCATTGGATTGTAAGCTCATTGGGGCAGGGACTGTCTTTTTGTAGGCACTGTGATTACACAAATCATAAATCATATTAATAACAACCATCAACCTGCCCCAACTCCCACTGACATTAATGGAAGTTGATTAGACACTAATCGTGATTCCAAAATACTTGTGAGCTATCAAACCCAGTGCCATCCTCGTTTCCTTTGTTGTGTGAAAGAAGGAAAAAGAGCATGCCAGGAATGAATCTGCATTGCGGAAACCATTCATCAAAATTCTTAGCCATCGGATCATAAGTATTTACAAAGCAGAAATAGATCAGAGCCGATAACTGTATAGTAACTGAATAAGTTACAAGAGTAAAGATTTCAGCATAGTCTGTACCAAACAAAAATCTAACTATGATCACAAGCTAACTGTAATTTAATAGGTGACTGAAGTAAATAGTGGTTTTGGGGTTTTTTTAGTTACAATAACAAGTAAAGCTGCTTTGACCCTGACTAGCAGCCAAAAAAATCAAACTATTTACAAAAAAAAATCCAGGTGTGCAGAAATTGATAAAACGAATAATAATGTCTTAGCACTTTTCATCTTCAAGTCCTTTACAGACATGAACTAATGAATCCTCACAACATCCCTGTGAGGTAGGTGCACTGGGCACCATTAAAAAGTAAGCATTGACTGAGGCACAGTACAAATACCATAGTGGGGGGGACATGGAAATACCACGCAAAAGTCAATAGCATGGAATGGAATTTGTTTATATTTGAAGGGCCACCTTTGTAAGTGCCTGCCGTAGTGCCCCATTTTATAGATGAGGAAACTGAGGCACACACATGATTTTTGCAAGGCTGCAGAAGAAGTCAGTGTTGTAGCCAGCAAGGTTTGAACTCGGGGATTCCTAGCTGCTGCTAGCGTGGTCAGACCACTTGACTTAACTCTGTCAAAGCCGCTACAATGTGTCGTGCTTCTATATCGTTTTTCCATAGTTGAAGTGTAGGGACTTTAATAAGTAAAATGGAGGGTTGAGCAATGCTGCTTCTCTTGCCAGCTCACTCTGGGTTTTTGAAGGCTGTAACTGTCTACAGGGTAGATTGTGGGCAATAACTTTTTTTAACTCTGTGAATGGTCTTGTGGTTAAGGCACTGGCCTGGGACTCAGGAGAGTGGGGTTCAGTTCTAGGTTCTCTCACAGATTTCCTGTGTGACCTTAAATGCAAGTCACTTGGGGGCCAGGGCCTAACTGTTCGTTGCCCTGCTCCTTGTGTAGTCATTAATCGTACCAAGAGGATGTAAAATGCTATTCTGATTTGGTAGCACTTTGCACTTTTGTTTAAGCAACTAAAGGTGCACGGCAGCAGAGTCAGACCCTTAATGTCTTTGTGTCTAACTTCTTGATCCATCAAATAGAGACAAAATTTCCTTTGGCTTATCTATTAGACTGCAAGCTCTTCTTACTATGTCTTCTGAAAATGCCTATCATAATGCTGCCCAAATCACAACAGAGGCCTTTATGTGCTACTGTAATACAAATAAATATAATAATAATCACTGCTGGGAAAAGCCCAGAAGGGTGGTTCTTTCAGTCTACGATCCTTGGAAAATTTGGGAGCCAGTAGCTGGACCTCTTTGTGCAGTTTTGGGCCACCATTCCCCTCTGAATCAATGGAGAAATGAGCAGCGGCATTACCTCTGAAGAAGATAATGTCTTCTGAGCAGCTCCACTAACACGTGCCCTTCAGACTGTAATGTGGAAAGTTCTGAGATGGGTCAATGGCTGACGAGGGGTAGAGATGTGACTAGTCTGATTTGGCACTTCCCACTTAACCCATGTGGAACAGTCAGTATCTCAACAACAGCCTGTGGTGTTAGGGAGATGAAATAGCAAGTGAGTGGGAGCAGGGTGATGGGAGAAGAACAGGGAGCAAACAGAGAAGGGCAAAGAGGAAAAATCTAAAGAAACATGAGTAGAATTGACAAGGTGTGAATGCTGTGGTTTTGGTGCCTGACCTTGTTATGAGCCCATTTTAAGCACTTTGCCTCTGCCAAACAGAAGATAAATGTCCCACTGCTGTGATCCTTGTTTTCATGGTTCCATATGATGACTATAACAGGAAGGGGGGAAAGCGTGTGTGTGTGTGTAGGAAATATAAATAAAAGAAATACGAGGCACATCAGAATCAAGCAACACATGGGAGAAATTAGAAGTAAGAATTTAACAACACCCACCCAAGCATGAAAATCATACATTAGCATCAGGCCATACCATAAACACTCCCAAACCTGAGCTCAGGGATTGCCAGAAAAAACAGAACATCTCAAAGGATCACTCCACACCAGAGAGCCCAATCCAACTCCCATTAAGTTCAGGGGAGTTAGATTGGACTACAATCCCAGAATGGCTAGCTGCATTCAGACTGCTGGCTTCCAAGAGCAGTATATCGTGATGGCTCATCATGTCAAACATTTCTACAGGACGTCCAAAAATAAAGCCCAACGCCAACAAGGGGGAGGTACAAATGGAAAATAATAGAGCTGAGAGAAGAGGGCAATGCAAGATGGAACATTTTTGAACAGAGCAGGAAACACCCCTCCAAAATAAAGTGTTATATTAAAGATCAGGTCACAAAACACCATAGATAGGGTCCAATTCTACATGTGTGTGTGTGTGTGGGGGGGGGGGGAATTGCACAAAAAGAGAAAGTTGGACACAAATAGCCTTCAGCTTTCCATCATATTCAGCTTTTTGTAGTTCGCTGTATCACAGTTCAGGGCAATACACCTGTATTCCCCCTCCATGGTCCACCAAGGACACCTACTCTTAGGCTTCTGGCTCCCCGGTCATTGCCTCTCTTGGGTGGGACATGCATCTCTCTCCTTCCTGACCAGGGTATTTCCAGGCTACAGAGTTCCCTGCCTACACTGTGAATTCCCTAGCAAGTCAAACTGCTTCTTCAGGTCTGCTTTGCCTTTTCCTCAGAGGCCATAATACAGTCATTGTCCACAGTTAAGTTACCACACAGCTCTTTCTAAGCAAGCACATTTATGCTTAAGGTAACAGCTTTACAGAGAGAACATATTAAAGCAATAGAAGAGCCCACACACATACTAGGAAGCTTGAACAGTACTTCAAACTCCAGACGGGCTTTTCTGTGGTTACACATTTATAACACCTTTTTTTCTGAACAAGAGGAACCATGAATAGTTAGTCCCATCCTTTATACCAGTGTTTCTCAATGACTGGTCCCTGAGATCTCCCTGACCCAGTTTAGGAAGACAGCAAACCGGTCCCTGGTAACAAATAGGTTGAGAAACACTGTTTTATACAGCCTGGGTCTTTGATCTGGGAATAGGTAATTCATAAAGAATGGACCCCTCCACAGGCCGTAACTTCAAAAGTGCAGGTTTGGAGGTAGAAATTTGCATCCTTCTTTTTCCAAATATTTCCTAAGAAACCTACTTAACCAAAAAGCTCTTTCTTTTGAATTAATAGAGATATCCTATCTCTTAGAACTGGAAGGGACCTTGAAAGGTCATTGAGTCCAGCCCCCTGCCTTCACTAGCAGGACCAAGTACTGATTTTGCCCCAGCTTCCTAAGTGGTCCCCTCAAGGATTGAACTTACAACGCTGGGTTTAGCAGGCCAATGCTCAAACCACTGAGCTATCCCTCCCCCCTTTTTGTCTTGCTTATTGTTTAAAAGAGTCCTTTGAAGCTCATAACACTCCCCAGGGTTTACATTAGTCATGTCTCCCCCACAAAGAAGTTACATATAATACCACAATAATGCAGAAATTTTTGCCTTTTAATACAGTGAACTCCTAAAATACTTCAGCTTAATTCAATAAGGTTTAAGTTAATTCAACAGGATTTGCCCAGGATGTGACATTTCACTCCATATTCTTTATGAAAATATGCTTATGATATGAATGACATAACTGAGATGTACTTTAGCAAGATGGCTTGTGTGAGATACCATTGGAAAGGTAATGATTTACTGAATGTGATTATCCAATGTGTATGCAGGTATCATTTCTGTATCTGAAGTTAGGAATATTAACTATGTAGCTGTATTTCAAAGGTGTTACTTTTGGTGTTACCCCCAACCAGCCCTTCAGGTACAACAAAGGAAAAGCAAGACAGGGCTAACGGGCCATTAGCAGAGACCTTTGACTATGAAAGAGCTTAGTCTTCCTGTGGACGCTGGAGACAGCCTACGAGCAATGGCTGCCACAGCCATGCAGAGACAGGGGTTTAAGTTACCTGGTACTGGATACCCTTCCTCCCCTTTTGGAATTCCAGTGGTTTTCCACTAGAAGACAAAGGGTTCCCGCCTTACACAAGAGCTATATAAGGCCAGGGAGTGACATCATGGTTCTCTGCTGCCTCCCCACCCAAAGAGACACTGGAAAAACACCTAGAAGCAAGAACTGAACTGAGGGGAGAAGGGCTGAACCCAAGCTGGAAGGGCATCCAGATTGTGAGTAATAATAACTAAGGTTTCAAGCTGGAGATCAGTGCATCTGCCTTTCAAGACTTTCTGTAATCTGCCTGCAGCAATATCTACAGGAAGAAATTGCTATTTGTAACCAATTTCTTTAGTGAAACAAGATTAGTTTGCGTGTTTGGTTTTATTTGCTTAGTAATTTGCTTTGTTCTGTTTGTCACCCCTTTTACCGGTTAAAATCTGCCTCTTATAGTTAATAACATTTGTTTTATTATTAAACCCAGTTTCTGTCACTTCTAACTGGGGGAGTGGGAGGGAGGGGGGTTGAGAAGTTGTGCATACCTTCCTCCACACTGAGGGAGGAGGCGGATTTTATGATATATCTTTGGGTCTTCACTCCAGGGCAGGTGGACACCAGTGTGCTGGGTAAGTCCCTTAAGCTGAGCCTTCCCAGAACTGATCTCAGTGTCTGTGTCGTTCTGCAGCTGGGTGTGGTCCTGCCTGTGTGTGTGTTGGAGGAAGCTTAATAGCCTGATTCAGCAAGACAGGTAAAAAGGGGGCCCAAACTGGCATAACAGGCGGACTCAGTGGTATCTCAGCACATCAGGTGGCATCTCGAAGGGGATGTTGCCATCTCTCTCACACCGTGTGTGTGCACTGAAGGACATTTCTCTACATCTGGTAAATAGGGGCGGTGTTTAAACTAAACCATACCTTTGACAGAACTTGCAGTGTCTTTGTGTGTATGCAAGTCATGTCCTTTAGCTGGCCATTCCAGAATAAATTGCCAGGTTAATGCCCTACAGGATATATTATATAACATAGATCAGAGAATGGTCCCAATTCAGGAAAAAACTAAAGACAATACTTAAGTCCATCCCTATCCAGAACAGCACTTAAGCACATGCTCAACTTTAAGCATGCCGTGGGGCTTAAACACATGCTTTAAATTTAAGCAGGTGCTTAAATGCTATTCTAAATAGAGATGACTTTCTGAATTAGAGCCATCATTCTGGTTAGGACTGTGGAACAATGCCTGTTCCTGTCCTTATGGTTGGGGATCTCTTGGCAGTTCCACTGGGGAAAGAGGGCCATGCCAGGGGGGTGTATCCAGCCACAAAGTCCTGCTTGTGGATGTTCCCTGCCAACACTTTCACCATGGGTGGTGAGGGTAGGGCATGGGTAGCTTGTGTGTGGGGTAGGGTTGACACTGCGGATTCCGTTGTCACACATATCCACACACAGGACCAACCTAAGTGTCACAGCAGCCTCCACAGAATGGCTTTGCGGCTGGTCTACAACATGGATGGGATTCCTTACCCCGGCTCCCACAACCTTGCACCCACCCAGCACTCAGCCCAGCAACTCAGAACGGGTGCTGGGCTTTGGATTTGCTGCAAAATTAGAATGAATACTATATGTCTAGAATGGCCAGGTTTGTACAGCAGCGAGTCACCTCATTTTTCACTTATTCCTGGCTGTACAAAATATATAGAGCAGTATGGATTGATTATATGACTTAATAGGTTTTCTCCATCTCTAATTAATATAATTCTCTACATGCTACACACATACATGAAGAATATCATCTATATTGATGTCTCAAAATAAAGTGTTATATTCACATAGAGTATTCCTGCCATATCTACTCAATTTTCCCCAGGAAATGGCATACACCTACGGGGTATATTTGACTATTAGATTTTGTGTTTGGATTTCTGTCTGTTCTGAAGGGTATATTCATGTAATTGGCTATTCTTCTAAGCCCAGATACAAAGCTCATTGCAGTTCATGGAAAGATTCCAATAGGCTCTTGCTCAAGCCCTTAAAGACGTTCCAAAACATTGTTCCAGCAAAGATTTGAAATAAACAATACTTGTTATTTTGTCTCTAAATTATTTTTTGGGATAGTATAGTGTTTGGTTGTGTTTTGTTTGTTCTTAAACCTCTGCATTTTGTTAAATGGCCTTTCTTTGGTCAAGCCAATCTCTTTCTTGAAGAACTTTCATGACAAAGTGTGGGAGGCAGGTGGCACTTGAAATCAATACTTTGTGGAAGATGACAGAACACTAGATGTTTATTCTAAGGGTCTTAGTAGCCAGCCAAGCACCGATGTTTTTACAAATTTCAGAACTGCACAATAAAGATCTAAGAATAGAATACCATCCAAAATGGCTATGTCACAAAAACAGAACCAATCACTAAGGCTTTGTGGAAAAGTATATAGAAAGAGGAATAAATATCTCTGACCACCATCAAAGGAATACTCCCTGACACATATTCCTGACTCTGGAAACATTAGTGAAACAAATTAAATACAAGAAATACAAACAACTGACAACATAGAGTATGTGAATGTGAATTTGCCAGCTGTAAAGTTGGGAGTTTGGCTATGGATCCAAACCTCCCAGAAGTCCAGGGATGTTCCGATCCAGAGTTTTGGTTTGGGCACATCTCTAATATATGCAGCCATATGCAGTTGTAACCCACACTTACCTGTGTGGCTCTCTGCCCTGTTTCCCTTCAGTGGCCGGATCACATAGAGGTTTAGGTGTCTGCTGTTGGCTTTGCCTAACGGAAGTGGGTCTTATAACTCAGGCAGTAGAAGCTCAAGCTTCTAGATCCAGAGGTTCCAACGTTGACTCCACTGCCAATGACTCACCAAGGGGTGTCGCATCATACAGTAATTTGGGGTGAACTGCACACATAACTCATGGATAAAGCAGACATCCCAAATTCACACCAATAAAACCTCTATACCAAACTATACCACCACATAGTATCAGCTTCCTTCTGCCAGATGCTGAGTGCCTTGGGAGATGAGGTTGCTGGACACCTCATAAGATTACTGGGCAACTTGCAGTATTAAGACCCATCTCTTATTTTATATTTCAAGTATATTTCCGCTGATGTTTCTTATCTCTGTTTCTTATCACATGATGCTTTCAGAAGACACAGCATGTCCATGAAATGTACAGTATTTGAATGTATCTGTAACTCTCTTCCATACTGTGAATACCTTACAACTTTGATTAGATTTATATGTTAGGGTAACTTGTTAACCTTCTCATCCTGTCGCTGGATCTTTAGAAATAAGCAGAATTCAATAATAATTGGGGTATATTTTGAAAATAAAACGATGCCAGAGTCATCTGGAACTGATAGTCATCTTATGGTTTCTGTTTATTATTTTTCTGTGCCAAATGTCCCAGGCATGCAACTTTCACATCTTTCCTTGAAAAAAGCAGAAAGCTGAACTCTACAACCTTTGCGCATGAATTACAACTGAATCCTTGACTGTTGATTTTGCTGTGACTCTCAGATTAGCACCAATACCATCAATTATCCATTTAAAGATACAGATTTCACTAATGGTCACAGTGTAAATATTTACAAAAAATTGTTTTCACAGCTGACTTTTAGTAGCCACTGTGCTTATGGTATCACATAAACAGGAAGGACAATTACAAGGATGAAAAATGTAGCACAGGAAATAGGGAAAATTAGGGACTTAAAATATTGAATCCCTGCAATGAGATTTGATGCAACTTATATAATTATTCATTTGCAAAGAATCATCTTTCCCAGTTTCTACAGACATCAAGCTACAATGAAAGAGGCACTTGGTACTACAACACTATATTGAAATATATAGTTATGCCTTTTAACCCGAGTAGTTAGCAGGGTCTTGCAGATCATTTCTGTTAGGAGAAGAACTTGATGATGGAGTCAAGTATTTCTTGGATGCAGTCCTGCTAATGTATAGAAAATGTACAAAGTCCTGTTTTGCTGAATACGGTAAGAATCAGACAACAGCAGACAGTTTCCTTGCTCACGGTTCCAAGCCTCCCTTTCCATCCAGCACTCTGCCCAAAAAGCTCTTTCTCTTAGTTTTCTCTCAGGGGCATGCTATAAATGCTTCTCTGGCTGTCCTTGACTTTCTGCTCCCTTCTCTGTTCTCTTCGGTCATGTTTCTGGCTGCATCGCCACAAAAACAAAACAAAACACACACACAAAAATCCAAAAGACCCAGCCCTGTGCATTTGAATTCGACCTGAGGGAAACTCCTCCATCCACATAGCTCTGCTTCTGACTGGCCTTGCATGTGGTCTGTCTTTCGGGTGGTTGGCTCCTATTGTTTCAGGTATCTTACTCCAAAAAGGCACTTCCCTGCTTCTTAAATGTATCCACTCTTACACCCACTGGCTTCAATGAGGTTTCACCTAACCCGCAGCCTGACAATACCTTTGTTTCCTTCAACCTTCATAGCTTGATCTTGCCAACTGGCTAAGGTGGACATTTTTTTGAAATTGCTCAGAAGCGTCTGGAATTTGTCCTGATCTTTTTATACAGTGTTTTTCTGGGAATGGGTTTTTTTTGTTTCATTTTGTACTTACCCTAGTAAATTCCTCTCGCACTGGAGAATGTAAAATACTGAAAAATTCTAAGCACAGTTCCAACAAGGAAGAAAGATTTCCTGCACAACTCTTATATACGTATAGGATTCAAGGAAGCAGCTATATTAGCTCTAAATCCCAGCTCTACTAGACTCATTCTTCCTTTGCATGTTTATTTAACTGAACAGCTCTAAGACCACTTGGTCTTTGAAAGGCAAAACATAAAATGAAATTTGAAATGATTCGATATCCTGGGTTAGCACTAAGGCACCGGGCCACATAGTTTTGTTATGGTGAATTTCCTTCCTTTTTTATTTACTTTAGGAATATCTAGAAGGGTATTTACCAGGCTAATTTTAACTATTCAAAGTATTTCAACACATTTTAAAGGGATGACCTACAAACTACAACAGAGACAAGTTTAGGATTGGGTTTGTATATATACCAATTGCTACAATTACTGAGATATACACATCTTCCATATTTTGGGTCTGTTTTAATTCTGTGAAAGGCAGGGGGAGGAAGGATATTTGACTTACAGGTAGACAGGTGTCTGACAAAATAATGTGAGCAACTAAGATAGAGGAAAGACAATTTATTTGTTTCCTCCTCTTTTCTGGAAAACCAAAGCATTCCAATATCTGCATCATCCCACATGGCATTTCCCCCTTTCAGTCAACTGGGGACTTGGATTTATTTTTAAAACAATTTTCTGGATTTTTTTTAGTCTGTATTTTGCTATTGCTTTTTATCGGAACGGCATGTCTTTCTGCTGGATGGAACATAATTTGTAACCTGAGCATGGCCATTTACTACAATAGATTTATTGCTAAGTGAATTCTACAAACCCAGTGCTTGTGGACTGCCCTGCCCCTCAATCTGTATATGTAAAATGTGAAAGGAAGGAGATAATAAAAATAATACTCTGGGCAAAAGACTTCCATTGATTTTAGTGAGAGCTAGACAAATTTCCTCTCAGCTTTCATTGGTGCTCATCAAGCCCTTAAGAACATAAGAACGGCCATACTGGGTCAGACCAAACGTCCATCTAGCCCACTATCCTGTCTTCCAACAGTGGTCAATGCCAGGTGCCCCGAAGGGAATGAACAGATAATCATCAAGTGATCCATCCCTTGTCGCACATTCCCAGCTTCTGGCAAAGAGTGGCTGGGGATACCATCCCTGACTATCCTGGCTAATAGCCATTGATGTACCTATCCTCCATGAACTTATCTTTTTTGAACCGTTATAGTCTTGGCCTTCACAACATGCTCTGGTAAAAAGTTCTACAGGTTGACTGTGCATTGTGTGAAGAAATACTTCCTTTTGTTTATTTTGAACCTGCTGCCTACTAATTTCATTTGGTGACCCTTAATTCTTGTGTTATGAGAAGGAATAAATAACACTTCTTTATTTACTTTCTCCACACTAGTCATGATTTTATAGAGCTCTATCATATCCCCCTTTAGTCATCTCTTTTCCAAGATTAGAAGTCCCAGTCGTCTTAATCTTTTCTCAAATGGAAGCTGTTCCATACCCGTAATCATTTTTGTTGCCTTTTTTGTACCTTTTCCCAATTCCAATATACTTTTTTTGAGATGGGGCAACCATATTTGCACGCAGTATTCAAGACGTGGGTGTACCATGGATTTATATAGAGGCAATAGGGTCTTTTCTGTCTTATTATCTATCCCTTTCCTAATGATTCTCGGACATAGCACTTTTCATCTGAGAATTTCAAAGCACATTAAAGAAGCCCCGCACCAGCCCTACAAGGTAGGTAAGCACTTCCTCAAAACCATTTGTCCCTTGGGAACAGTTCAGCCAGACTCAAGAGAATGGATGATGGCGCTTTCTCCACACTTGTCCAGGGTTAAGGAGACACCTTGCTGAAGAGACTAGGATGATCATGAATGCCACAGCACAGCATACAGATCCAAATGCCAGGCTTCTTTCCTACACCCCTGCTTTCCGTCTGCAATAAATGTAAATAAACTCGCCCCCAGTTACCCCTCCCAATGGAGATAGGTGGTATGTGGGGGGAGGAGAAATAGAATGGCGATTCACTGCTGAATCAGTCTTATTTTCTTGTGAGTGACTCTCAGATACTCTGGTGATTAGCATGGGACATAGAGGCGATGCGTGGAGGAGCATGTGGGGTCATGTGCCCACCCCAGATTTCTGCAAGCACCAAGCTGCCCTAGTTCTGCTCAGCCTTCCAGGAGGAGGTGAAGGAAGAGGGCTTCTCATGGTGTGCCTCCCCCCTGGCACGTTTCCAGCTCATTCAGCCCCTCTCCCCAGCAGTCAGGCCCGGATGGAGAGCGAAGGGGGCAGGACAGAGCTGCTTCGCCTGCCTGGTGAGTGTGGCCACTCTGGGTCGCTGCCTCTATGTAGCTCTGTGGCTGCCTGTGGGCTGGGGAAAGCACCAGGAACATGTTCTCTCTGCTCAGCCTGAATTAGGTGCATTGCCCACGTCCTTTCTCTCCCCCTGGTGGGGCTGGTCCAGAGGCACATGCTCCTGGCTTCTGAGGCCTCAACCCCTCAGGAGCCTATAGGATTGGGTGCCCTGGCCAAGGGAGGGTAGGGCTGGAAGGTTCCTCCAGAAGCAACATGTAGGACACTTATGTGCACCCCTCTCAACCTTTGAACTGTGCCACCCACAGTATCATCAGGTACAGGTCATCTCTGATGGGACAGAGACAGGGTAAGAAAGGGATGCATGTACATGTGCAGAGACAGAGAATCTGAAGCAGACATCCTTATACTGGCACAGGCAGAGAGAGAAGATGGCTTCCACCTTCCCATGCAGGGGCTGTTGAGGGCCTGCATGTCATGGTACATAGGCCTTGGTAGCTTTCAGTTGTGTCTCTGTTTCAGTAGCCCTATGGAACATTGAAGGGATTCTGAACCTTCCTCTGCCTCTTCCGACCTGCCCCTGACACAACCCTCTTCTGCTTCTACTCTGCCGCTGGCCTGCACCAGAATGGTTCCTGTAGAAGTGGTGCAGCGCTTCTGGTATGGAAGCATTCGGAGTCAGTGATAAGGGGGTCTTAAACCTATCCTACAGCCTCTTTGCATAAGCCATCTGTGTCTGTGTTTGTTTCTGTAGACAGTGAGGGCGCACAAAACTTTCTATCTTTGAATTTCTGGGGAAACTATCTAGACCAAAGCCATTATGTAAAATACACTCACCGCAAAACACAATGGCCTGATTTTTTTGTTTACTGTCAGTATTTCTTAGTGGTTGAGCTCCTGGCCCTGGAAAAGAATGGAATGTTTCAATTTTGTGGGGCACATTTTCCATGGGAATGTTGAATGAGGGACAAGCTACCCACCTTAATCATTTGTTAGTGTTCAAGTCATTAAATAATTTCAGTCCAAGGCACCCAGCCAAGGAAAGCACCATGAAGACTGTTATCTCAAACTGATTAAAGCCTCTGTAAGAGAGAGAGACACTTCTGAATAGGAGCCTGGCAACACAGCAAAGAAGGGAATGCTTGAGGAGGGCATGGCGGGTAATTTGTAATTGTGAAAAATACAGAAGAAGCTACAACGTAAATAGTGGGAATATAGGGTCCCATTCAGCAAAGTACTTAAGCGTGTGGCTCACTTTAAATTCATTAGGACAACTCACATGCTTAAAATTAGGCACGTGCTTAAGTCCCTGGCTGAACTGGAACCACAGGGGGGACATGTCCAAGTGCTGTAAAAGCTTTTATCAGCAACGAATCAGGTTCTGATATGTTTGTAATACGTTTTGTTGTGTGATGATTTTCAGGGTACTTCGGACCATGAATCATCTTGCTACCCCCCTGCCTCCAGGGAGAGGGAGTTTTGCCTGGGGTAGCTGTGTGTCAGGTCCCTAATACCACCGTCAGCCACTTAAGCATTCTCCTCTGGGTTCTGCCAGCCCTGTCTTTACTGGGCAAGTTAACGATAGATGCACCCCAGTCTTTGAGTCCCCCTGGAGCATTCCCCTGTGTTATCCAGTCCCTGACACTCACTACTCCCAGAAATCCCAGCTCCCTAGCTCCAGAGGAGAAGTGTTATCCCATCTTACCAGTTTTACCTTAAATCACCACTCCTGTATAATGCACAGCTGTTGTGAGCAATTATAATACAAGAAGAAAAGGTTTATTTAAGAAAGAATAGAGGTTCCACTAGAAATAAGAGAGAATGATGGGAACAAATGGTTACAACACAAAACAAAATAATAAAACATGAACTAGGGGTACACTTATTAATAGTTACCTTTCCTATCTAATAAATGGGTCCCAATCTGTTGCAGTCTGGCTGCCTCCCCAGGAACCAGGATCCAATATTTCATTGAATACCTCTGCTCAACAGCTGTCTCCTCAGTGAATGGATACAGAGTGTCTTTCTCCACCTTGTGATATACTGATTCAGTGTTTTGTCTTTCTTTACAGATAGGACAGTCAGAGAAGTGCCCTATCAGTCCTGTTTATCTCCAAGTGAGGTTTATAGTCTTTGATGTTTTTCCATTGCCTTTTCTGAGTTGCTGCAATGGAGGGTAGCTGAGCAATACATGACTTAATCAACCATCCAGGGAGGGGTGAGCAACTCCCTCCTGTTTGAATGGGCCAGCACTGAGACATATGATACCTTGGTGACTCACTTTCACTCCAAGACCATAAGGGCATCATTTTCAATATAGTTACACTATTCCTTAAATATTACCCATACACACATCTTGTGATGAGTATGAGTATTGATAAGTTACAAGCTTTCAGAAGAGATCTCACATACTACCCTTCATGGCTAGATACCATGAAGGCAGTGTGTTAGGTGTAGTGAGTTTGTCAGGTCTGAGACAGGAGTTGCTTGTAAATAACAGTGAACCTTTTGACCATTGGCACCAATGGGTTTCTGTGTCTCATGTTTCTGTTCAGATATTTACAAAAAAAAAATCCAGATTTAAGAATATGTTAGATTAGATCTCATATGACTTGATTTTAAACACCATACATTAAAATATGGCTGTTCAGTCCCAAACACACACAAACCCTCAAATCCCAAGCTTAGCTCTGATTTCCTGGCTCCCAAAGACTGAGATTCAGGGTTTCTCATAGATTCTTAGCATATACATATATATGTTTAAAATAATCTCGGTGGTATGCATCCAGTTAGAGAAGTTTAGTGCATGGCTAGTTAATTTCATAGGTAATTAATGAAACTAATCTTGCCTGAACCTGTTCACTCAAACGGTTGACTTGCGTAAGTGAATGGATCTAACTCATATAACGATTTTAATGGGCCAAATCTTCAGCAAGTGTAAATTAGCAAAGCTTCATAGACTTCAATGAAGCTTGAGGGTTTATGGAGGGAATTTTTAGCACTTGGCTCACATATTGCAGGATCAAACAAAAACTGGAACTGTCTTAAGTGCAGCTGTATCTATTTGAAAATAGAGTGAAGATTTATGCTATATGCTTATTCCCAGCACTCTTAGGCCTGGTCTACACTAGGCGTTTATGTCGAAGTTAGCGCCATTACATCGAATTAACCCTGCACCCGTCCACACTGCGATGCTATTTAGTTCGACATAGAGGTCTCTTTAATTCGACTTCTGTACTCCTCCCCGACGAGGGGAGTAGTGCTAAATTCGACATGGCCATGTCGAATTAGGCTAGGTGTGGATGGAAATCGACGCTAATAGCTCCGGGAGCTATCCCACAGTGCACCACTCTGTTGACGCTCTGGACAGCAGTACGAGCTCGGATGCTCTGACCAGCCACACAGGAAAAGCCCCGGGAAAATTTGAATTTGAATTCCTTTTCCTGTCTGGCCAGTTTGAATCTCATTTCCTGTCTGGACATCGTGGCGAGCTCAGCAGCACTGGCAACGATGCAGAGCTCTCCAGCACTGATGGCAGTGCAATCTCAGAATAGAAAGAGGGCCCCAGCATGGACTGATCGGGAAGTCTTGGATCTCATCGCTGTGTGGGGCGATGAGTCCGTGCTTTCCGAGCTGCGATCCAAAAGACGGAATGCAAAGATCTATGAGAAGATCTCTAAAGACATGGCAGAGAGAGGATACAGCCGGGATGTAACGCAGTGCCGCGTGAAAATCAAGGAGCTGAGGCAAGGCTACCAGAAGACCAAAGAGGCAAACGGACGCTCCGGATCCCATCCCCAGACATCCCGTTTCTACGAGGCACTGCATTCCATCCTCGGTGCGGCCGCCACCACTACCCCACCACTGACTGTGGACTCTGAGGATGGGATAGTGTCCACGGCCGGATCCTCGGACATGTTAGCGGACGGGGAAGATGAGGAAGGAGATGAGGAGGACGAGGCAGTCGACAGCGCTCACAACGCTGATTTCCCCGACAGCCAGGATCTCTTCATCACCCTTACAGAGATCCCCTACCAACCCTCCCCAGCCGTTACCCCAGACACAGAATCTGGTGAAGGATCATCCAGTAAGTGTTGTAAACATCTAAACATTTATTTGTAACAGAACATGATTATTAACAATTTAAAAAATGGGTTTCTCATGATTAGTTTGATTAACTTAACGGTTCAGTCATGGGCAGTGCAACTATTTGAAAAAAATCTAGCAATGTCCGGTTTTGCATGATTGTCCTGCCCAAGCCGCTCTACTGTTTAGTCCCTGCTACTGCAGCTACAGTAAGATGCGGTCTATATGTCCGGGGATGGAGCAGAAATCCTCCTGGGACATCTCAAGGAAGCTCTCCTGCAGGTAATTTGAAATCCGCTGCATTAGGTTCTTGGGGAGAGCGGCCTTATTGGGTCCTCCGTAGTAGGACACGTTGCCGCGCCACGAGACTAGCAAGTACTCTGGAATCATTGCTTGGCACAGCATGGCGGCATACGGCCCTGGTCTTTGAAGGCTTTCCCGGAGCATTCTCTGTCTGTCGCTCTCAGAGATCCTCATGAGGGTGATGTCGCTCATGATGACCTGCTTTGAATGAGGTAGGGGAATGTTAGTGTTGGGACTGCTTTACCGTTCCTTTACAGAACTGTAACCGCTGGTTTGCAGCCACGCGGTGGAGGCGGGAGAGGGTCAGCCGAAAGGGATCGTTCCCGGGGACAGCCGCGAGGGTGTGGGACAGGAGCAGACTTCCTGCTTGCCGGATTGCTGGCAGCAGGGACCGACATTGATTTCAATGTGAAATGAGGCCATTGCTAATATTAAAGTTTTAAGCTGCCACGAATCTACGGCTTACCATGTCTGCGTGCAAGAGCAATTCCGTTGTCCTGACAGGGTTCTCAAAAGTGCTCTGCAAAACCCCAGACACTGAATGCGAAGGCCGAGAATTCGACCTTGTGCTGAGTGCGCATGTGATAGGTGCTGTGCATGGTCCTGTTCACAGAGAAAGACTATGTTCTTTGTTCACAACTACATTTATCTTTCTGAGGAATTCACTCCCTTTTTCCCATTCCCACAGCCCCATCTGCGACTGTCTCACAACCTAGCCTGTCATCACACTCCCAGAGGCTAGGGAGGATTAGGCATAAGAAGAAGAGGACACGGGAGGACATGTTCTCAGAGCTTATAGCCTGCTCCCGAGCCCAGGCAGCACAGCAGACCCAGTGGCGGGAGAACTTGTCCCAAATGCACCAAGCCAACATGGATCGGGAGGAGAGGTGGCGTCAGGAAGACCAGCAGGCGACTCAAACCCTGCTTGGACTACTGAGGGAGCAAACGGACACGCTCCGGCGCCTTGTGGATGTTCTGCAGGAACGGAGGCAGGAGGACAGAGCCCCGCTGCAGTCCATCTCTAACCGCCCTCCCCCGCCACCAAGTCCCATACTCCCTTCACCCAAAGTGCACAGAAGGAGAGGCGGCAGAGTCCCTGCTAACTCTCACTCCACCCCTGCAGAGAGCTCGAGCAGCAGAAGGCTCTCAGTCCCCAAAGTTTGACAAGTTCTTTCCTTCCCGCCTGACACAAGCCCCCGTCCAAGTTTCACTTCCCAGTCCCATGTGTAGTTGATAATAAAAAATATGTTTCTGTTAACTACTGTTTCCATCATGTTCTTTTGGAGGAGGGGGGGGAAAGGGGGTTGGTAATTGGACAGGACAGTCACCTTTGGCAGGGTACATAGTCGGGGGCAGGCACAGCAGCAGGGCACATACATAGTGCAGTGATGCAGTGACTACTTACCCTGGTTAGTCTGGGAGGTTCTTTTCATGTTATGTGGTGGGGGGTGGGTTGCTCTGTGACTTTGTGTCAGGGGAGGGCAGTTAGAGATCTTAAGCGGCGGTCCTTAGGCAGGATCACAGAGCCACACAGCAGGGGATCTGTAACCGTCCCACCCCTGCCACAAACTCACATAGACCCCCCATACACACAGTCCGTATCAGGAGGGGTGACAGGCTCCGTTGAAAGAACCATCCCACCGCAGCGGAGCCTGTCAGTCCTTGAGTTTAGAAGCTGCATTCGCGCGACTACACTACACCCGCTCCGCACCACAGTCTGCGTCCCAGTTTTAAAAAATTCCCGCGAAAACAGTATTAAAGAAAACGGTGTGCTTTAACAAAGTAGAACTATTTTTATTTTGAAACGTGTGTTGGAAGTGGGGTGAAGGCTTCTCTGTACACAAAATTAGAAAGTCACAGGTTACCCTGCTCACTCAGGAACTTTGCTTTCAAAGCCTCCCGGATGCACAGCGCTTCCCGCTGGTCTCTTCTAATCGCCCGGCTGTCTGGCTGTGAGTAATCAGCAGCCAGGCTAATTTCCTCAACCTCCCACCCCGCCATAAAGGTCTCCCCCTTGCTCTCACAGAGATTGTGGAGCACACAGCAAGCTGCTATAACAATGGGGATATTGGTTTCGCTGAGATCACAGCGAGTCAGCAAGCTTCTCCATCTCCCCTTGAGACGTCCAAAAGCACACTCCACCACCAATCTGCACTTGCTCAGCCGGTAGTTGAAGAGTTCTTTTTCAGTGTCCAGGGCACCTGTATAGGGCTTCATGAGCCAGGGCATTAGCGGGTAGGCTGGGTCCCCGAGGATGACTATAGGCATCTCCACATCCCCAACAGTTATTTTGTGGTCCGGGAAGTAAATACCTTGCTGCAGCCGTCTAAACAGACCAGAGTTCCTGAAAACACGAGCGTCATGAACCTTGCCCGGCCATCCGACATTGATGTTGGTAAAACGTCCCCTGTGGTCCACCAGTGCTTGCAGCACCATGGAAAAGTAGCCCTTTCTGTTAATGTACTGGCTGGCCTGGTGGTCCGGTGCCAGGATAGGGATGTGAGTTCCATCTATGGCCCCACCGCAGTTTGGGAATCCCATCGCTGCGAAGCCATCTATGATCGCCTCCAAGTTTCCCAGGGTCACTACCTTTGGCAGCAGTACATCAACGATTGCCTTGGCTACTTGCATCACAACAACCCCCACGGTAGATTTGCCCACCCCAAACTGGCTCGCGACTGACCGGTAGCTGTCAGGCGTTGCAAGCTTCCAGAGGGCTATGGCCACTCGCTTCTGGACAGTCAGGGCTGGTCGCATCCGGGTGTCATTGCGCTTCAGGGCAGGGGACAGCAACTCACAAAGTTCAAGGAAAGTTCCCTTCCGCATGCGGAAGTTTCGCAGCCACTGTGATTCATCCCAGACCTGCAGCACTATGCGGTCCCACCACTCAGTGCTTGTTTCCCGTGCCCAGAATCGCCGTTTCACAGCATCAACATGACCCATTGCCACCGTGATGTCCTCGGCGCTGGGTCCCCTGCTTTCTGAGAGTAGCACAGACCTCAGGTCATCACCGCGTTGACGTAGCCTCCTCGCCTGACTTTTCTGCATCTGCCTCAGGGAAAGGTGTATGATAAGCTGCGAGGCGTTGAGAGCGGCCACAACTGCAGCGATGGTCGCAGCGTGCTCCATGCTCGCAGTGCTGTGGCATCCGCGCTGTCAATGACTGGAAAAGTGCGCGAACTGATTTCCCGCCGGCGCTTTCAGGGAGGGAGGGCGGGAGTGATGGACGGATGACGACAGTTACCCAAAAGCACCCTCGACACATTTTGTTACCCAGAAGGCATTGCCGGCTACACCCAGAATTCCAATGGGCAGAGGGGACTGCGGGAACTGTGGGATAGCTGACCACAGTGCACTGCTTCGAATGTCGACGCTTTCACCGTTAGTGTGGACTCACAAAGTCGAATTACTGTCCTTAGTGTGGACACAGACGTTCGACTTTGCAATATCGATTCCAAAAATTCGATGCAAGTAAATTCGAACTACTCTCGTAGTGTAGACAAGGCCTTAGTCTTCTGCCCTTCAGTGGGACACCTTCCTTGAGCTTTCCTTTGTAATGCAGCAATTTTTGTAATCCAAAAACCAATGCAGAATTAAGGTTGCACACTTAAATGTAGTCCATAGAATGCTGAGTAACTAATAGGGTTAAGCCATCTCCTTTGAAAAATGCCATGGTGCTTCTAAGCAACACAGTTCCTCCTGACACCTTGCTGGGGCACTTATTTTGCATTGGTTTAGCGAAAAGAATACCGATACATCATCCTGCATTGTCATTGGCAACCTCCTAATCAAATCGTGATTGGCTCCTTCCTTGCTTTGCTTGTGAGCTCTGATGTAAGCAGATCCAGAACTGTTATATGTTATTTACCAGGAACTGAACAGAGGTGGTAGTGAAGGGCTCAGTTACAGGGACAGTATCACACTTTCAACGAATCATGGAGGGTGTTACAAAAGGATTGAGAATCGGTGTAACTGCAAATCACTGCTTCAGCAGCTAAAAGTACCACGATGAGGCCAGAAATAATCTACAGCAGAGAGAATAAGTGACACCTTTGGAACAGAAACTGTTGATTGGCACCTTGTTTGGTTATTGTAGCTGTGAAGTGAGATCTGCCATCCCAAGAAGGAACAAAAGATTATTTGACATCAGACATTTCCTTTCCTTTTTCTTTCTGACGTCCCCTTTATTTCTTACATGTTTAAAAGATGAGAGCGTTTTACCTCTTGTTTTTGTTCAAGTGCATGATTTCAAGTTGCAATTGGTTCAGTATGTGGGGAAATGTCATCTTACGAAATGCCTAGTCCGCTTCCCTCGGCACCGCTGGCAAACAACAAAACAAAAACAGGCTCTGCTTCTGTAGCTAAAGCGCTGGTTGGCAGGCTGATGCTCTAGTTTTTCTTACTATGTTTTTCTTTAGAAAATGGAATCATTTACAGGGAGGAGATACTTGCCGTCATGTCAGCACATATGTTTTGAACATCTCAGAATCTTTCTGGAACAAAGTGAATATATATGGAAAAAGGACAAAGATGCCAACTTGTCAGCAGCTTTGTAGCTCTGCTTTATAAAAGGAGTAAAACATCAAGGTGCTTGCCCGGATACATAAAGATTGGTACTTTTACCCTTAGGAGGTGACCTGTGGAAGGTTTCTCCTTTGCATTTACACATGCCTTTAACTTGATCCTCAGGAAAATGCTCATTAAAAAATTCAGGATAGGAGTTCAAATTTGCTTGCCTCACAGGACGCTAAATACACATACAAATAGTATATGTGCATGTACGTGGCCTGATTCTGCTCTTACTTACACGACTGTAAATCCAGGAATTATAACTCCCTTGACTCACATGTGGTCAAGAGGTTAGGACAACAGCTTAGGAGACCTGGGTTCACTGCCCTGCTACACCACAGTCTTCCTGTGTGAGCTTGGGAAAGTCACTTAGGCCCAGACCCACAAAGGCACTTTGGTGCCAACGTTCCATTTTAGGTGCCACTGTGTTCTGCAGAACCCCTGCTCAATTGCTTCCCTACTCTGTAGGTGCCTAAATTAACTCAGCGCCTAAAGTTTTTGCAGTAAAAGTTCTCTCAGAACCTATGTTTCTGCCTCTGAGCCTGAATGCTGTGGCCTCACTGTGGTCATCTGGATGCCTGTCTCTGGCCTAAGTCCCAGAGAGATCCACAAATGGGGGAAAGATAGATGGAGGAGTGTCTGTCTCACCCATGAGGCTTCATCCAGCTTCATCCAGGAGGTGGCATCTGAACACACTTAGCTCTATACAACGTGGGGGGTGAGGACCAGCACCACCTTAGTAAGCTTTATTTAGCTCAGTGTTTAGAATATTCAGCTGGGATGTGGGAGACCCCAATTCAATTTCCCCCTCAGCCTGATGAGGAGAAGGGATTTAGAACAGGGATCTTCCACCTCTCAGATAAGTGCTCTAACCATGGGACTATGGGATAGTCTCATGTGGGGCAGTCTCCATCTCTCCCATTGAAGTTGTTCCACTTTAACTGAATTATCAATTGAGCCACAGAAAGAATCACTCGATTATGCAGTGGTTGGGGTGCTCACTGAAAGGGGGGAGATCCCTATTCAAATCCCTTCTTCTCATCTGGCACAGGGGAGACTTGAACTGGGGATCTCCCACATCCCAGGTGCGTACAGTGTCCTTACAACTGAGCTAAAGGTTATGAAGCTCAAGCTACTGCTGCTTTGTGTGAAGTGAGGCAGATGCCATATTCATTTCCCCCAGAAATAACTTAAACTCCATGAGACGGGCATGACTTAAGACACACTGCTCTCATCAGCACCTCCCATCAGTGGCTCCATGCCTTGCTTGCTGGGTTTTGTGGATCTCATTCTTAGGTGCCGCACATCACTCACTGTTCATTGTATAGGGAGCCTCTGTGCCTAACTCAGGCCATTGTTGTTCTGGTGATTTTCTAGGAGCCTAAAAATTAGCTGTTGCAACATAGCATGACAATGCCTAAGACCCTTTGTGGACTGGGCCTTAGTCTCTTTGTGCCTCAGTTCCACATCTGTAAAATGGGTATAACTGTACTTCCCTGCCTCACAAAGGTGTTGTGCAGATCACAAGATTATAGATTGTGAGGTGCTCAAATACTTAGGTAAAGAGAGTCATAGATGTACTAAGGACAGACAGGTCCAATGGAGTTGTTCACCACTTTTTCTAAGTAAGAGGATCTGAGCTTGAGCTCTCGGGGGCAGAGACTGTATTTGTTTTCTTTCTTGGTACCATGCCTAGGAAAATCCCTGTCTGGAGTCCTTAGGTTCTACACAGTAGACATCACAAATAATCACGGGAGAATCAAGCTCAGATATATTGAAACAACTGAAGCATCAACTTTGGAAAATAATTTCTGCCCAGATCTTTCCATCAACATGTTACATTAACTTGAGCACCTAAAGTTTTTTACATGCATCTTTCTTGTTTGTTTGTATATTTAAGAAATGCTGTCAGTTTCACAGGTTACCAACACCACCCAGCACCCGCACACTAAACCCAACAACTAAAACGAGACCCAAGTATTACAGCCCACAAGAGACTATACTGGTATGTGCCATAGGCAGAGGAATAGGCTGGATCGAGGTGCACCAGTGCTTGAGACCCCCCCCCCCACCAGTGGCAGGGAAATGATTGAGTGAGCTATAGCCAGATAATCCTGGCAAGTGACCCGCACCCACATGCTGAAGGGAAGGTGAAAAACCCTAAGATCACCGCCAATCTGACCTGGGGGGAAATTCCTTCCCAACCCCATATGTGGCAGTTAGACCATGAGCATGTGAGCAAGGACCAGCCAGCCAAGCACCTGAGAGAGAGAATGCTTGGAACCACCTCAGAGCCCTGTCCAACCCCACCCAATGTCCCATCTCAGCAATGCCACTCCTGATGCTTCAGAGCAAAGAGATTAAAAAAACCTTCCCAGAATACATTGTGGGAGAGGGAGAGAATCTCTACTGAACCCCTGCCAGTGGCCATCTGAAACCCTGAAGGATGAGCTTCAGGAACATAAGACGTAAACTGGAAGTGAGCCCCAGGGCTGGTGATCCCTGCCCCCACCATCACAAGCAACCAGGTCATTCAATCGCACTCATAGATTTGTCCAGATCTCTTGAAACTAATTATTTGCCCCCAGAACTGCTATTGGGCGGCTCACCGCTCTGATGATTAGAAACCTTCTAATTTCTAGCCTCAATTTGTTCATGGCCAGTTTATATCCATTTTTTATCTTGCCAGTGGTTGTCCTTTAGCTTAAATAGCTCTTCACTCTCCCTGGTATTTATGCCCCAATGTATTTAGAGAGAGCAATCATATCCCCTCTCAACCTTCTTATTGCTAGACTAAACAAGCCAACCTCTTCCAGTCTTCTTTCATAAGATAGGCCCTTCAGTGCCCTGATCATCTGAGTAGCTTTCTCTGCACCTGTTCCAGTTAAATTCATCTTTCTGGGACACGGGTGACCAGAACTGCATACAGTATTCCAAATGAGGTCTTACCCGTGCCTTGTACAGTGG
Organism: Trachemys scripta elegans; assembly: GCF_013100865.1. Taxonomy (NCBI): domain Eukaryota; kingdom Metazoa; phylum Chordata; order Testudines; family Emydidae; genus Trachemys; species Trachemys scripta. Next base: position 95,598,830 of record NC_048305.1, on the reverse strand, counting down.
TATTCAAAGGCTCTGGGATATTTCATGAACTATTTGGTTTCCTACAATTTTTATCAGTGATTTTAACCATAAGGAATCACTGGAAAAAATAAAAATAAAAAAGGCTTTATGGACCAGATCCAAAGTCTATTAAAGTCAATGGAACGGTTCCTACTCACTTGAATGAGTTTTGGATTGGCCCCATACACACCCATGTACAACATTTCACACCTTCTTTATTGAGCATAGAGAAGCGCAAAAGAGCAGAAACTGAAAAGGGCACATTCCTTCTTTCGTTCTCCTTTAACAAATCTTTGTGGTATTTTTAAAATGCAGAGTTTGAATGTTCATGCATCACTGAACAACTATTAAAATAGAATTTGACCATTGTATTCATGGGAGTTCGATGATGATCGCCCTTCTTTGTATAACTACTAACCTCATTAAACACATAGAAACATGAAACATGATTATTTCCCTAATAGTTTGAATGTTTAATATTTTTGTCGAGCACTTTTAAGATAAAGAGCCATCATATGAAATATGTTTTGGATACTGTGTAATATAAACCTACTTCTTTCCACCCCACCCAAATCCATTCCATTCTCCTGCACAAAGCAAAGCTTTTCCAGCCCTTTAAGAGTAAGTGATGATGGCTGGAGGTTCTCTAATCTCTTGCCATTTACATGCAAGTCCACGCAGACGCTCGAGATGGAAAGTTATAACACAGAATTCCGATAGTTACAGGACTTTCTAGCTATGAAGCACATTGAGTGTGTGTAGATGTATTCCAGGCAGCAAAATCCAGCCTTCCAAGGAACACTTATTTTATCATCTTCATCCTCACCCCTAATGAGTGTGACTGCAGTTTTTTCAGTAACACTTTAAAAGAATGGTTCCAAATTCCTAATCACAGCTGTAGCCAGACCCTGCTTGCATTAGTACACAAGGATTTGGCCTTGGATGGAATATCATAGAATTGATGTGATTAATGTATTTTAACATTGCTTTCACATTCAGAAAAAAAATATTTTGTGTTGTATTTCCACAGCACAATTCTGAAATTCTTGATCCTGTGACTAGCCCCTGCCACGATTGTGAATGATGACGGCATGTTCTCGCATAAGGCATGAATTTCTTCATAGATTATGATGTAGTAACAGGTCAACCTGATTCTCTTACTATTTTTTTTCCAAGTATCAGAGGGGCAGCCGTGTTAGTCTGAATCTGTAAAAAGCAACAGAGAGTCCTGTGGCACCTTTAAGACTAACAGAAGTATTGGGAGCATAAGCTTTCGTGGGTAAGAACCTCACTTCTTGCCTCTGAAGAAGTGAGGTTCTCACCCACAAAAGCTTATGCTCCCAATACTTCTGTTAGTCTTAAAGGTGCCACAGGACTCTGTTGCTATTTTTTTTCCGCACACCATAACCAATGGGCAATCTGGTAGGTTTCCATTCATTATTTGTAAAATACAGTGCCAGCCTCAGAGGTGCTTTACAGCATATAGAAATGTGTGACTTCTTCTTTAATGCAGATAGTGGCCTTAGATGGCTGCTGCACATAGCGGTGAATGTTAGCTGCTTTTGCTGTAGATTAAAGCTTCAAGTTATGCAGCAACACGATGGACGGCATGTTTGAACTGAGATTGCCGTTTGCTGTTGCTTGGATGTCTGCTGGTTTTGTTTTCAAGTGTTGTTCTACCTGCTGTTGCATAAATAGCATCAGGACCTAGCCTGCAATGGCAGTAGCCAAAAATACCTTGCACATTCAGTCACTAAAATTTCCATTAATTGGGAACATTAAGGCTGGGATTTAAAATCATAAAAGTGCAGTGAACTCAGAACAAGAATGTGCACAGCACTCTTAATTATATCCTCTTAGGTGTATACATTAAGTAAGACTGTAAGAACTTTCATTACATGAATATATAACGATGGGGATTATCGTTATTGTGACACATTATAGATTTGTAATGCATTACACTACACAGGTTACATTATACATATTTTATTACAAATCTAGAATAACTATGTGGAGCTGTAGACATTTGTCATAAACATTATGTAAAGGGAGTTACTACAGACAGGTGGACAGAGCATCAGCTGAACAGTAGGAACTCCAGCATTCTAGAGTTTTATGCTGGTAAATGTCACACACCAAGTTCTTTGCTGGTGTCACCCCTCTGCCAAGCAGTAGCGGATGTCTGGGCCTTTTAGTTTGGCTTGCCATTGGAGGAGAAATCAGTGATGCATAGCGCAGGTATAGTCTTATAGCAACTTGTTTTATCTACACACATACACCAGTCCTGGAACAGGGGTGGTCACAAACAACATATATGCAATCCTCTTCTTTCAGGGATCTCAGCCTAAATACTAACGCCCAGTTCCCATGAAGCAACTTTATCTCAAGAATTGATTGTAATTAGAGAGATTAAGGCATAAACCAAGCTCCTTTTTTCTAGCCTCAGCTCCCTAAAAGAAATTGCATCAGAAAACAATCACCACAGCATTTCTTCCAAGACTAACAACTTGCTCTTACACTAAGAAAAGAACTTGTATGACTATGTATAACAGTGAAGTCTGGTGACCCCTGTCTTTATAACCTGTGTGACTTCCCCACCCCATGTCACCTCCCTTGACCTAATGGAGTTGCACAGTTGTGAGTGCAGAACTTGTCCATAAGTATTATTATGTATGTTAAATTGTAGTCAATTATCTGATTACATACTAAGGTTTGCCTATGAAAGACAGACTCTGATATCCCCTGCCAAAGAGGAAAGCCAGGAATCTAATATCTGAGGCCAACCTCCTAGCCCAGATGAGTCCCACCCTTGCAGTAGAAAGCTCCATTGTTCATATGAACCAGAGTTATAGAGAGCAGTCATGTCCTGGGCAATAGGATTAAATTTTAGGTATCCTTGGCCCAGGTCAGTCAGTGCTTTGAAAATAAGAAATACATTTAAGGTCTTATCATATTATTCTGCCAGGAGCCAGTGAAGACAATAGTGCTGGAGTGATGTGCTCTTGTTATCTTGGCTGCTGCATTCTGCACAAGCAAATTTTGTCAAGGCTAAGGCCTTCAAGACTAAATAAACTGCATTGGCATACTCCAGATGGGAGATGAGGAAGGTACATGTTATCAAGGCCAGGTCCCCAGTGTCCAGGATGGGACGTGGCCTTCTTGCCAGTCAGAGATAGTATAACACAATGCTATGTGTCATCTCAGCATCAATGAGGACTTCAGAAAGAGTCCTAAATTCCAGACTGGCTCATGCATCTGTGGGCAGGTGTCAAATAATCCATTGAGAATTTAGAGGGAGAGGGTTGGTTGTTGGTTGGTTGGTTTTACTGTTTGTGAATGCATCCTGGTTTCCCTGAATGTCTTTGTTGTTGGCAAGTGCTCACCTAATAGATTGGAGGAACAATTTTTGTGGGATTGTTCATGATCGGTTAAATTCAGCTATTCACTGTGGGTGGTCTGTCCTTGGCATTGTTTCTGCCACCTGGTATAAGAGGAAGGATGGCCTTGTAGGTAAGACAGTGGACTGGGATCCGGGTGATATAGATTGAGCCTCTGCAATGCAATAGACCTTCTCTCTGGGCAAGGTGCTTCATCTCTCTATGCTTCAGTTCTCCAGCTGTAAAATGGGGCAGTGATATTTCCTTTCTCCTACTCATTGTCTGTCTTGCCTACTTAAACGGTAAGTAGGGCAGGAACTATGTCATACTAAGCGTATGTACACTAGCTAGCATAATAGGGCCCTTATCTGGATTCAGGTCTCTAGGAGTTACTATAATAATATTAATTAATGAATACTAAATAATTGAACGACGGAAGATTTTTTGTGACATAGAAAAGCAATTGATGGCGAAATGTATAAGAAATAGTGAATCACTAACAGCACATTTCCAGCATTCAATTTTAGACAAGTATCCATTTGTGCTAACATAGGTGGGCCTTTCAGCATTCACAAACATTCCCGGAAATAACTGGCCATTGTCTGAATAGTCACAAATAACAAATAAGGCGGCGCCACATATGAAGGCAAAGCAAAGTCGAGTTCTTTTATTTGTAAAAATAGTTACAAAACAGTTTCTCTAATATTCATCCAACTCTGCTCAGCTCATAGGAAGAAGAAGTGGAGCGTAAGTAATGTATGAATAAAGCTTTATCAATGTGATCACTGTTGTTTATTTTTAAAAGCTCATCTAGGAGATAAAATATTTGGATTCCAAAGAGAGAAACAAAACAGGATTTTAAAAAAAAAACCCAGAAGAATTGGCAGAAGGTTCACATGGAATTAATATATGGCTCCTGTGAAGACAGGTCATTAAAATTCACCCAGATGTTTAAAATGTTGCCCTTGTTTCATGTGAAATCAAATTTTCAGTGTAATATATTTTGCAAAACCAGGTGGACATGCTTGCTGGAGAATGAACTCACGAGTCCCTGAAGTGAACATAGTTTTTGATTAGAGCATCTCAGTGGTTTGAGCATTGGCCTGCTAAACCCAGGGTTGTGAGTTCAATCCTTTTAGGCCATTTAGGGATCTGGAATAAAAATCTGTCTGGGGATTGGTCCTGCTTTGATCAGGGTGTTGGACTAGATGACCTCCTGAGGTCCCTTCCAACCCTGATATTCTATGATTCTATGAAAAGGGAAGAGCCTCCCTTGACCCTGCTACAGTATTGAAAGTTAACCCAGATGAAGAACTGGAACTCTGCAAAGATGCAGGAGTTCCCCAGCGTGGGAACAAACTCCAGATCAAATGCCTGGATGTTAATCTGTGAACCAAAGGAGGACACACATCCCTTGTGCAGAGACACTCTACAGTTCCTCCTCTGCATTAATTTTAACCAGATCCTCTTCCCATTGAACTACGTGGTAAAAATTCTCCCTGATTTCAGTGAGAGCAGGATTGGGCCCGTTCTACCTTAGGATGTTTAAGCTAAATCCTGAGCTCAGACTAAATTCCCACTGGGAGCTTTGCCAGATCAGGGACTGCTATAGTTGGCCTCTTATGCTTACCAGGGCAAATCTTGACTCTACTTCAGGCTGGAGAGATCTCCCTGGCAGAGAAATCAATGTGATTTCACTGTGCACCAAAGGGGGCAGGATGTTGGGAAGGCCATGATGCAGCAGGTGAAATATGGAACTCAGATCAGTGCTGGCTTCCTGCATGCCTGCAGGCAAGGGCACATCAGAGGACCTGCTGCTCTGGGGATCCCCCCCATCCTCTCACCTCTCAATGGGGATACATTAGAGACACCTGTTTCCTGTAGCCTCAGGGCCAAGATAGCAGCTGCAAAGCAATTCCACAGTTACTACACATTCTGGGAGGCAGGATTCCATTCCTTTCTCCCTGCTCTGCCTTAACGCCCAGCCCAGCTACTCAGGCTAAGATCTCTGCTGAAGATTTGACTCGTACTGACCCGGTGGTGACTGGGTGGCAGTAGAATGAGGATTTTTGGTCCCAATTCAGGAACAACACTTCAAGCACATGAATCCCACTGCTTAACCTCATCCCTATTCAGGCAGAACTTAAGTCCCATTGATTCAGTAGAAATGAAACACATGCTTAATGCTGAAGTGCTTTCCTGACAAGTGATGCTTTCCTGAATCAGGGGCATAACTCGAAAGCCCTTCTACACTGCATCCTTGTTTTATTTTGCTGGTTATGCTTACAGCAAATAACCACATCTGAGATGCGCTGGGTCTGTGGGATCAACTGTTTAATCAGCTGTGGCAAGAATGTAATTGTCTTTTGTTGTTAACTGTTGAAGTATGAAAAGAATGAGTGGTGTATGTAATTTGCAAGCTGCACATGAGTAGCTTCCCCCCACCCCCGCCCCCTGCACACACACACAGAGTGGACCAGTGCTCAAAATAAGTAACATACTTTGCAAGCCAAGTGTTTTACTGTTTTTGCCAGGGTTTGTATTTTCAGGTTGCAGCAGTAATTGCATTGTGGATGAAAAGATGCTTTCTTTTATTGTCTCTATTAACAACAAAAATTCCAGCTCTGTGACCAGTCACCTAGTACATAAAATTTCTACGGTCCTGTAAATAGTCATTGTTTGACCATTTTTTAAGCAAAAGATTTCTGAAAACATTTTCAAAATTTTTCATTCAAAATGTTGTGGGGGGAACTCTTTAACTTTTCCCCCCTAAAGAAAAAAAAAGGGGGGGAGGGAGAATCCTAAATATTTGAAATGAAATATCCTTTTTTCCCTCCCATAAAATACAATAGAAACTTTTCAACATTAAGAAAGCTGTTTTTTTAAATTTGATGTAAAGAAAACGTAAATTTCAACCAGCTGTAGAAGTAATATTTACAAGTTATGGGTGGGGTGTGTGAGATACAGGCAGAAGTCTAAATCATACTATCCAAAAGCTGTGCAATGCAGCAAAGTGAACTATTACAGTAATAGTTAAGTCTTGTTAATCTACAATGGGGCATTTTTGCATATAGATTGGTTTCAAAGATAGACTCTCTAGCCTGGAGGGAAAGATGAACTGCGATGAGACAGAATTCTGTTATAATTTGCCTACAACCATGATCTATCCAATGCTGACTACGGACTATGGATTTGATGAATGCACTTTTGCAGCCGTTCTAGCTATTTTTCTGTAACATTTCATGTAAGGCCATTTTTTTAGACAGAATACATTTTAAAAAAATGAATTACTTACTATGGGCTACATTTTCAAAAGAGCTCTGGGTCTGATTTTCTTGGTGCTTAGCACCCACACCTGGAGCCCGATGTGCAAAAGTGCTCTGCTCCCTTTTAGGCACCAAAATGAGGGTCAGGTGACCAGCAGTTCCCAATTGAACACGTACGGCCCGTTTTTTAAAAGTGCCCAGCACTCCCCATACACCTAACCTACTGGCAATCAGGCCCTTCATGGTACAGTTTTCCATGTGAGATTGTACTGTCCATTGCTTGCCATTTATCTTACCACAGAACCTACCACATGTGTAAATCTGGAATAACCCCATTCAAGCTATACAGTTTATTTTGATGTAATGGAAATGTAAATTAGCTCTGACTGACAGGTTGTTTCACTCTGTTTAGGAGCAAAATGTTGCAAGACCACTCCGTCTTCTGAGGTCTAACATCTTTTTTCAGCACTCAGATGTTTTTCTCTCTCCAGAGCATTGAGTAATCTCACAAAGGAACAAGTGGCAACTGGTTCTTGACACACACAATAGAGTACATACGCCAGGGAATATAGCTGGAGGCAAGAAGTCCAGTATATCTGTGCCCTCGCTTTCATAAGAAGTCAGATGTTGCAATGTTTGTGCATGTTTTTACAGTTTTTTAATTAAAAGCTAGTGCTGGGCTAACCTCAAAGTGCTCTGAGCTTCCTAAATATTTTTATAACCTTACCACCCGAAAGCTCTTTTTATTAATCTTTTCTGATTTTACCCAAACCTTTTCACCCTCCTTCTGGCAGAATGACGTCAGGTTTAACCCACCCAGTTCTATTCACATACCATCGCTCCCCTTCTCAATAACCACTGGCATAATTGCATCAAGCTCATTTTAACTCCATGGTCATTTCCAGCAACCATATCAATATGTTTTTATAGCTCATAGCCACTGAATACAGAGTTGTGGTCCCCTGATGATCATTCCTTTATCCTTTTTACTTTATTTTGATTTCCTATACATACCTTTCAAATCTTCAGGTTTGATTCAGGTAGATAGTTTTTTTTTTTCCTCATATTGTTTTGCATCTCCTGTAACAGAAGCAAAATCTTGAAGAACGTCCATGGTATCTTGAAATAAAGATAATAGTTTTGTTGCATTACAGGTGTGATGGGTCCCTCTTCCATTAGCTCAACCAATCCTAATATAAATAAGTGTGGCAAAATAGAATATTGTTAGGGGGATTAATTGCAGGGATTAATATTGAGCAGTGTTTCAAGTGGCATGATCTGTCTATGTACTCTATCCACCTATCGATATTGTAATGACTGAGCATTCTTTCAAAACACAATGAGCAGATCAAAATGTCCTTTACAGGGTTTTCAGTGACTGCTGTATCCACATCAAGCTTTTGAAATAGTAAACATATGAAAAGTCCCGAGATTGTTTCCCCCCCACACCCTTGCAAACCACAATTAAAATTTAGGAAAAAAGCTAAAAATCAGAAATGATAAATGTCTTGCCGTTTTGCACAACCTCTTCTCTAAGTGTATTTTCAATGGTCCCAGGCAAGCAAAACAGATTATTCCTGTTGTTTGTTTAATTATGTCTCATTCAGTGACATCTCTGGCTTGACATCTCTATCTAATAAATCTGTGACTGTTTGTTTGTCTAGTCCACGTTTTTAAATTGCATTCAATCTGTTGCAACATAGGATATCATGAATGCAATGGCAAGAATCAACAAGAGCAAGATTTAGCTGAGTGGTCAGGATAGGTATATGAAATTAGTGGGTGGTCTTTCTTTAACCTTTAGAAATCTACTGAGGATTCTGATCATTGTACTGGCCCCATCACATGCTTGGGAAACAAATGTCACCTGAAGCTCAGAAATGTCTTTCTTTGTGATATGACACTAGGCACTACATAAACCTCTAACTTCCAGATCAAAAACTTTGACAAAATGCAGACACATTTCTACTTGTCTGCATTCATGTGTGTATTTGAAACAAATACTCATTCATTCCCAACAAGAGATGTCCCAGGAGTTATCAGGGAAAATGAAGGTATTTTTGGTTGGTCTTTTCCTTTCCCTCCCATTGCAACATCACTAATAATGGTGCTACAGACCTGAATGAATCAATGTCATGATTTATCTACTAAGTATATGGCATTGGATAGCATACAAACATGCCATGCAAGAGAGCTGTTAGTCTTTTCCATGTCACTTTGAAACCACTATTGTTATGCTTGGATTTCCCTCTTTTGGGCCCACAGATAAGTAATCTAAGCCTTTAATATGAAACTCAATTGATTTAAAACTCATCCAACGAATCTATTTCCTTTTGTGTCAAACTTCAACCTTGCCCAGTTTTACCAGCTGTTACTCCTTCTGCAGCGTATCGCTCCTCCTGCCATTCTAGTGAAGAGCTAATTTCTGGCTTAGTTTCTCACTGTGTAAATTCCTTAAATACAAATGCTACATCAGAACGTCTCTGGCCAAGAATGAAACAACTCTGTGCTAAACTGAAAGGGCTCTGTTGCTCACAGCTGTGTTCAAGCCAGAAAAGCTCTTTGTATCTGGGAGGATTAAAACCTCTCTCTTTTGTGGCACAATTCCTAACATATTCTGTGACGGGTTCCCACCAGGGTGCCACCTGGAACTGAGGTACCACTGAGCCCTCTGATTCACCAGACTGGGCTCCCTTTCACACTGTGCTGCTTTGACAAGCTGCAGACCCACTCCTGGTCCTACACTTCCACCAGCATTCACACTGGTAGGGACACATACAGCTTCAGTTACATGCAGGCTCTCTGACCAGCCACTGCATGAACCAACAATAGAGAGGCCACTGCCAAGATAACCCCCAGCTCCCCAGGCACCCCCCGCACACTGGAATTTAAACCCAAAATTATACCATCTTGCACTGCACAGGGATCTGTACAGCATGAGCTGATAGAGTTCACCCCTCCCTCAATGTGGAGACGAAATGCAACAGCCCCCACCCCTTGAGCTAAGATTTCCAAGCACTTCACTCCACCTCACTGGTTTAGGTAGAGCAAAACAAGTTTATTAACGACAAAAGTAGATTTTAAGTGATTATAAGGGACAGCAAACAGATCAAAGCAGATTACCCAGCAAATAAACAAAAATGCAAACTAAATTTAACATACTAGATAGATTGGATAGGAATTAGCAGTTTCTCACCTGGAGTGATCATACAAGCAGGCTTTGCAGATCCTTATGGCACAAGTTGCATTTTCTTTGAAGCTTGGGTTTCCCACGTTTTCACACACAGGCTAGAAATCCCTTTAGCCTGGATCCAGCACTTTCCCAAGTTCAGTCTTTGTTCTGCAGGTGTTTCCAGGTGTCCTCTTGTGTGGGGAGTGAAGAACAACAGATGATGTCACTCCCCGTCTTATAGAGCTTTAGCATATGGTGGGAACCCTTTGTTTTAAACTTGGTTCCCGGACCAGTTTGTGGAAAAATAGACATCCCAAAATGGAGTCGAGAGTCATGTGGCCCGGTCACCTGCCCTTGTGTACCTTGCTGAGTCATAGCTGCCATTACTTACAGGCTGTCTGGAATGTTTGCAGGAAGGTTAAGTTGTTCCAGGGTTCATTGTCTTTGCTGATGGCCCATCAGCACTGTCTGGCTTCTCCATTGTTGTACCTGAAAGGCTAGTTATGGGTGTCATCCAGAGTAAGCACTTTTGAAATATAGATATATAGTCAATATTCATAACTTTATATACAAAAATGGTACATGCATACAAATAGGATAATTGTATTCAGCAAATCATAACTTTTCCAATGACACCTCACATGACCCATCTTGTACAAAATGCATCATAATTATGCCATAATCATATCATAATAATATCACAGTGAAGAATATGAGGTGCAGTGTCACATACACATCTAGCATAATGGGCTGACATGGACCTCCTGTATATCTTTATCCTCTATATCTCAGATACTTTGCTGAGATTAGTACTGGTGGCCATGAGGCACTGGATGGCTCAGACCCACATGCCCACAGATTCTAGTTATGTCACTTAATGGACGACTGAAATAAAATAGAGGATATATGGAGCTTTTTTTTTTTTTTACCAATGGACCAATTGGTTTGAAGCCAGCACTGGTTGGCAGTGAAGAAAAGTTATCACCATCTGTGATGAACTGGGAAATAGCTGTATTATTTTTTTATGAATATGGTGCATGCCTCTGGGTGTTGGTTTAGGATGGTTATTTACTATGAAGCCAAATCAAAAGGGTTGTTATAGGAACCAAGCAGGAAAAGTAAGATAATGACACAGATAATGTCCTGGAGGAAATAATGGGGAAGCTGTTTATTGGGGAATAAGCTCTATCTGGACCCAGGCAAACTGCAATTGGTTTACTCTTCCCAAGGCTAAGCCTAGAATCGAAAGGAGGATACTAAACATTAGAGGACTCGGGGCCTAGAAAAGGGTGGAGGTTGAGTGAGTGGCCAGAGACTGCCCAGGGAGTGTCAGCGGGCAAGGACATTCTCAGACAGAGAGCATATACTGTAGCAGGACAAGAGGTCAGCGGGGCTTAGAGGAGCTTACAAAAGCTGCCAAAGATTCATGTGTAAGTAAGACCCAGGCATATAGGCCTCTTATTGTTTTTGCCCTTTGCTGCACATGCTATGTACCTTTGGATGAATGAATATAATGCTTTGTTTTGAATCGGCTGTTTTTGAGTCACTTTAATCCCATTGCTGAGCATGGTCCACAGAGGGAAAGGGCTTACAGTTTCCAGACATCATTGGGCCTGTCTCACTAACTCAACTGGGAAACGGGGAGAGGTGGGTGATGCCCAAAAACCCAGTCTCAGAGTGAGTGAATCACATAGGTTTCACACAGAGTGAGATGCAGGAAACCAGGCCTGTCACCTACAGGATGCACTCAAGGAGTCACAGGGTACAAATTGCGATCCGCTAGGTAACTGTGACACCATCTGATGGGTTCTTGATGGTCTGGGTGAACTTAATAGCTTCTGTCCGGTTGCTAAAGGATAGGTGTCCACATTGCACAAAATACCAGCCCAAGTGGCTCTAATTTGCAAACCTTGCTTGCCATCGCAGCAAGGAAGCCTAGGACCGAAAGGACCATGGAACGTGAACTGAAATGGTTTCTTCCTGCTCTGGGTTGAGACATGGTGGTGGGGAAATATGGGGAAGCCGGCCCTTCTGCTGCCTGTGCTGTACTTGGAGGACTGCTGATGCCCAGCAGTAGCGAATTTTCATCAGAAAGAATGTGAGTTTGTGACGCTGTTCAAACCAGGTGCCAGCTCTGGCCAAGGCTGTAGGTGTTAGCTAAGAACTGACAAACTCATAGCTGGAAATCAAACCAGCTCACCTGTATGTTAGTTTTGTTCAAAATAAGTATTAGGTTTATAAGAACATATGTAGTGTTTAGACTCTATGAAATGCTTGTAAATTACTGCATGCATTCATCTCACTTGTAACGTCTGTACAAGGTAAAATATAAGTTTATAAAAATGCCTGCTCTGAACTTGTAAACTCAGATGGGAAGAGTGGCTCCACCCACCCATCCAGAAGAAAAATCAAAATTAAGTGGGTCATCACAGGACAAAAGATTTGTTAATTGCCCCATCCACCCATTGAGAAGTATGTGCAGAAGGCCTTATCCCATCGATTTAAATGCTGCAAGAGGGAAATAAAAATATCTAATATGAAGATTTTTCATCTCTTTGTTCTTTGGACTCCCACAAGAGCTGGAGCTAAGAAACAAGATGCACAGATCCTCAGGGTCAGCCTAGGTCAAGCCCTGAAAAGACATTCAGTGCTGACAGATTACTACATCTCTGTCATCTTTTGAATCAGAGACTGAAATTCATTTGTGTATATGTGCTTTAACCTGTAAATAACTCTTATTTCTTTTTCCTAGTTAATAAACCTTCAGTTAGTTTATTATAGGATTGGCTACAATCATTGTCTTTGGCATGAGCTCTAAGGTACAAATTGACCTGGGGTAAGTGACTGGTCTCTTGGGACGGGGAGCAACTTGAATATTTTGTGTTTTTTGGTGTAAGTGACCATTTATCACAAGTCCAGCTTGCCCTGGGTGTCAAGATAGACTGGAGAGCCCAAGGGGACTGTCTGTGACTCTGTGGTAAGACTGTTGCAGTGATCTAGGAGTTCACATTTGTTACTGGCTCGGTGAAATCTAATTATAGAACATACCACCAGTCTGGGGTGTCTGCCCTGTTTTTGACAGCCTGCCCTGATGTTGGCGCACTTGGTTGTGCACGACTGCAGACAGTATGCCAGAGTTAAAGAAAAAAACTGTTAAAAACAATACAGATAAGACTGTTGGCAGGCAGTAATACTTCTGTTTTGCCATGTAGCAGGCAAGCAACCCACTCACTCCCATCCACCAGTGCCTGCGCTCGCATCCCTCCTCCTCCTCCTTCTTTTTCTTTTTCTTCTTCTTCTTCTTCTTCTTCTTCTGTATTATGTGTATTGTGGTAGCACCTTGGCGCCCCAGTCATGGACCCGGACCCCATTGCACTATGTACCATACCAAGACAGGACAGAGACAATCCCTGCCCTAGTTTTCCGGCTACAACTCACTCCCTTCTGGCCCCGCATCATGTAACTTAAACCAGCTAATGCTCACTTACCAACTTGTAACTTCCTTTTACATCTCTCAATTCATCCATCTCCCTCCTCTACCTCCAGCTCTGCTCCCTTTCCTGGCATGTTGGCCAGTGTTGTTTTAGTAATGATGCAACTCAATCTTCTTAGGTCATTTTCAAGCCAGCTCAGCTAAGTAACTTCCCTTTGTCGATAACCTTATGTCTTGCTGGCCTGTATTTCTATTTGATTATTTGTTGTACTTTGATGTTAGAGCCATTTTCTCTGCCAGAAAACTTTCTCAAAGCAGCTGTGATGAAATATACAGTAGCAGGTTTACGCAAGTCATTAGTCATTTCCTCAAAATCAGTGTAGCCTAGAGGCTGAAAGTACATTGCCCTGCTACTACCCACAGTACAAGGAGTGCAACATCCAGGAAAGAGCTGCTGCTTCTTGGTACCAGGGGGCTCATTCTTCCCACCCAGGACACAAATAACTGAAGTTTTACTGAATTACTCATATCCTGTGAGGAGAGAGTCAGGACCCAAGTTACTGGAAAAACAGAAGTGGAGATACCTTCTGACTGATCTGTCCAAGGTATTACAGAACCCCGAGGGACGAGACACTTTCAAACTGTTTGTTTATTGCTCTGTAGATCTCTAGCAAAGATGAATGTATTGGGGCAGAAATTACTGTTCTTTACCCATATGCCTAATCTTAGTTTATTAAATTACATTGTTGAGCTGGGAAACCATCAGGCCCTGGTAATGCTTCTTAAGTGGTCTTAGACAGGCCCTCGTAATGCTCCTTTCCAAGTGGTCTTACACTGACCCATATTTCTCTTTCAATGCTGTGCAGATGTAGCACCCTTGGAGAAGATCAAAGATAGAGCTGTAGGTCCAGACCCAGTGTAAGAGACTTGGGCCATCTAATGCACATGGAAATGGGAATTATCCCTGTCTGCAACACCCCTTCTTTCCATCTGTGACCTTGAGTCTTAAATGGGGCATTTGTGAGGTGCACCTGAGACAAAGGCAATAAGCAAAATGGGTTCTTCTTGATTCTTCCAGGTTTGTGTGGTTTCTTTGCCAGAAAAATATTGCTTGTAGATTCACTGACATCCATGCTTTTCGTGTTTTTTATAAGAGCCTGTGTTGTCTTTACTAGCCTTCTCAAATCTGCCTTTTCACCCCTTCCACATGTGATTTGCTAGTGTTTCTTCTCTCTCACCAGTATTTTTCAGTTCTTAAAGCCTGGTTTTAAGTACAAGCTTCCTTTGCCACTTAAGTTTACATATATTACATTGTTTACAGCAGACATTTCTTCTTTAGCTTAACTTACAGCACAGCTCTAGGGGTGGTCCCTTTCTTAGGTTTAAATCACCTTTTAATCTCCTGTCAAACATGGATTCCGTGCCACTTTCCATTCATTGTTATGTGGGCAGTCTGATTTGCATTTCAACTATTTGCTGAGGTCCCATTTAAGCTGCACAGATCTCTCTGAGATCCAATAAGAGAAAACCCTCCACTCCAAAACTCGTAAAACCTCTTGCTACACATCTCATGATATCAGAAAGGGGCTAATCTAAGCATCAGTATTTGGTGCTTTAGTCTACTTATCTAACCTGCTGCTTCCATGTGCCACCAAGAGACCCCAGAACAAGGCAGTCACTGTGCAGTTGTTATTCATTTTGCTTGGGGAGCTTCAAGAGAACACTGCAGACATGTCCTCACAGGAGCTCTTCTATCTGTGTGGTGTATCCCTTTCAATGCCTGTATTGCGGTGGTCTGGGGAACTTACGAAGAAGGGGAAAAGATTATCTTCATGTGATGTTTCCATTGAATGTGTGCTTTTGGCTACCATTGAAAGAAATGTCTTTTTATCTTTTTTGTTGCTTTGTCTTGGAAAGACTAAAAAAAAAAAAAATCAGAGAAGGTCTATGTTGTTATCAGTGAATGGTGTTTGCAGAAAGCACATTTCTTTTCCAGATGATTGTGGGTTTTTTTCTTGGGTTCTTTTAGCTAATATAATACAGTAAAGCTCTAATGGCTGTAAAGGTGGCAGCACCTTACCCAGATTTCTCTTATAAGAGAACTCAGCACTTGATACAATGCCCACTGATGTCGTTGGAAAAATTCCCATTGACTTCAACGGACCTTGGATCAGGTCCTTACCACAAACACGAAAAAGCCCAAATCTTTTATCATGTTCCCAGAGCTCAGGCACCAGTGATTCTAGGAGCTGGAATAACATTCTCAGGCAATTTCTGGTGAGTATTTTCAGGCAATTTCTTAACAGTTCCTATACCTTATACTGCTACAGCACCCATATTTTAAATTGGATTTGGCATATACTTATTGCAGGTATCGAACCATGGATAATATGTGTTTCACCTTTCTAGGTCTCATTGGGTATGTCTACACTGTAATTAGACACCCATGGCTGGCCCATGCCAGCTGACTTGGGCAAAGGGGCTTGGGCTAAGGGGATGTTTAACTGTGGTGTAGACATTTGGGCTTGGACTGGAGCCTGGGCTCTAGGACCCTGTGAAGTGGGAAGGTCTCAAAGCTAGGGCTGCAGCCCAAGCCTGAATGTCTACACTGCAGTTAAGCAGTCCCTTAGCCCAAGCCATGCAAGCTTGAGTCAACTGGCATGGGCCAGCCGTGGGTTTTTAGTTGCAGTGTAGACATACCCATTGAAGAGGATATAGCAAGTTCAACCAGTCACGATATATAATTCACACTCACAAAAGGCTAAACAAGAAAAGCCTCTTGCAATTCTTGATAGCAAGGGCAGGACTGCATTGGATAACCAGCTTTCTCTGTACCAGACAAGATGGCTGCACCATGCTGACAGGACCCAACAAGCAGAAACATGTTGCATAACCTGGCCCAGGTAAATTCTACTGCAGTTTAACAGCTACATGTTGTGGCAGTTTTGCAGTAGTTATAGGAATATCTAAATCTAAGCAGGGTGCTTTATGCAATATTAAAAGTGAACTAACTCCTTGCAGTACTCTTCTTGCCATTTCTGGTCAGCATGCATGCTTCTTCCCAGGTATTATTTAGTTCTCTTCATGGCTGTAATTATAGAGGAGGGAATGCCTCTGAAGGCTGGTGAAGACCTTCTGTTTCACCAAACAGTTGTAATGGTGATCTACTTCAAAAGACCCCCCCATCACTAGACTACAAGTTAATTTTTTTTTAAAAAAGAGGCTATTTGTTGATGGTAATTAAAAAAATTCACAACTCTACCAGAAGCAAAGACTACTTGATTTTCCTTTCTGTCCCATTCAGTTAAACTCAAAGTGCCCTGTTTAACTCTTCTTCCTCTGGAACTTTCAAACATTTATAAGGGAAAGAGACAAAAGATGTTTCTTGAGCACTATAATTATATTCTGTATACTTTTGTTACGTTAGCTATACCGGTATATTATAAAATAACGCTTAGTCTCAAAGCTCTTGTTACCATTGAAAAAAGGCATTTTCTGCACAGACAAAGGACGAGTGCTCTGTTAAATTTCTGTTGCCTACTTGTAATATAATACTGTGAATATTTCACTTCCTGGACATCTATGGCCTAAATCTCAATTGCGTGAACATTATAGCACTGTCAAGAGGCATTTAAGTGGAAGTAAGTTACATTTCAAGCCCAAAAGATGTGAAGGAGGCTTGTTGCACATGAGAATTAGATCTCTATTGTTGTATATAATAAGAACTCAGATGGAATGGTTTTCTGCCAATAATTTAACGGAAAATGTCGATTTGTCTATGAAAAGCAGTGTTAATGCTACATCCAGTTGTCAAGACATCATACATTTTCCTTTTTCTATACTCCACACGCCACACAGCTCCTGGTGAAGTCAGTGGGAGCAATGACTGTTCAGCACCTCCAAAAAGCCAGGCCTCTGGGTTTTCCATGTAAGCAAAGAATGACAGATGCTTCTCCTTTTTTTATTAGATAAGGTTTGCAATTCCTTATCCCTAATTCCTTCAGTGTGCCTTTCCCTCAAAAATGCAGTTCTTACTGCAGCTTCTTCTTTGGTCTCTATTTGAAGCCAAGTTTCCATAATTCTGTCCCCCCCTTCCCCATGCTCAGTCTGGTTTGAATTAATCCTATGCCTGTCCCTTTTAGATGGTTTTGTGAATTCTCTCTTGTAATTCTGGGCGTGTTCTGCTTTCCAAATCACTCTGAATGATAGTCAGGTTTAGCAGAATTGACTTGGAGGCCAGCAAAACCTCTGTAAGGTTAGAGGTTTTGTATCTTCTTCTATAATTTCTAGTATTGTATTTTTCCTCTGAGCAGTATAGGTCCCAGTCTTGAAGTCATGACTAAACTCTTGATAGAAATGATTGGTAGTTTTGCCTGATTACGGGCCAACGACTACTAGATGGGAACTAGGATCATTTTGATTAAATGTTTTTTAGAGTGGTTTAGAATCTAATTTCATTACTAGAGATGGAATAATGTTGAAAATGCCAAGAGAAAAATGTGCAGTGCTGTGAGTGTGGATGAGTCAGTGAATGTCCAAACAAGAACACTGAGTGCTTGATGCTCCATCTAATATCAAAATAATAGCAGGTCCAACTATGAAAGTAGCAGTTGGAGGAATGTGAAAGCATCAGAGGAAATACCTCTTCAGTCATCTTATAATCAGACTCTCATTGCCACAGGAGGTCATTCTGAGAAATAATATCGACCAACTTTTGCAATCTTTATTCAGGAAACACTTCCATTTCTCTGAGTAAATACTGCAGGATTTGACTCTGTGACTGAAATTAAGGCAGGTCTGGATGACTGTATGGCCTCTAATAAAATTTTGTAGATATACATGCTAACATAAGGATGCTCATATGCTTTGTTTCTGAGACAAGGTGGCTGTCTATGGGGTCAGGAAGGAATATTTTCTCTTGAAGCATTCCACGACAGGCTAGATGCATTGAAAATGACTGATAGTCACCATGTCCTAAAGCACCAAGTATTGTCCCCTCCTGGAGTCACTAGTGGATCAAATCTAAATGGGGTCCTGAATCTAATCCACCTGACAGGCTTCCATCACAACAAATCAAAGTTCCCTCTCCCCCAGAAAAGCATTTCTCACTCCTGTTCATTTTCCATCTGATCCGAATGAAAACCGCATTTTCTAGCTTTAGAGGGTGTTAATTAATGACTAGTAAACAAGCCTTTCAGTCTCTGTGGCAGACACTGGCTGTCTCTCAGAACATGGGTCTGTCCAGGCATGACTTTTTCATGGGTCAAAGGGTCTCTTCCTAATCCAAAACTCAGATCTGTGACTCCATAGATACTACCCTCATCCATCACTTATTGGAGGTAAGTGTCTGATGAACTAGTGAACTCACTTGATAACTCTGCATGTGGTGAAATCGGCAGGATGTATGCCAGATTATGCACATTGCATTTCACAGGCTTCAGCATTTAGATACAGATTTTCAGACATGCACGGCCAGTAAACACGGTCCATGCTTCTTCACTCGCACCTCTAAGTCATATATGTTCCCACAACATGCCTCATTTTAACTTAGAGGATGAAATGGAATTGGTCATTTTATGTTTTCATTCACTGTATTCCCCTGGATATAATTTAGTCCAGACTATGGGTTGGGAATTATTCATAGCTAAAGTTTACCCATGTATGTTCTCATTATATATAGGAATGGCTATCTCATTATGTATAGGAATCCACTTACCTCCAAAAAGGAATGGAGTAGAAATGTGAATCATCTTATCTTACTCCAGATTCCTAAATGAAACATCATCCTACAGCTCATTGCATCTGAAACACTGATGGGGCTGAAGAGAAAAGTTTAACAAATGAAGATCATCATCGGGATTTTGCAACAGAAATGACCCATGATTCACTTCTGATTTCAAGTTGTTTGGAGCTGTCATAAAGCTGGCTGTAAGGTTCAGAGTAATTAACCGTACAAACCCATTCACATGCCATTGCGGACCCATCAACGGCAAAGGACTTGCCAAACCATCGTGTCCTGACACCTTTCTATTGGCTGAAAATCAACTCACACACATTATTCCACATCAGTTCAGTTGTATCTTGGGCTCATTATATTGCCTCAGGATCTGCTTTTTTCCAGGCTTACCCCAAAAGTCACTTGTGTGCAGCTAAAGCTGTCTCCGTGGAGACATGCCACATCACCATCGGGTAGGCCACATGGATTGGGTGTCCATAAGGATGTAAGAATCTGGGCAAATGAACAGCAATTATACATTTTAGCACAGAATTTATTCCAAATTATGAAGATCTAGAGTAAGCCCTAAAAGTGTACCCCGACATTTTAAAGCACATTATAAATGTTCAGAAAAGTTCACAAAACCATAAAAGGCAACAAAAAGTGTTTTGCTAAGTCAAATATTTTACATTTCTCTTGTGTCCTGAAAAATAAAATCACTTTAAAGAAATCTCACACTCACAGTCCCACTGACTGACTCTCTTTATAGCAGTGTTTCCCGTTTACCTGGATGAACTTTCCCTCTCTCTCTCTCTCTAGACTCCAGGGAGAGACCAGCATGCATCATGGGACATGTAATTCAGCTGCAGAGAATGGTCCATGGGAGAGAATGAGGGACCCAGAATTACAACTCCCAAGAGGCACTTTGGTGGCTCAGGTGACTTCAGAGATTACTGTTGACCTGACTTGAAACAAAAACCATTTTAATTCGGGCATATCAGACAAAATCTAATATCCAAGTAGTGAAATGTCCCAGGGGATGTGTCATTTTTTATTTCTCTACTATTTCTAACGTGAATACTCACATGGCTTCATCCTTTCAGGGTTTTTGATGGTTGTGTTGACACAATATCATTTTTCGGGTTAAGTTTGTAGCTTGTTTTTATATTTCTTGTGGAAGTATAACATCAAGGGCAATCGAAGAACAATGCTAACGGGAGAAAGGATGTAGGCGCTCTTAAATCAAAAGTGGATGTCTTTCTAAAATACATGCTGTAGCACAAACAGAAGTTGTGGTCTCGATGCAAGAATTAGTTGTTGAAATTCTGTGGCCTGTGTTATGTAGGAGGCCCGATCTTAATGGTCCCTTCTGACCTTAAAATCAATGAATCTACGTATCTCATGAAACTAAAGCCTCTCTTTTTGTATTGTAAATTGAAGCCAAACATCAGTTGCCAATTTCTAGATGGAGTACTCTCTCCTTGCCAATATGGTTTATGAAACTTACCTCCCACAAACATCATTATGGGTCTAATCCAAAACTCACTGAAGTCAATGGGACTCTTTCCTTTGCCTTTTAATGGGCTCTGGATCAGGCCCTGTATACACAAAGACCCTGCGGAAAGGGTTTCAAGCCTGAGGCTTCTGCTGCCACTTAATATATTGAACATGACAGAGGTTTTCAATAATTGTTAGAATGGTAAAGAACAGAAAAAAAATTGTAATACACCAAAACAATTGCTCTTGACTGATAATCTGGGTTTGATTATGGAGTTTTGTAGGTTTTTTGAAAACCAAATCTTTTTTGTTTTTGTTTTTTTTGCTTCAGAGACAACCATATAAAGCATATTTCGTGTCCCCCTGAGCATTGCTCTCATTACTTTTGTGCTTATTTTTGGTCACAAACTCAGTGGGAAGCAGCATAAACAAAGTTGTAACATTCAAATATAAAACAAAGGGTTGCTAAGCAAATGGTGCCAACGTGGGTAAGTCTCTCGTAAATATTGGGTCTAGACAAAATGACTTAAATACAGAAGCCAGCCCTGATTCCTTAGAAAATCCAAATGTAGATAACATTACTAGAACTAAGAAAAAGAAGGGAAAAAAGCAAAAGCATTCATGTTAGATTTGGGTAGTGGTTAATAGTGATATTTTTCACTCAGCTGGAGTTAATGGAGTCTTCAGCCTCATAGATTAGTAGCATCCAACATTTGAGTTGACAAGCTGTGCTTTGCCTTTGCTAGTTTTTAGAAAATGTTGAAGACCTCACTGTCCTCAAACCTTCTGCAATCTTAAATCAAGCTGAATCTCCACGGGGATTCACACCATTCAGTGCAAAAGGTTAAAAGTGAAATACCCTTTTATCATTCAGAGAGATTTAGGCTAGATTCCCTGGCACAAAGGAGCTGGATTCTGGTCATACCTTTCAAGCTGAGAACTCCCCAGCAAGAAGAACTCTCCTCTAGTGTAAAGTTGGCAGAGATGACTCCTGCCTATTCATCTCCCATCCCCTGAACAAAAGGAGCATCAGGGGGTCTTTGAAGAAGACAGGGGCCAGGCGCAGCTCTGTTGTTATCACCTGGCATGGGGGCCCTAAGGCCAATGTCAACCAACCCACAGAATCAAGGAGCCATAACTGACTCCCCGACACCCCTCTCCATCCCTTCCCATGCTCTTGAGCTGAGTGGATCCCAGAACCAGGAGAGATCTGCCCCAGTGTATTTAGTAAAGGGAAGGTGTCTCCTGTCATTTTGCAAATGGGATTCATTGCTTAGCAGAAAGCCAGCTGCTGGAAGTGTTGATGGGATATGCTTAGTGTCTGAGAGTTATCATGTTGAATAGTTTAAACAGAGGGACAGTTTAGATAATCTTGTAATATTATTCATTGGAGCCTTCAAAACGATCTTCAACATAAAGGATGGATACAGCACACCAGTTAGGCAATAGTAAGCGAGTGGAAGTGCATTTTCTGTGTATTATCGACTTGCTGGGGTGAAATAACAAATTATCAACTTCAGCTGGCCGTTATTTCCCAAGAAATGGTTTGTGCCACGCTCAGTTTTGCTATTATAAGCAAAGGGGTAGATTTTCCAGTGTACTACAACTGCTTTGCACTACTCTGGTGATGCAAAGCATCTGTTAACACGGATTCACTGACCCCACATATTTAAAAAAGAAATGTTTTACTATCCCATCTCCATTCTTCAGTGGTTTCTTTGTTGGATTTTGTATGCATACTATGCCTGATATTTACATCCAATTGTGCATTTGCCTCCTGTGCCGGCCAATCCGATTGCACCGATACTTTCTCAGATTATAATTTGTCTTGGAGTATTGCGTGCCAGCTTCTGCATACAGTAAACTCTAGCTGGGAAAATCTGAGGCTAATTTCTAAAATACAATAACAATGTTTCCCCAAACCAAAATAACATTTAAAAGAGAAAACAAAAAAGGTTATTCGTGGGAAATTACTTAGAATGCAGAACTCTGTCAGTTGACTAAACAGGTTATATTTGGTGACGTAAAGGAAACAAGCACCACGAAAAGAAAATCTGCATGGTTCCTGTGGTTAGTTAGATCTCCCACGGCTGGTGTCCTGGGTCTTTTCTCTCTGTTCCCAGGGCATCATCTCCCCTTCAGTTTACTTCCAAAGACGCATTCTTTTCTCTGTCTCTCTCCAGGGGTGGCTCTATGTTTTTTGCCGCCCCAAGCACTGCAGTCAGGCGGCCCTCGGTGGCATGCCTGTGGGTGGTCTGTGGTCACATAGATTCGGCGGTGTTTCTGCAGGTGATCTGCCAGTCCCACGGCTTCAGCGTACCCACCACCGAATTGCTGCCGAAACCGTGGAACTGGCGGACTTCCCGCAGGCACGCTGCCGAAGGCCGCCTGACTGCCGCCCTCACAGCGACCGGCAGGCCGCCCCCCGCAGCTTGCCACCCCAGGCACATGCTTGTTGCGCTGGTGCCTGGAGTCGCCCCTGTCTCTCTCTATGCCAAAGAGCTCCGGAGATATTTTTGTTCCTAGTTAGGAAAGCGTTAACATGTCTAATTTTCAGCTTCTGCCTCCTTCAGTCTTCATGGCCAGGAACATTCTCGTTACACACAAAGAACAAGGAGCTGGGTACACAAGGAGCACCCTTCCCTACCCCACTCATCTATGGTGGGATTGGGTACCAGACCTCTGAAGCCAAGACTGGACAAGGTTACTGCTACTAGCACAAGCCTTTCCAAAGTGGACTGGGGCCATGGTCTTGGTCCCTGCTTCCGCAGGAGCTAGCTTTTTGGAGGGGCTGCAGAAGAGCCCTCACACTGCACTCTCCATACTTTCCCCAGAGCCTTGGGACACAAAGCCCCCATGAGGCTGGGGCACCTTCGTAGCACCCACAATGCAGGGCTGTGCCTTAAAGGCACGGTCAAGCTCTGGAGTGGTTGAAGTCGCTTAATTTGATCTCTGTTTTTAATCCTGTTTACACACCTATCAAAAGCCTCTTTTCTGTGGGGTTTCCTTGTTTACCAGCAGCTCCGGCAGCTTTTATGAATGTTGGGGGTGAAGTTCATGACCCGTCTGAATGGGAGGGATTGAGCTTTGCCTATTAAAGTACTATACTTAGGAAGGAACAATCTGTTGCAAACATACAACAGGGGAAATGACTGCCTAGGAAGCAATACTGTGGAAAGGGATCTGGGGTTCATAGTGGACCACAAGCTAAATATGAGTCAACAGTGTAATGCTATTGCAAAAAGGGATGTTGTGGCATTATGGACATAATCTTGGACCGTATAGATCGTTGTTGCAACCTAGGTCCTGTAGTGGCACCAAATCTGGTATAAAGGGGGTCAAATAAGGTGTCTAAGACAAGGTTATGGTTTGCTGGTTATGATTATGCTATCTGTGTGCATGTATCATTTTTGTATTTAAAGTTATAAGTATTGGCTCTATCCTGCCTGTATTTCAAACTTATGCTGTGCTTCTGGGTAACACCCCAGACAAGTTGGTGTCAGCTCTGCCCATTAAGGGCCATCAGCTATACAATTGACCCATTGAGAGAAGGCAGATACACCTTGCGACTCAGCAAGGTATTCAGGAACATGCCTATGGACAGAACTAAGGGTTTTTCTTGCCATGTGCCCAAATGCTTGTCTTTGAAACAAAGACAGAAAGGCCATATGACAAGGGACTATAAAAGACTGCTGCAGTTCCGCCATCTTGTCTTCAATCCTGTTTCTTACCTCTGGAGGGACTTTGCTACAATTAATTGGTCTTTGACTATTAGCGGCAAATATGCCCAATGGCCTGTGATGGGATGTTAGATGGGGTGGAATCTGAGTTACTACAGAGAATTCTTTCCTGGGTGTCTGGCTGCTCAGGGTTTAGCTGATTGCCATATTTGGGGTTGGGAAGGAATTTTCTTCTAGAACAGATTGGCAGAGGCCCTGGAGGGGAGGGGGGGGTTGCCTTCCTCTGCAGCATGGGGCACGGGTCACTTGCAGGAGGATTCTCTGCACCTTGAAGTCTTTAAACCACGATTTGAGGACTTCAATAGCTCAGACATAGGTTAGGAGTTTGATACAGGAGTGGGTGGGTGAGATTCTGTGGCCTGCGTTGTGCAGAAGGACAGACTAGACGATCATAATGGTCCCTTCTGACCTTAAAGTCTATGATTCTACAAACAGAAATTCTACACAAAGGACTGATGACCCATCCCAGCTGTGGATGTACTCCAGAGACTTGATTTGAACCTGCAGTTTATTCTATCACTGCTACAAGCCTGAACCAAGAACTTTGCCATTACTGTATGTAATTGATTCCATTTAAGCAATTCTAGCTCTAATCTATATCTTTTTCCTTTTATGAATAAACCTTTAGATTTTAGATTCTAAAGGATTGGCAACAGCGTGATTTGTGGGTAAGATCTGATTTGTATATTGACCTGGGTCTGGGGCTTGGTCCTTTGGAATCAAGAGAACCTTTTTTCTTTTACTGAGGTATTGGTTTTCATAATCATTTGTCCCCATAACGAGTGGCACTGGTGGCGATACTGGGAAACTGGAGTGTCTAAGGGAATTGCTTGTGTGACTTGTGGTTAGCCAGTGGGGTAAAACCGAAGTCTTTTCTGTTTGGCTGGTTTGGTTTGCCTTGGTGTGCATAGAAAGCCCAACCTTGGGCTGTAATTGCCCTGCTTTAAGCAATTTGTCCTGAATTGGCACTCTCAGTTGGGTCCCACCAGAACCAGCATCGTTACAGATGTATTAGCAGGAGTGTTGTAAGCAAGACACAAGAAGTAATTCTTCCACTCTACTCCACTCTGATTAGGCCTCAACCAGAGTATTGTGTCCAGTTCTGGGTGCCATATTTCAGGAAGGAAGTGGACAAATTGGAGGGAGTCCAGAGAAGAGCAACAAAAACGATTAAAGGTCTAGAAAACATGACCTATAAGGGAAGATAGAAAAAATTTGATTTGTTTAGTTTGGAAAAGAGAAGACTGAGGGGACATGATAACAGTTTTCAAGTACATAAAAGGTTGTTACAAGGAGGAGGGAGAAAAATTGTTTTTCTTAACCTCTGAGGATAGGGAAAGAAGCAATGTGCTTAAACTGCAGCAAGGGAGGTTTAGGTTGGATATTAGGAAAAAATTCCTAACTGTCAGGGTGGTTAAGCACTGGAATAAATTGCCTAGGGAAGTTGTGGAATCTCCATCATTGGAGATTTTTAAGAGCAGGTTAGACAAGCACCTGTCAGGGATAGACTAGATAATACTTAGTCCTGCCATGAGTGCAGGGGACTGGACTAGATGACCTCTCGAGGTCCCTTCCAGTTCTATGACTCTATGATCATGACAGTGAGTAAGCTGGTGGGCTATCTGACCAGCCCAGGAAAGAACCAGTGCCACAACCAAGTCTGTTTTAGAGCCCCTTGCCTCTGGGCACAATTGACTGTTCAAACACACGAACTCACATACAACACTAAAGCAAAACAAGTCCCCTGACCAACATGAGCTGCAGTGCCCAGAGGCTTTTCCCTGGCATGCTCTGCCCTTAAATTCCATAGGCCAGGCAGGGAGCCATTAACTCTTTCCTGGCTGTTTCACCCTGTCACACAATGACAACTAGAAATGAGTGAAGCATTGCTCCTCCAACCTTTCACAGGTTGGGTTCATTTCACTTTAAATAAGCATCCAGAAGTTCAGAGCTGAACTATCCAAAGCTCATTTTTCGACAGAATTTTCTTATGAGATTTCGAGCCCTTCCACTTCAGGTCACAGCTGGAACTATCAAGAGAACAGCCTTTCTTGCTGTATTTTGGCATGTGTGACTGAAAGCGAGCCAGAACTGGAAGCTAAAAAATCAAAATCAGGGGTTCTCAAACTTTTGTACTGGTGACCCCTTTCACACAGAAAGCCTCTGAGTGCAACCCCCCTTATAAATTAAAAAACACATTTTTATATATTTAACACCATTATAAATGCTGGATACAAAGCGGGGTTTTGGGTGGAGGCTGACAGCTCGCAACCCCCCATGTAATAATCTCGTGACCCCCTGAGGGGTCACGACCCCCAGTTTGAGAACCCCTGATCAAAATGTTTTCAAACATTACAAGATCTTTAGAAAAGGGTTGGTTCAAATTTGGTTTGGAAACTAGATAAAGATTCAGAGGAATCAAGATTCTCTTGAGTCCAAAGGACCAAGCCCCAGACCCAGGTCAATATACAAATCAGATCTTACCCACAAATCACGCTGTTGCCAATCCTTTAGAATCTAAAATCTAAAGGTTTATTCATAAAAGGAAAAAGATATAGATTAGAGCTAGAATTGCTTAAATGGAATCAATTACATACAGTAATGGCAAAGTTCTTGGTTCAGGCTTATTCTGTGTTTTATTTTTGACCCAGTTTGCACATGCTTATCAGGAATCAATATTTCAGTTCAATTTGCAGACAGCAAATGTGAGGTCTGATTTTTTTTCTTCCAAGATGATCTACTGCAGAAGGTAATAGAGAAAAGTTTATATGCTAGCAGCTCATTGCTGAGAGATCCAGACACAAACTTGCAATTGTTTCAAAAGGTGTTTCATTGTGAACTTTTTGTATTTGAAAAACTCAAGCAATGCATATAGCAAATTGTGCGGAATTAATTCTCTTCCTTCTCATTTCTGCACTTGCAAAGAATCCTGGCCAGTCCTGCTTCCTGTAGAGAAAGCAATAATGCCCATAAAAGACCAGAGAGTGTCTGCTATATGCAACATATCTTCTTATTTATAACCAGAGAAAATGTACTGGATTTATTATGGTCGGTTTGGGAAATCTTTTTTTGTTCATTGCAGCTGATTTTTGCTTCAACCATGTATATTATACAAGTGGAGTGCACCATAACTGCAAAAAGTACTTTTGTGGAGCTTTCTGCTGAGTTTTCCTGTAGCTTGACCCTGTGCAATCATGGTTTTTCTAGCCTTACAGAGATCTAATTGTTCCTAATTTCCTGTCAATAAATGGTACAAGGTGTGGAATTGCACCCCAATGTTGACATTTCAATCATTTGTCCATATTAATAGATGTTAATAGCTTTTACAAATGTAAGTCCTTCAAGTTCTTGTAGGTTATATATATTTTAAAAGGCTATTGTGAGAGGGTAATTGTATTATTCATTCAGATTACTGGGGAATATTTGCTACCCAGAGTTCTTCTATTATTCTGCTTTAGGAGATTTGATGGCAGAGAACTCAGACGCCCTGAAGGCTTTTGTTAATGTTCCTCAAGGGATCTGTTTTATTACAATGGTGTTCGTTCCCAAATGAAAATTATAATGGTTCTCCACTGATTTTCATGTCATTCAGTTATATCTTCTAACCACTAGCATTAAAGTGCCAGTCACTGGATTTTTGGCAATATACATTTTTAGAAGGCAAGCAGACTGAAACACGTATGTTCCAAAGTGGCACACAAATTGTATGCAACCCTGTGGTATAAATTGCCAACAGATATGGAAAGAGACTTCAAATAAACAATAAGGGTTCGATGATCCCTGGACTTACAGAGACACAAGCAGAGAAACGCCACCTAGTGTAAGGCCTCACTTCACTTAGCTAATTCTCTGGGACTTGTATGTATTGTTGTAGGAAAAGGTTTGTAAGTGGGGGTGCTTCGCACATTGCAAAACAAAGGGCACACACCCATGGGGCTTGACTTTTTTACAGGAGAGGTCAACTGGTGATCCTACTTTTTCACATGCACTTGTCATGGGTCTCTACTTAGCCATGTGCATGTGAAAAATCCCCCTTTGCATGTATAAATGCAGTACGTGTATGCAGAAAGATAGGTGCACTAACTGCATGTGCAAAAAACCCCACATGACTCACTTAGAGCCAAATTCTTCCACCCTTACTCACTCTGAGTAGTACCCTACTTCGAGAGTACTCCAATTGAAATCAATAGCACTGCTCACACAGTAAGGTGTGCTCAAAGTGAGTAATGGTAGCAGAATCTGGTTCCATATGAAAATCAGACTTCAGGAGGCAATAGAAATTAACCATGCGCCCTGTCATCTCTGTTCATTCATATAATTAATTGCAGTATCTCACTGTCTAAACACACCTAGTAATTATGAAATTCAATAAGAACCTTTCCTTGTCTTAATTATTTTTTGTCTCACCCTTAATTCTAAGGGTGGGGGACAAAGCAGAACGTAGGACATTAGCTATAGAATACTCTTCCATTCATCCGGCTGTAGTTCTGAAATAACAGTTGTCATAACTCTAGACTACTATTGTTCACTACTGCCCTAACTGTGGGAAACAAATGTACTGTGGTTCCAAAATAACAGTCATCATAACTCTAGAATACTATTATTCACTGCTAGCCTAACCGTGGGAAGCAGTTTGACACAAAGAAAAAGCACCCTGTGTGAATGTGAGAGCCACCGAGGATATTTTGAGTTGTGTTGGATGGTAAGGTCTAAGTGATGACTCTAGGCCAAGGCCTACAGTGGGGGGAAATATGGATGTGCACCACATTGTAGCATCAACCCCGGGAGCCATTTTACCTCAGGCAAGAGCAGTGCATTCTGAAGCTCAGTGGGAATGACTCCACTGAACCACTTTCTAACAGCAATGGGTCACCATACTCAAGGCTTACTCTGCTAGCAGAATGCTATGGCCCTTCCTCCTTCTTGCTCATCTTGGCAGTGCTAGCTGGAAGCCATCCTTATGCATTACGAAGCACTGTGATTGCTACTGTTCCCAGTCGCAGCACAGGGGCATGAGGAATGAGGGAAAGCTCCTTATCATTCTGCACCTGTGCAAAGTTAATGACATCAACCCCAAGATTCTTTGACCCAAGAGGTAACTATGGCTATGGAAGAAATCTCAATGCTCACCAAAGCATGAACTCCGTATCAACACATATAGTTACCCATCTACCAAGGTACCCTAGGTATGTCTAAACAGCATTTTGAAGGGAGCAGGAATGGCCTATATCACAACAGTTTCAGACTAGTTTGCAATCATTAATGAACGTCTCCACTCCTCTGAGTTAGGGAAATGTCGGTTCCCCCTTTTTATAGATGGGTAACTGAGGCACAAAGACAGTGACTTGGCCAAGGTCACATACAGCAAGCCGGATATTGAACCCATATTTTCCAAGTCCCAGGCCAGTACCTTAACCAAAGATAATTCTTCCTCTGCATGTTCTCATTCAAAGTGCCTGGAGAATTTTCCATTCCTATGTCTTGGTTTTTTTCGGTGTAATAGGCTGAGTTTTGTTTCTCAAACTAACAATCTGAAGGGGATGCGAAGTTACAGGAAAAATTTCTTTTGACTTCTGATGATCCATTTAGAGTTTTGCAAATGTGACTTGCCAGGGTGCTGAACAGGTTAAACTAGAGCCATTATTGATCTCTGATAAATCAGTCAAGATGCATTCATTTGCATATACAAACTAACTATTTAACATTACTCTAGATTTGAGTAATATTTTAGTGAATGACAATTTACTGCAATAATTGTTTTAGTAAGTGGTCTTTGTGCAGGTAAATGTTTCAACAAACAACCTTGTTCCAGATTTCAGTAAATCTTACCAGGGAGGAGATTAAAAAATATGCATTGACTCACTTGTCTTTTTAGCTAAGCAGGAGCTAACATTTAATTATTATGATAGCATTTTAACTTCAGTGGTTTTCTTTCAGCTTTATGGATTATTTTGCTAACAGAATGTTACACTCGGTCTGTTTTTTCCCCCTTTCTAAAATATCCCATTAGGCCCAATAATCCATTAATGTATCAGTATTATGGGTCTATTCCTCCTTCTACTGAAATCAGGGATACACCTCCCATTGATTTCATTGGGTTATATATCACTTGACCCCAGTCTTATAGAATTGAACCTGTGATACATGGCAGTATTTTCTCTATGAAAATCTATGCACTCTGCAATGTTTTCCCGAGACTGTATTTTTAATATAACTCAATTCATAACTGTTTTCCTGCATTTTATACTTGCATTGAACACTTTGAGTTAGTCAGTCTTTTAACTTCACTATTGGAGTTATATCTGATTCCCTCGCTAAATAGCCCTCTTGTCTGTTTTGTATTACTTCCATTGGTTTGCAGGGTATCTTTATTTCAAATTGTCTGCTCTCTCCCCCTATTGAGACTACACATGTCTATGTTATGTTTAACTATTCCCTGCAACCTGTTAATATAGCATAATGGGTTTGCAAAGATAAAAACCTTACAACAAAATAATACGCTTCTCATTATAAAATGGACCCTGAAAATAAAAAGCCCCTTGAAATGAAAAGTAAGTATGTCAAGAGAAGAAAAATCTAGGTCACAGCTTTTCCCAATTTTTGTAATTTAATGCAGTCCAGAATAATTGCTGCACACATTCTTTGGGAATCAAGTCCTATAATGGTCATATTGCTCAATCTCTATTTTTGAATGTTCTTGGTACCGTACTCTGTTCTGTTTTCCAAACAATTACACTGTAAAAATGCAAAGAAGTAAGTTGAAACAGAGTTCATCTAAATATTGAAAAGAAATGTAGCCGTCCATGTCAGTCTTCCACTTGCTAGTTTCCTTGGCTGAAATTCATTCCAGTGCTAACGGCCTCTGAACTGAAGCCTCACTAAAACCTCAGAGTGAAATTTACTCCTAGGCAGAGGGCTAGTGCAGGGTCTATACCTCAAGTTCCACTTAACGTCCTATTTTATCAAATTGAGTTGTACTTAAGTGGTGCATAAGTTTTTTGCTGGGGTGAATTTCACCCTGTATGCAACTCCCATTGCAGTAAATAATGGTCTTGCACACGGAGCACTTTCAGGGATCATGCCCTTATTCTGTTATATCTAGTACATAACGTTTTTAAAAAGTGGTTTACAGAGTTAAAAACACTAATGTCTTTCAGGGCAATTCCATCGCTACGTTGCAAGAAATTATGAGGAAACCAGACGTTTAATGAAATCTCCAAGTTTGGCATGTATTTTGCAACCAATAATCCAATGAAAACGGACTGCCAGTAGTAATACTGCTATAGTGTAATGATAGGTGGTGGAATGTTGGATCCTGATAGAGTATAAAGATTACAAGAGGCAGCGAAGTATGCAAAAATCATATCAGCAAACATTTCCTTTACACACAAGAGGGATTCAGACTTTTATCTTTGTTCCTATTTTAAATCACCTGTCAGTTCAGGAATGCAGTGATGAAACATTGGAAGTGATGCAGCAAGAATAATATCCCCAATCATCTTACTTTGTAGATGAGAGGTGTGCAATGAATACCTTTTGTTTGGAGCAAGATTTCTTTTTCTTTTCCTTTGGCATAATATTTCCTAGCCATAATGTGCCAGCTCATTGTACTTCAATTAACATGTCAATAGATTTTGTTGTAACGGAAGAGATATGGAAAATAGGACTGGAGAGGGCTTCTAAATTATTTGTAAGGAGAAGAAAGTATTTGTGTTAAGATCAGACAAGTCAAAAATTATACCCACAAAGAGTTGGCTTAATTATTCAAAAAGCTATACCCAGGGCCGCCGAGAGAGGGTTCGGGCCCCGGTGAAAAAAAAATTTCGGGCCCCCCAGCAAGGGCGGACCAGCTAAAAAGGGCCGACGAGAGGGGGGGGAAGCAGGGGAAGCCAGGGCCCCAGGCCCCCTTCCGGACCGCCGGGCCCCGGCAATTTGTACCGGCTCTCCCCTTCCCCCCCATCGGCCTGGCTATACCTAGTATTAAGCTAATAGATAATTTCCTTATTCTTAATGTAGTGGAGTGCTTGAAAATAGCTTGATACACTTTGAGATTAAATAGCTTCCTAAGAAATATGTTTGTCTGCAGCCAAACCTCCTAAAACTGTCATTGTGTCCGGTCTCACAAACTAAGCAGGGTCAATGGGAGACCAAGAAAAACTCAGGGTGTTTCAGTTAATAAGTTTTTCATTTTCCCCTTAAGTCAGGACAATGCCCCTCTATACAAGGTCCTAATGTGCACTAGGCTTATATAGATATATTTTAGATGAGATATATAAATGAGAACTTGACCACTTCTGTTCATTAACAGCCTGATCCACTTCCCCATGAAGTCAATGGCAGAATTCCCACTGACCGCAAGGGGAGCCAGACCAAGTCATAATTTCCCAATTTTTCCCCTGTTACTTTTTGCTAAATGTGCTGTGTTAGCATTGGTGACCTGGCCAGATTCCAGTGTGGCTGATTACTTTCTGCCGACCTAAATTCCCATCACATTTTTTAATTGGAGAGAGTATTTCTCTTCATTTTCTGTCCTAAACTTTTGTCGGTGGTTGTTGGTGTTTTGTCAAACTGCTGCCTCCATGCCAGAGGTGGCTGCATACCAGTAGTGAGTGTCGTGAGCCCTAATTTGTTAACAACTTGGCCTTCAGATTATGCAGAATCAAAGACCAGATTCTCAGCTGGTATAAGCAAATTTGGCTTCAGGGACTTTAGTGGAACTCTGCCTATTTATACCATAAGAACATAAGAATGGCCCTACTGGGTCAGACCAAGGATCCCTCTAGCCCACTATCCTGTCTTCCAACAGTGGCCAGTGCCAGGTGCCCCAGAGGGAATGAACAGAACAAGTAATCATCAAATGATCCATCCCCCATTGCTCATTCCCAGCTTCTGGCAAACAGAGGCTAGGGACACCATTCCTGTCCATCCTGGCTAATAGCCATTGATGGACCTATCCTCCATGAATTTATCTAGTTCTTTTTTGAACCCTGTTATGGTCTTGGCCTTCACAGCATCCTATGGCAAGCAGTTCCACAGGTTGACTGTGCGTTGTGTGAAGAAATACTTCCTTTTATTTGTTTTAAATCTCCTACCTATTAATTTCATTTGGTGACCCCTAGTTCTTGTGTTACGAGAAGTAGTAAACAACACTTCCTTATCTACTTTCTCTACACCAGTCATGATTTTATAGACCTCAATCATATCTCACCTTAGCCATCTCTTTTCCAAGCTGAAAAGTCCCAGTCTTATTAATCTCTTCTCATAAGGAAGCTGTTCCATACCCGTAATCATTTTTGTTGACCTTTTCTGAACCTTTTCCAATTCCAATATATCTTTTTTGAGATGGGGCGACCATATCTGCACGCAGTATTAAAGATGTGGGTGTACCATGGATTTATAGAGCGGCAACATGATATTTTCTGTCCTATTATCTATCCCTTTCTTAATGATTCCCAGCATCCTGTTCGCTTTTTTGACTGCCGCTACACGTTGAGTGGATGTTTTCAGAGAACTATCCACAATGACTCCAAGAGCCCTACCTTAAGTGATAACAGCTAATTTAGACCCCATCATTTTATATGTATAGTTGAGATTATGCTTTCCAGCTAAGGATCTGGTTTTGACAGGTCCTATATAAATATAAGTTACAAAATTATTTATATTTAGGGAAAATTCTATTCTTGTGTGTAAAACGTTGCATATAGAATGTCCCTATAAAGTTAAAGAACTTGAACGTTTAATTGAGATGTTCTCCCTGGACACAAATAACAATATTCAAAAGCCAAGCTGTATTGATTAGCTATGATTAGACTTACACATGGCAAAATGAATATGGATGAATAAGTCTCTTAGAGTCAAGTTTCCAATGCAAACACTTTTGTTTACAAATATCTTTCCATGCATTTTTTTGCTTCCATGATCATTCCTGTCAGTAAATCTGTTTTGGTGCCTAAATGGAGGAGAAGATTTTGCATAAACAGGCACAACATTTCTCATCATTAGTTAAGCCACACAACTGAGTTATATTACCACACACAACTAAATTTCATGATGAAGAACTAAATCATTTCTTGTCAAATTATAATCAAAATAAGTTGCTGGGTAAGAGACATGTTGAGTGCTGAGCTATATTGAAAATCTATTCCTCATTTAGCTGAAAAGGGAGCCCTGAGCTAGCACTGGGCTGAAAGTGGTTTTCTTGTCTCACAAAATTTTCCAAGAGTTTGAAAGTTTTTCCCATCTAGGTTCAGGATGAAAAGTTGGAATCTCAAAAATATTCATGAACCAAAAAACCAAACATTTTTTATTTCAGGACAATCAAAACATTTCATTTAGCTAATTTTCATAGCATTAATTTGGATTTTGACCTTTAAAAAAATAATACTGTAAATAGTTTACATTTAGAAATGAAAAGTTGCTTTGAGATGGAAAACTGATTTTTTTTTTCATTCAGAAAATGTCAAAATGCTTCATTTTGGCAAATTTGAAACTTTTTCCTCAGTCTGTTGCTTCAGGAAATGCGTCTAAACCAGATCTGTTCCGCAAATCCTTTCAATTTCGACAAATTGGCATTTTTCAATGAAAAAGCTTTTAATCTAAAAATTCCTGACCAGCTCTACTCATAGACTTATAGATTCTAAGGCTAGATGGAACCATCATGATCATCTAGTCTGATCTCCTGCACTTTGCAGGCCACAGAACCTCACCCACCTCTCCTGTAGTAGGCCCATATAACCTTTGGCGGAGTTACTGAAGTTCTCAAATCTTGATTTAAAGACTTCAGGTTACAAAAAATCCACCATTTACCCTAGTTCAAACCAGCAAGTGACCTTGTGCCCCATACTTCAAAGGAATTTCCCCCCAGAGTCTCTCCCAAACTGACCTGGGGGGAAATTCCTTCCAAACAACAAATATGGCAACCAGTTAGACCCTAAGTAAGTGGCAAGACCCACTCTGAGCTCTTTTGAAAATCTAGAACAATTACTTTTTTAGCGGTATCTAGATACACATCTGTTCTTTGTGGAAAGTCTCTATATCTCCAGATTCAACTCACTCATGAAGAAAAGTGGTGAGACAACCAAATATGAGGCAGCATCATTCCCCCTGTTTGCAGTGGCAAGATGACATAGAAGGGGAATCTCAGACTTTTCATAGTGTGGACCACATTTTAGGAAAGAGTTTGCGGACACATTTTTGATCCCACAGACCCACTTTTTCACCCATTCATGATGACGTAGGATCTCTGTGGCAGCTACAGCAATTGTTCACATGGCAAAGTAATAATAAGGAATGTATTTTTAGCTTCTTTTAATGCAGTTTGGCAGCTGGAACTGAGAAGTCAACATCATGTGATCAGCCAGCTCTCTGCAGACCACCAGCAAGTGCTCCATGGACTCATTAGAGAAAACTGTTGTAATAAAAATGGATAAGGAAGGCCCCAAATCCGACCCCAAATTTCATACTCTTGGACTTCACTAGAAGTTTTGGGTGCACAAGGAATTCAGAATTAGGCCAAAGTGATATGGTTTTATTTAGTAAATTCTAATTTTAAACAGCAACTGGATTTCTTCCTCTGTAGTACAGTGACTTTATACCACAAGTGTTGTTACAGACTTATGAATGAGGCCAATTACGAGAATAAACTTGTGGATATTCAATCTCTCTCTCTCTCTCTCACACACACACACCATTTATACTTGTGAGCTGTACTGTAGAAATAGAGAATGACTTATTGGATTTTATTAGTGTTTCTTTTCTAGCTGCAGTTAAGAGCCCAGATTTTGGTCTTCATTTTAATTATGTTTTATGTTCTCAGCTTAGTCTCCAGTGAAAGATGCCAACATACCCTCTGCAGTCTTTTCCTCTGTATGCAGTTTTCCATTATTTGGAATGGATGATGCCCTCTGCCCGAGTGAAACTTGACTTTGCTCTAACATAGAAGCCTGAAGACTCACCCTTCCCCACTAGTTCACAGGTCATTGGCTGCACGGTGAAAAAAGCCTTTTCTTTGATGCACCATCCCAGCCAGATTTCAATATGGTCAATCGTTTGGGGTTTTGCTTCTAGTGAGTTAAAAGAGCTACCATACTTTTCCAGCAAGCTAGTGTCT
This sequence comes from Trachemys scripta elegans, assembly GCF_013100865.1. Classification (NCBI taxonomy): domain Eukaryota; kingdom Metazoa; phylum Chordata; order Testudines; family Emydidae; genus Trachemys; species Trachemys scripta. The sequence continues at coordinate 95,562,520 of NC_048305.1, read as the reverse complement.
TGAGCCTCAGACGGACAACTTCTTGTTATGTTACTCTGAAGAATAACAACATAATTGTCCAACCGGGGACACCTCTGTTTTCCTCTGTGCACCAACAACTAGCTTTGTTAAACTCTGCCAAAGTGCGCGCCGTAGTACTGAACTGGGACAGTATTAAAATAAGGGAACCATTGCCGTGCCTGATTGAAATGTTGCTACCTGCAGTGCCGGGGAGGAAGGGGCTTATTGCAGCACGGGTTGCAGTATTTGAAACCACCACAGTGGAGTCCTGTGAAAATAACATTGACTGATTGCACTGGGCTTTCTAGAGTTACATTCCTTGTTTTGCTTACACGCTTAATACATTCCCCATGAACCCCATTCTCCTGGAATATATTTGTCTTCAGTATGTTTTGGCTCTGTGTAACATATGTAGTCTGATGGCTTTCTGTCATTTAGAGAGCTGAAGAGCGAGCACCCTTCATTTTCATTACGACACCACCCTTGAAGAGTTATGCATTTGGGGAGTTACAAAGGCATGTTCTCATTATCTAACACAGGATTAAATATTATCATGACTGAAAGTGTGTCTCAGAGAATCAGATCAACAACATTTTAATTAGGATGGAGCAAAACAGACTGGTGCTATAAAAGATGTCATCTGATACAATGTTAAATATTTTTACTTAGAGCTGTTTTTATTCCAACACATTCTTGGGGGGAGGGGAACGGGAAGGGGAACTGAATCTTGCAAGAATCCCTGATCCAGCAAAGCACTCAAGATTGTGCTTAAATTAAGCAGGTGAATTGTCCCATCGGAGGGAGAGGAGGTGGCATGATAAGCCATGAGGCCAGGGATAGTTATGAAGGATCTTGAAAGCAAGGACAAGTAGTTTAAACTGCATTGAATAAATAAGGGAGATCGAGAGAAGGGATCTAAACACTCCTGAACTTTGCTGAAAATCTGGATTAGGATCTGAATTTTGCAGCTCAAATGCAGTCCTTAAATCCAAATAACTCTGGCTGATGAAAGACTAGATCTAGGCAGCAAAAGCATAACAAATGATGTTTCATCCCTAGAACAGCAGGCACAGATATCTCAGTCCTGCTAAATGCTGAGGGTCTACTACTGGGAGGTGAAATGCTGTGCAGCAAACATATGTACAACCTCCGAGGGTACGTCTACACTGAAACGGCAGGTGTGATTTGCAGCTTGTAGTACCTGCAGCTTGTGTACTGTAGCTAGCTCACTAAAAGTAGAAGTGACAATTCTGAGGCACAATCATAGGTTGCACAAGTGAGTAAGGACCCAGGAGGTTCAGGTGGGCTCATGCAGTCTGCACTGCAGCCTACGTCGCAGAGTCCTCACTTCTGTTTTTAGTGAGTTAGCTAGAGTACAGCTAGCAGGGGTACGTCTACACACGCTGCAAATCACACCCCCAGATGCAATATAGATGTGCCCTGAGAGGTAGGGAAGGAGAGCATCGTAGATTGCACTAGAGCATCCCCTTCTGGACAGTATTTCAGAGCTGTAACAACAGGCAGCAGGAGAAATCATTGTCCAGCCTTCCTCAGCCAGAGGTAGGGTGACCAGACAGCAAATGTGAAAAATCGGGATGGGGGTGGGATTAATAGGACCCTATATAAGAAAAAGACCCCAAAATCGGGACTGTCCCTATAAAATCGGGACATCTGATCACCCTAGCCAGAGGCTACATTACTGTGATATTGAGGCTGCAGATGGGGTGCAAAAGGGGCAAAGATGGGACCTTAAAAGACATTGCTCCAACAAAAGGAAGGTGAAACATTTTTAGGACCTTCAGACTAGATGACTGGGGAATAGGCTTTAGGGCCTGATCTGGCACCTTTGACGTTGATGGGCGCTTTGCCATTGATCTGAATGGAAGCAGGGTCTGGCCCACGTCTGGCAAGTTGTCGTTGTTAGCAGGACGCCTCCATCGATCTTTTTCTTAAAAATGATTTAGAGGAGGAGAAAAAAAAAACACTGGAAAGATGATTAAAAAAACATTGGAAACATGATCGAGAAATCCCCCTACATTTAGAAATGAAAACCTCTGCCTCTAGAAACTGTGCAGACTTGCGGGAAGATTACAACCAGATTTTCACATTGTGATATGCTGTGTTTACAAATGGAGACCAAAATATGCAACCGAGTCATAACCCCTTATTAGAGGGGAATTACTGAAACTATGAAATGCAGCGTACTCTGCTGATGGACTGCAATTATTGTGTTATGCCTCCACTAACTGGCACAGGCTCCACTACCACCAGTCATTTTATACATAGAAACTTGTACTTGATTGAGTAGTTCCAGTCACTCTTCTTTCTGTTGATGAAAACACATAGATGCAAGGGTGAAAGGTTGTGTAGGACTTTGCGTGTAGCTAGCTAGTCCTAGCCCCATTGGACTGCTCAAACACAATTTTAATAATAATAATAATTAACAGAGTTAACATTGGAAGAGAGTTAAAAAAAATTCAGGCCACGCTTCTCAGCTGTGCCCACAATCTGCTAGGTGCAAAAGAGGGGGACATAGAAAAACCAGTTAGGGCTCCCTGATCCAGGAGCTGGTAAGGAAGCCAAGAATAGCTTAAATGCCACTGTGCTCTACCATACACTTTCTCCCCTCCATGCCCACTAACACCATCAGCAGTAGAGGAGGGTGGCACAACAGTTGGCTAGGTCAGCTCTACATCGTCTAGGGAATTCCTGTTGGAGGAGATTGCCATTTTTACAGCCCTCCTGTGCCACCGTAGTACAGGAATCCTGATTGAAGAAGAGAATCCGTCTCTTACTGTTTATTTTCGGTTGATTTGAAAGCAGGTAGCAGCAAGCCAAGCCTTCTGGGTTCTATGCCTAGGTGTGCTCTGTGTGACTTTAGGGGAGTTGTTCAACCTGTCTGTTCCTTGCTTTAAACATCAGTAAATAAGTATAATGATCCTTTGCAGGGAGAGAATGAGGGATTAATATCTGAACTGCTCTGAGATCCCGGAATAAAACGTGTAAAAATATTGTGCTAAGGTGTAGGGAAGTTTTAAAAAAAGACAGAATTGTTTGGGTTCCACGTAGATGATTCCATCCCTTTGGCAGACATGTAGGATTCGACCTCTTCGCTGATTCGTAGACGCTTTAAATATAACAGGGACGGCCTGGGGTGTTGACATATGGTTAAGATAATAAAAAATGAAACCTTTCCACATGTTAGCTGAAGTGAGGCCAAATTTCGATGAAGATACATACTGAAGTAATGTGGAAAAAGAGCATCTACCAGTCTTTGGAGTCATAGTGTCATCAGGACCCCTAACTCAAATTCCTACGATTTTGCACACCCAGTAAACCCCACATTTACTTGGCGCCGTGATTCATATCGATTCCTGAGACTTAAATCTCATGAACTGATACATCCAAATTGACACCAATTGTGGTTAGTTTCTTAATATGTGCTCGCTTTAGATATTCATTTCTGGCTTTGTGCAACTGCTGAAAGGCAAAATGTGTTAGAAAGAATTAGCTCTGAACTCCTGCTAGGGGACTGGTGTTTCAGAGAATCCATGTTTTGACAGTAACCTGGACAGGGGTTGGTAACCTGGGGATTTTTAGATAGGCATCCAGAGAGGTCAGAATGGGCAGAAACAGACTGACCAAGTCAGGGAGAATCCAGTTTGCAACCAAAAACCTCCTACCTTCCTATTTAACAATGTTATCTCCCACATAAAAATGACATTATCCAGAATCATCTGGGTCAGCCACACATGTGCATCAGCCTCTCTCTCTCTCTGATTCATTGAGAAAGGCAGACACGCATGTACGACTGACACACAAGATTCTGGTTAGTATAACTGATCTCTGCTCTGCTTCTGCGTCTGCCCTTGGGCATGTGGGAGGGGTGGGGATCGCCGGGGCTGACAGCAAATGGATAGGAGCCGGGGAGACAGATTTGAAGTGTGGGGCACAGAGCCCCGGCAGTGCAAGGTGAGAGGGGTAGGGCTGCTCAATATGTCAGGGAAGGGATCATGTCCCATTCTCCCTGGGTGTTGGCTGCAACAGGGACGGGGCAGATGAAGGGCTCAACCAGGGAGAAGGGTCATGCCTCATTCACTCCAGGCCTTTGGGTGCAGCAGGATGGAGACTGGGGAGACGTAACGCCCCCTCCTCTCCCTGGACTTGGTGCAGCAGGAAGGGGGCGGGGCCGCAGGGTTCTGTTCTGCTGCAAACCCCCTGCTGAGAGCAAATGTCTTGTCTCCACTTCCCTGAGTGTAATTGCAGCCCTTCCCCCTCGAACACCGCCTACAGCCAACCTTGTCATAGCCCTGCCAGGGCAGGGCCCTGTGCTGCAGGGGGCAGAAGGGAAGGTCTGCAGCTGTCCTCGCCTGGCTGGACCAGAAGACTGAATACAGTTGGGGGGGAAGGGATGTCAGTGGGGATGTTGGAGGGGCATCTGGAGGGTGCTAGGGAGATGGAAGGGGGGCAGTAGGTCTAGCAGTGGGGACATTTGAGGGGCAATGGGGATATTGGGGGTGGGGTTAATAGTGGTGGTGGAGGGGGTCAGCGGGGTGTATTGTGGGGGAGGTGGCTTGGGGGGTGCAGGATGCTCCCTTGAAATTAATTTGAAAGTGTTAGTCAGTTTGGTCATGAGACTGTTCTCATTCCCTATGTTCAGTCCCCCCCCGAAGCAGATCTGAACAACCAGGCAAAAGCTCCCGCTAAATCACATCACCAATTCCCATGTTGCCACCTTTGAATTGTCACCCTACCTTTCAAATGGCACAATGGGAAACGGCACGACAAAGAACATCGGCTTGTGCTGTGCTCTTTCAGCTCACACAAGCTTAGCAGTGGAAGATGGGCCATGGCCCAATGCATACGCCAATGGTGCTGCAGGCCAGGCTGTTGGCAGTTCACTACATGCCATTATTTGACGTCAGTGGAGTTATACCAGTTTACACCAGCTGAGGATCTATCCCCGAAATTAGAGTGGCACCCAATGTATTGCCTGAATTTCCAAGCAATATTAATCCCATTCTCACGTATGTTTGTGGGGACAGATAAAGATTTCAGAGCCATGCAAACATTTCACCCCTCCATGGATTCACACCCTAAGTGTTCCTTTGAATTTGAACCTAATAAAAACTAAGTTTACGCTAACCAGGTTCATATGGTTTCAAGTTGGGCTGCTGACACCTCCTATTGTCACTCTCCAGTCACCCTGTACGTAGTAGGGGAAAGAGAAGACTAAAAATATGCTCGTGCAAAATATACATACAAAGTTTGAATAGCCGAGAACCGCATAAGCTACCAGTGACGCCCGAGAGCTCTAAGGTCACCTCAGCCCTGACATGCCCATTATAATTAATTGCTATGCAATACTGCCTAACAGCTCCAATGGCAATTGGGTGTCTCATTGTGCTAAGCTTTCTGAGACAGTCCCTGCCTGCAATCTAAATAGTGCCCCTATCTCACCCTTTGCCTGCGATCACACAGTAGCAGAACCAGGAATAGAACCCATCTCTCCTAATGCTTGATGCAATGTCCCCATCCACTAGACTACACTGCCACCTACAGCTGCAGTCTCTTTCCCTCTGCTGTTTTTTTCTATATCTGATGGATTCCCCAGGCTCAAGCCCACTTTGTTTTTTATTCAGATGTCTATGGGAAGTTTGCGTCTCAGTCTTTTTACATTCTCTCTTAAATGGGAATTAAAATACAGTGGGAGATTTTTACGCCAAGGCGTTTTGATTTCAATCGGTTGTGATTGCGAGTGAGCTCCTCTGCATGGAGTTAAACTTTGTACAGTTTGATAGGACTGGTCAGAACAAAATTAAAAATTGCTTTGAATTGTTTTTCTTGTTTTAAAAATGACGTCTTTACCTGCTAGGACTGATGTCAGGGAAATATATGAAAAAGCAGTGGAACCTTTACTGGATTTTCAATGTAAAGAATAGAATGTTACAAAAATAGTCAAAAGGACAGACACACACACACACACACAGATTCTCTTTCATTATTTCAAGTCATCCAATAGGGAAATTATGCTGAGAACATTCTCCAAGTTTCCTGTTGCCATTCCTCTGAAAACAAGGGAAAACATATTTATGAGTTCATTACATGTTTTCATTGGACACTTCTCCCGATTCAAGACTTCTATTAAAACATAGAACCTCACTCAATTTAAATTCAGACTAGGGGCAACAGTTTATGATTATTTGCAACATACTAAAAATCATTAATCTAAAACTGTCATATAAGCAAACACCATGGCCTCCTGGAGCCTTGTTTTATTGTACCACATCTCCTTAGCGAGCCCACCGCGTGTGCATGACGGGGCTCAATCTTCCACTCCTTGTGCACTTAGAGCTTCCATTGAACCTTCCGAGGAATGCAGCTTAGAGTGCATGGTAATCATTCTTTCTATCTGCTTCACGCGTCTGCCCTGATATGGGGTCTGATCCAAAACACATTAAAGTCTGTGGAAAGCATATCTTTGACTTTGGATCAGTCCCATAATGTAGGCCTGAAGGAGGCAAAAGGTGTATGCTTTCTAGTACTGGAAAGAACCATTGAATTTTTCCTCTTCTTTCCTTTACCTGCAGCTGAGGTAGCTCTGTTTTTTCACCATCCAATTGTTGTGAGGGCTTCAATCCTTGTAATATCTGACGTAACGTAACTTTTACAGCTCAGGATATCTGAAAATCTGGCTCTCACTCCCTCCCACCCCCACCCCCACCCACCCAAACAGGGAATAGATTTAAAAACTGGAGTTGTCCATTGTTAAAAATAAAGTCACAGAAAAATACTCTTAACTGGGTATGAATAATGAGGACCCTTAACCAAAGCCATATCTTTATTCTTTACTTTGACCCCTACAAGCACTACTTTGACCCCAGTTTGTTTGGAATTATTGACTCCACATTTTACATGATCCCTTATTCTTTTGTCTCTGGGGAAGATTTCATCTAAAATGAGACATATAACTGTATTCAAAATGCCTGGTTAAATGGTTTGTGACTGCTAGTAAAGTTGCTGGAGTTTCCCAAGTATACTATTAGCTTAACTAGCACTTTGTCGTAAGGGGCCTTGTGTCTCTTCTGCTTAGTCTAGCAAAGGGAGTAGAGCAAACATGAATATTTCTTCTTTTCCCCTGGGTTTAGGAGTATGGGTTTCCGGAAGTTTCCCCATGCCACCGCTTCCCCAGTTATCCCCCAACAGCTTGCTAGAAGATGTGAAAGGGAGGTTGTTGGGAGTGATATTTGAGTGAATATGTCTGTAAGGGGGAAAAGAAACCCTAAATTAGTAAAGTCTCAAGGATTGGTTTTCATGGAAGACCCCCCCCCCAGATTTCCCTGAAGTTTGGTTCTGATATAATTATACAAACTCAAAACAGCTCTTGTTTCAATGTGTCTACAGCTAGGACTGTGGTGTTCATTGTAGCTACAAGTATTTTACCGGGCAAAGAAGATGCAAAGCAAGTGTGTAAATGTCACATACATCTTCACTATATGGATGGATTACATATCTCTTTTAATTCATGAAATAAGGTTATGGTGAAACTGGACTGAAATATCCACGGATGGGATGACAGCAAATTGTTATTACAGTTCACTAACTAGATGATACTACTTCTGAGTCTTCTCAAACATGCATCCAATAACTTCCAGTTTAGTTAGTGCAACTGTTCTCTCTTCTCCACCGCCCCTCCCCCACCCCCATCAGTGTTAAGAAGAGCGCTGTCTACACCAGGAGATTTACCCATTGTTGACAACAGATGTAAGCTGAATTGGGACTAATCATGACAGGCCAGGCCCCAGAGAACAATAGGACCCTCTGTATCTTTTTTCATAGGTAGGCAATCAGAAAAGTCCAAGCATAATATATGATGTAAAGTAGACTATGGAGATCTGTGATATTGATATTTAAGGGCTCAATCCCACAAATGCTACTGAGCATAGGACTTGACTTCAATGAGACTATTCATGCTCAGTAGTAAGTGGTTGCAGGTTTGGTCCTTAAGAGAGACGTATGCTGTAAGTAGTCAGTGTGCCAAACAACTGTCATGGGCCCAACACTAGAAGTTTAAGAATATCAATTATTTGCATAATTGTTGGCTTCCTCCCAAAAGAGTCTGGAACCAGCATATTTTGTGTGTGTCTGCTTTTCACAAAACTACATGTGTGCTATTAGAATAATTGGTTCTTCAGCATATTAAATCATCTACAGACAGTGTCCCAAGGAGTCATTTCAGGTCAATATGCTAAATCTTTCCCAGTAGCTGACAATTTGGAAGGTTGGCTTTAATAAGCATTTGATAATAAACCACAAGAGAGCTACCTACAATAGATAGTTTTGCAACTAGGGGTCATCACAGATAACTGCCCCCCACATGAGCTCTCAGTGAAATGCTGTGGCGAAAGGGCTCACGTGACCCTTGGGTGTATAGAAAGTGGAATATCAAATAGAAGTGGTGAAGTGATCTGGCCTCCGTACACAGCACTGGTAAGACTGCTACTGGAATACTGCATCCAGTTCTGATGGCCACATTTCAGGAAGGCTGTGGAAATACTGAAGAGAGTTCAAAGCAGGGCTGCAGAAATGATCCGGGGGTTGGAAAACAAGCCTTGCAATGTGAGGCTAAAGAAACTCAATCTATTTGGCTTATCGAAGAGGACGCTGAGAGGTGACGTGATCGCTGGGTTTAGGGACTTACTCACAGAAAAGCCATTTCATGGTGGGAGGAGGAGGAGTTGTCAGTCTTGTTGACAAAGGTATAACAAGATCCAGTGGCTGGAGGTTGAAGTTAGACAAACTGAGCCTTGAAATAAGATGCAATTTCCTAGCAGTGCGGGTAAATAAATGTTAGAGCAGTTTACCGGGGAGATGGAGGGCTCCCAATTGGTTGGTGTCTTTAAGGGGAGCTTAGCTATCTTTCTAAAGCATATGTTCACATCCAGCCTCTGGAAGAAATTCTATGGCCTGTGTGTTCAAGGTCAGTCTGTTGGTACCTTCTGGCCTGGGAATCTGTGAACTTGTGAATCTCCGAATCCCTCTTCCTTTTGGGTCCTGGGGAGAATAAAATTGACCGCGTTGCCTTCAATATGCTCATAACACTTGCAGCCTGCGTTAAGACAATAACGATAATCAAATCCCATGTTTCAGGGTGTCAGTCAGTTGCCTGCAAGGGTCAAGAATAATTTTTTTCTCCAATACACAATTGGCCAGGTGTATTCTGTGCTTCCACCTCTCTCCCCTCCCCCCCCCACTTTTTTCTGAAGCATCAGGGATTGGCCACAACTGGAGACAGGACACTGCGTGGAGTGGACTTGTGCTCTGAGGCAGTACAGAGAATCTTTTTTCTTTCATGCTTGGCTGGTGTGTCTTGCCCTTATACTCAATGTTACTCTCATCACCAGATTTGGTGGCAAGAGCAATTTTCCTCCAGGTCAGAGTGATAGGGACCTTGTTTTTTGTTTTGTTTTTTGTTTCGCTGCCTTCTGCTGTGTGCAGTGTGGTTCACCTGCTACAATCATCCAGTCATAACCCACCTAATCAATTTCCTGCCATTGCCAGGGTTTCAGGCACTCATGGCACCAAAGCATACGTCTATACAGCAACTAGACACCTGCGGCTGGTCTGCGCCAGCCGACTCGGGCTCGCAGGACTTGGGCTGTTTCTTTGCTGTGTAGACTTCTGGGCTCAGGCTCTAGGACCCTGCAGGGTGGAAGGGTCCCATTGCTCTGGCTCCAGCCCAAGCCCAGAAGTCTATACAGCAATGAAACTGGCCCACCACCCAAGCCCTGAGAGCCCGAATTGCCTCGCACATGCAAACCACGGAATTTTCTTTGCTGTGTAGACATATCCTCTCTCTCTCTCCTGTTTTCTGTGTGTGGCACACAATTGTTTAGTATCCTGAGAACTGAAATGCTCTGGTCTAACCCAAATTATTGGGCTCATAGAGGGGTAACTGGGTGAAATGTAATGGCCGGTGCTATACAGGGGGTCAGACTGGCTGATCTAATAGTCCCTTCTGGCCTTAGACTCTGTGACACTATTCTTATTCACATAATGAGCTAGCAGTCTTGAGGAAGTGATGTGCAGGGGTGTGGGAATGAGAACTTGTGGGTTTTATGCTCAACTCGGTCACTGAGTCACTGTGAAATCTTGGGAGAATAATTTAAACTCTTTGGGACTCAATTTACTTAGCTCTGAGGTGGATATAAAAGTACTTATTGAACCCACTTAAGAGTGTGATTTTAATTATTAATGGTAGTAGAGTGCTTTGAGATTCTTTGATGGAAGATGATATGTAAGTACACAATATTATTTCTATACTCTGTGGGGTTGACTGGGATGAATATCACAGACTTATTTCCCAGAAATCCAGATGTCTTACAACAAAAGGACACTGTGGTTAAATAAGTAACAATAAGTTTGACTCGTGCTGTTCCATTCAGTGCAGGGAGAACTACACCTCCCATACCGTGTGACAAATCCTAAGGCCTTTCTAAGTCCTTGCTCAGGCAAACACCCATTGAAGTCAACGTCAGCTCTGCCTGAACCAGTATTTGGCTCTTTGTGAATAACCCTACATAATCCATTGACTTTTAACACTTAAATTGTCAAAGTCAATTATTTCCAGCTAAGCAGATGGCTGAAAACAAATAACCTGTAAGATAAGGTATTCTGGCTCCAGTGTTAAGTCGAATTGAAGTTTGCTGAACGTAAACATTACACTTACATAAATAACACACACAAAAAGTCACCACTGAGGCCAAAACCATTTTTTCCCCACAAAAACAAAGGATCGATTTCTACAGTTTAGCATTACTAAACTTGGCAGCAACTCGCACGTGAAGTATAATGATGTCATCTGGTTGGCCTTTTCCCATCGCAAACAGTAAATCTTAAAATCTGGAGAGATCTTTTATTTGGTTATTCATATTGTACAGCATCAAGGGGCTACAACACGTGTACTTGGGTTTATTAAAATCATCTGGAAAAGAAGAACTTATTATTTAAAGGCACAGTGCTTAAGTCTATTTTGTTTTTCTTGGAGTCTTCATCATCTGTTGTTTTTTTCCTGATAACAGTTGCCTGTAAAGTCACATACTTACTACTACTTCTGCCACTTTATGAAGAGGACATTTTTTCAGGTGGCTCTTTGTAGCGTTTGGTACTAGATATCCTTGCACATGTAATATTGATGTGCATGCCATCAAGCATGCTGAGACCATACTGTGCCTTTATTTTTCTCCTAGGAATATACCTCATCATAATAAACCTCCTCTTAGGATTTTGAATGGAATGTTACTACATTTTGGCACTGAAGTCCATTAGAAACCACCCATTTTGGTAAAACATGCTTTGTTATGCTATGCCACATCAAATTCTTATTTGTCAAAAAAGCTTGCTAGAATATGGAATATAGAATATAATCAGAAGGAACCTCTCGCTTGAAACTGCTTACTTAACAAGGTTTCTTTAAGGGACATGTCATTTTATTACTAATGTATAAATAAGGGGACTCGTTTGGGGACTCTTCGGGACTGGTCTCTCCCTCTGGATGCATCTTGTGTTCCCCACCGGCAGACTGGCTGCCACTGTGCCACTCGAGATCCGCACTCAGCTTTGGTAATGATCAAGGGTTAGGGGTGTTTTACTAATCTTGTTGTGGACGTGTGTAAGTGCTTGAGACTAAGTAAAGGTTTAGCTTTAAGTGAAAGCACTCTTGTGCTGTCCTGTTTGTGCCAGCCATCTATTGGTCGGACGGCCGTGTCTCCCCTGATTTATTTCCTGACACCTCTCACACAGAGTAAAAGTTACCAAGAGCTTTGGGTTGAAAGAACCCCGGGTAACAGAATTTGGAGGCCCCAGCGTGGAGTGGTGGAGAGGAAGGAGATGGATGGTACAAACAGTTTGTAGTTTGTCCATTGCAATAGGAGGTAAAAGATGGCGGGGTGGGGTCGCTCCCTACAAGTTCCCGTGTCGCAGTTTGCGAGTTAATCTACGGATACATTCCGTTACTGGGACTCAGAACTCAGGCTGATTGCCTGCTCGAGTGGAGAGATTATGTCCAGAGACAGGGAACCAACTCCAGGACACAGCCCCAAAGATCAGAGCTGCCAGACCTTAATACTCTGCCAATGACACCGTGCAGAAACTGGAGTCCCCCAGATGGACCTGATTCTGACTGGCCATCAGGAAAAGTTCATCTGTTTTATTGGGAGTGGTGAGAACTGTATGTGTAGCATGAAGACCATGGGATGCTATTCGAGGAAGGACTGCTAGGCAGAGATGGCATTCACCTTTCGAGGAGGGGAAAGACCCTATTTGGACACAGACTGGCTAACCTAGTGAGGAGGGCTTTAAACTAGGTTCGACGGAGACAGGTGAGCAAAGCCCACAGGTAAGTGGGGAACATGGAGACCTGGGAAATGGATCGGAAACGAGAGAGAGTGTGGGCTATATTGGCAGAGAGAAAGGAGGGTCAGGACAAAACTGGGAGGCAAGATCAAACCAGTATCTTAGATGCCTATATACAAATGCAAGAAGTATGGGTAATAAGTAGGAAAAACTGGAAGCGCTAATAAATAAATACAACAATGCAGGGCCGGCTCCAGGGTTTTGGCCGCCCCAAGCAGCCAAAAAAAAACCCCAACTGCGATCGCGATCTGCGGCGGCAATTCAGCGGGAGGTCCTTCACTCCCAGGCGGAGTGAGGGACCGTCCGTCGAATTGCCGCCGAATACCTGGACCTGCCGCCCCTCTCCAGAGCGGCCGCCCCAAGCACCTGCTTGAGAATCTGGTGCCTGGAGCTGGCCCTGCAACTATGACATTGTTGGCATCACTGAAACTTGGTGGGATAATACACATGATTGGAATATTGGTGTGGATGGGTACAGCTTGCTCAGGAAGGATAGACAGGGGAAAAGGGAGGAGGTGATGCCTTATATATTAAAAATGTACACACTTGGACTGAGGTGGAGATGGACATAGGAGACGGAAGTGTTGAGAGTCTCTGGGTTAAGCTAAAAGGGGTAAAAAACAAGGGTGATGTCATGCTAGGAGTCTACTACAGGCCACCTAACCAGGTGGAAGAGGTGGATGAGGCTTTTTTTAAACAACTAACAAAATCATCCAAAGCCCAAGATTTGGTGGTGATGGGGGACTTCAACTATCCAAATATATGTTGGGAAAATAACACAGCGGGGCACAGACTATTCAACAAATTCTTGGACTGCATTGCAGACAACTTTTTATTTCAGAAGGTTGAAAAAGCTACTGGGGGAAAGCTGTTCTAGACTTGATTTTAACAAATAGGGAGGAACTTGTTGAGAATTTGAAAGTAGAAGGCAGCTTGGGTGAAAGTGATCATGAAATCATAGAGTTTGCAATTCTAAAGAAGGATAGAAGGGAGAGCAGCAAAATAGAGACAATGGATTTCAAGAAGGCGGATTTTGGTAAGCTAAGAGAGCTGATAGGTAAGGTCCCATGGGAATCAAGACTGAGGAGAAAAACAATTGAGGAGAGGTGGCAGTTTTTCAAAGGGACACTATTAAGGGCCCAAAAGCAAGCTATTCCGCTGGTTAGGAAAGATAAGCCAAGGTGGTCTTTTGCCACATTTTCTAACCATGAGATCTTGCATGATCTAAACAATAAAAAGGAGTCATATAAAAATGGAAACTAAGACAGATTACAAAGGATGAATATAGGCAAACAACACAGGAATGCAGGGGCAAGATTAGAAAGGCAAAGGCACAAAATGAGCTCAAACTAGCTACGGGAATAAAGGGAAACAAGAAAACTTTTTATCAATACATTAGAAGCAAGAGGAAGACCAAAGACAGGGTAGGCCCACTGCTCAGTGAAGAGGGAGAAACAGTAACAGGAAACTTGGAAATGGCAGAGATGCTTAATGACTTCTTTGTTTTGGTCTTCACCGAGACGTCTGAAGGAATGCCTAACATAGTGAATGCTAATGGGAAGGGGGTAGGTTTAGCAGATAAAATAAAAAAAGAACAAGTTAAAAATCACTTAGAAAAGTTAGATGCCTGCAAGTCACCAGAGCCTGATGGAATGCATCCTAGAATACTCAAGGAGCTTATAGAGGAGGTATCTGAGCCTCTAGCTATTATCTTTGGAAAATCATGGGAGACGGGAGAGATTCCAGAAGACTGGAAAAGGGCAAATATAGTGCCCATCTATAAAAAGGGAAATAAAAACAACCCAGGAAACTACAGACCAGTTAGTTTAACTTCTGTGCCAGGGAAGATAATGGAGCAAGTAATTAAGGAAATCATCTGCAAACACTTGGAAGGTGGTAAGGTGATAGGGAATAGCCAGCATGGATTTGTAAAGAACAAATCGTGTCAAACCAATCTGATAGCTTTCTTTGATAGGATAACAAGTCTTGTGGATAAGGGAGACGCTGTGGATGTAGTATACCTAGACTTTAGTAAGGCATTTGATACGGTCTCACATGATATTCTTATCGATAAACTAGGCAAATACAATTTAGATGGGGCTACTATAAGGTGGGTGCATAACTGGCTGGATAACCATACTCAGAGAGTTGTTATTAATGGTTCCCAATCCTGCTGGAAAGGCATAATGAGTGGGGTTCCGCAGGGGTCTGTTTTGGGACCGGCTCTGTTCAATATCTTCATTAACGACTTAGATATTGGCATAGAAAGTATGCTTATTAAGTTTGCGGATGATACCAAACTGGGAGGGATTGCAACTGCTTTGGAGGACAGGGTCATAATTCAAAATGATCTGGACAAATTGGAGAAATGGTCTGAGTTAAACAGGATGAAGTTTAACAAAAACAAATGCAAAGTGCTCCACTTAGGAAGAAAAAATCAGTTTCACACTTACAGAATGGGAAGAGACTGTCTAGGAAGGAGTATGGCAGAAAGGGATCTAGGGGTTATAGTGGGCCACAAGCTAAATATGAGTCAACAGTGTGATGCTGTTGCAAAAAAAGCAAACATGATTCTGGGATGTATTAACAGGTGTGTTGTGAGCAAGACACGAGAAGTCATTCTTCCGCTCTACTCTGCTCTGGTTAGGCCTCAGCTGGAGTATTGTGTCCAGTTCTGGGCACCGCATTTCAAGAAAGATGTGGAGAAATTGGAGAGGGGCCAGAGAAGAGCAACAAGAATTATTAAAGGTCTTGAGAACATGACCTATGAAGGAAGGCTGAAAGAATTGGGTTTGTTTAGTTTGGAAAAGAGAAGACTGAGAGGGGACATGATAGCAGTTTTCAGGTATCTAAAAGGATGTCATAAGGAGAAGGGAGAAAACTTGTTCACCTTAGCCTCTAAGGATAGAACCAGAAACAATGGGCTTAAACTGCAGCAAGGGAGGTCTAGGTTAGACATTAGGAAAAAGTTCCTAACTGTCAGGGTGGTTAAACACTGGAATAAATTGCCTAGGGAGGTTGTGGAATCTCCATCTCTGGAGATATTTAAGAGTAGGTTAGATAAATGTCTATCAGGGATGGTCTAGACAGTATTTGGTCCTGCCATGCGGGCAGGGGACTGGACTCGATGACCTCTCGAGGTCCCTTCCAGTCCTAGAATCTATGAATCTATGTGCAGTCTGTTTTTAGTGGTGGTTAAGAAATAGAGGTTATGTAGGGTATTACTGTGTAAGGCTCTGTCACTGGTAAAAGACCCTGTAAACCTGCAAAAAATTAAGCTCTGAGTCCAAAGGGAAAGGAGTGTTTGCTCTGAGTCCACAGGGAAATGGGTAGAGCCCGGAGCCCATGGAGGAGTAGAGCCTGGAGCCCATGGAGGAGTAAAGTTAGGTGCATTTTGCCTGGAGCCCTAGGAACTGGGAAAAGGTGGGTGCCCTATTGTGTGCAGGTAACAGATCTGAACTGATAAGAGTCTAACACAGTAAACAATAGCAAAGAGCCTGTGCCTTCTGTCAGAAAGGGTCACTACCTATCTGGCAGAATGACCACCCCAGAGCAACAAGAGAGAAAGGGAACAAAGAAAAGGGACCAGGAGGGGTGGGGGCTAGTTGAGGAGCCCACCCTCCTTGCTAAATGGTTAGTGGGACAAAGCCTGTGCCCATGGGAAGGGGCAGTTCAGCAAGGAAAGCAGGATCAGGCCCAGACAAGCAGGCAGGCAACAGATAAAGAGATTGGAAAACAGGTTGGGAGCCCCGAGGGGCATAGTGGCAGGAGTAAGGAAAAGAGTAAGTAAGTACAGGCATGGGGAATTCAGATGCTGGGACAATACTGGAGACCCCCCCAAACAACAATTCAAAGTTGAATTCTTTAACTAGGTGCTAGATTGTGCAATACAGTCAGTTGGAGAACGTTTCATGCAGCTCAAGGAACACAGCAGTATATTTGGGATGTTGTATGCTATTCCAAAACTCCTCACTATACCTGAAGAAGGCCTACACCAGCAATGCAGGGCACTAGAGACAATGTTGACACATGATGACATGCGCGATATTGATACGAGTGATTTAGGTGATGAACTGAAAACCTTTTCAAGATACATTTCAGCAAGATCAACTCCAAAGGCTGTCCTGGAATATATGTGCACAAATAAGATGACCACCCACTTTCCAAATGCTTTTGTTGCTCTGCACATACTTCTAACACTTCTGTAACAGTTGCCCGTGGAGAACGCAGCTTCTCCAAGCTGAAGTTAATAAAAACACATCTACGCTCCACAATGATACAGGAGAGGCTGGTCGGCCCTGCAACCATCTCAATAGAGCCTGAGCTGGCCCAGACTGTGAACCTTCAGGAAGCAGTTCAAATCTTTGCAACCAAGAAGGCACGGAAAGCACCACTTTTATTATTCAAACAGATAAAAATGCCAGTGTTTACTATGCAGACAAGAAAAGTTACATTTGCTGTTCAGGCGTTTGCAAGTTAAGTGTTACTTAAAATTTCTGAACAAAGCATTTAAAGTTTCTCCTTTATTGGGGTAGGTAGCAGAGCAGTACCATGAGAGGAGTAGAACAGGAAGAAGGCAGAACTGAGACCTTTCAAAGTTTGGGCCCAGTGAGGGGGCATCGGGGCGTCATTTGAGCTTCCCACCTCAGGTGCCAAAATGTTGTGGGCCAGCCCTGAATGGCTGGAGTTTTTATGTTCTGTGGCCCCTTAATCTGATGTGTTTCTTACTCTGCTTTCCCAAGACTCCTTTTTGCAGTTAATTTTTATTTACGTTTCTGAGGTTTATGTTGTTTGGGGTTTTGGTTTGGGTCGCCAGCTGTTTTTCTTGGATTATGTACCCATTGACTTCGGTACGTTCCTACTATATTTGATGGAATTTTCCTTCCTTGTGCATTGTTCTGTATTTCTTCAGGGCACAAATCCAGGGCACAAACAGTGTGTAATCTGTTTTTTCAGTCAGTGGATTTCTTGTCACATTTCCACAGGACATGTTGGAAATAGTTCATTCGCATTTTCTCCATATTGCTGCATCCTTGTTTGTACAGACATATTTTGCCCACAGAATTGGCAAAGTCTTTGGTAGCTCTGCGCTGGCATGTTCATATAGCCTCTGTGTTTAGTGATTTCATCAGTTAATTAAATCCCCTCATGCTATGGGATAGAGAAACAGATGGGCAATGAGCCAGGTATGAGAATTTAGAAGTTGAAGTTCACTAGTGAAACCTTACTGGACTCTGTGTGTACAAATGTATTATTTGAAAACTTCCAGTCAATTGTAAACACTCGGCATCAACCCATACTAGAAAACAACACAGATGGTGCCAGGTGTATAAATCTGTCACAAGACTGAATTTACATGAAAACAATATAACTCATTCCTTCTCACACCATCGCTTGAAGAGGAAACATGGCTTCTACACTTGAAAAATCAAGATAATCTCATTTGGGAAAACAACTGTTGGCGTGAGTGGCATGTGTGGCAAATATGATATCATTGCAGTCACATCAAAAACAAAATTAACAGATTGCTTCTTGCATTCAAAACCAACATGAAAACAAGACTTGGGGCCAGATCTGAAACTGGTGTTAATTCTTAACATCCCATTGAAGTTGACAGTTTACACCAGTTGAGGATCTGCTCCTTCTAATCTCCTTCTACTGATGTCCTCCTTCTAATCATGCTAGTTTTATTGTCAACATAATTTTGGATGTATTTTGATTAGCTATGTCTAAATTAATACGTCTTCAGTTCTGCTCTGAAAAGCCACACTGCACAAATGGCAAAAGGGAGTCCGGTATGTGTCATCGCTGTGGGTCCAGCTTAAATTTGCTCAGCTAGTAAACCAGGAAGAAGGAAGATGTGTGCAAAATTTGTGAGTGCAAGCTTAGAGGCATCCTCTGAAACATGGCCTTAAATGTCTTCTGGACTAAATTTGCTTTCCAGACAACCAAATATGTCACTCTCCCCATCCCATGTTAACTCTAGTTTCCTCCTGTCCCTCAAGCATGTTGAAAATGGGAGCCAAAAGAGAGCTAAAGTAAAAGCGGGGAGAGAAATAAAAATTTGAACTGATTAGGTGCGCCACCATTATTACAAAAACATAAGATTCCGGCATCAGCTATACAGATTTCCATTGATTTACTGAATACTTGATGCAATAACCTCTTTCATTCACTGTGCTTGTGAAGTATATTATGCCAGCAATTTGAGTTGGCTTATTTGTCAGATGAAAATAGTGGTTATTACCAAATTGGCTTGTTAGAGTTTAATCAGTAATAGATTTGCCTCAAAAAGAGACCGATGGACTACTTGGGTTTTTTAAAGAAACGAGTGAAAATGTCTTGAGATGTTTGTTCAGAAAACATCTTCACCTTGGAGACCGTTCAATAAGGGGGTTGTGATATGTAACACTTTGACTTGCAAGAAGCCTGATACACAGCACTCCAGAGACTACATTGACTCCAGTTCAAGGTATGATATTGATCATTAGGGCCAAATCCTTACACCCCCTTTGTGCCACTCAGGAGATGTACATTGGCTGTAATTCAGCCAAATGCCCAGCATAGAATTCCTCTGTCATAGGAAGCTCCCTGCTGTCACACCTGAGCTGTTGCTTGGCCCCATAACTCTGTCCTCCCTCTTCCTCCTGGCAAAGAGGGGTCATGACAGGGGAGGGAGGGAGTATGTCTTAGGCAAGGAGGGGGTGTGGCAGGGCTCTGCTCTGCAGCTCCTATCCTCTGCTGGCACAGGGTTCATTAAGCACTCTAAGCGAGTGGCTTTGTTTAGACCTCCGTGGCAAGAGCTCTAAGAGGCATCAGAGCTGGAACTGGCCTGATGTTTCCCTCGCCTCCCCCCTGGATTGAGCAGAGCTCTGGTATAGTAGAGAATTTGCCCCTTAAATTTGTCTCTGGTTTGGAGCCTAGCTTTCTGACCTCTCATCCCACTCTCTCCCCATGTTTTCCCATGACAGTTGAAGTCAGCATAGGTGTCTGAGTTAAAAGTCCATAGATTTCAGCAGCTGGGGTGGGGCGGGGCTGCTGGCAAGGTGTTACCAGAACTGGGGGAGTCTTCAATTCTGGGATTCCCTTCCCCTGTTTGTCCAAGAAGCCCAACCCTCCTGACCTCCAGGACAAGTTGCAAAGCCTATTTGTTTAGCAATATCCTGGAGGCCGGGTGCTGGGGTTTATTTTGGGCTCACTGTGGGAGTTAGTTCTGTACTTGGGCTGACCACATTGTCGTTCTTTGATGAGTGTACAAGCAGAAGGAGGTATAATGACAGATGCATTTTGGTAAGTAATAAAATAAATGTGTCTAACAGAAATGCACAGATGGGCTCAGTGAAAAGCCCAAAGATGAGCATTCAACAAGGGGGACTGGTCCCTTTTATTAGGCCCATTGAAAAGTCCTGAAATCCTAACATGGGAGGAAGGCACCAAAGGGCATCATGTGCTTGCTGACCGAGCAGTATTTCCCCTCAGACATTGGCTCTGTCTGAGGGTCGCCATCCAGATTGGTTAGTCTATGTCTCAATTCACGGTGTGAAGATCAACAAAATGTCAGCAACCTGGATTCATCAGGGCAACCAGCTCCTGAGAGTCTTAACCTTTCTCTGAGATGACATTCGTCAAATGCCACTGCGAAATGTTTTGAGGAAAACTACAAGCCAGATCCTCAGCAGGTGTAAATCAGCATCGCTCCAATGAGCGACTTGGGTTTACACCAGCTGAGCATCTGTCCCGTTGTCTCCTTTTGCTCGTTAACTCACTTAACCCCTCCTCTCCATTTGTTTTGGTTTTCTCAGCTGGAAACAAGGGCAGCTGCACCTAGCCCTGTCGGGAGGTACGAGAGCAGGTTGGTGAATTCGGTGCACCCTTTCTGTCCATGCAGTAGTAATCCGGATGGGAACAGCAAGGTGTCCTACCTACATGAACTGACCCCACAATTTACACCGAGCGTGGTATTGACTTTATTACCCAAACTGTTGTGTAGGGCTGTTTTGTGCCATGAAAGAGCTATCATGTCTCACCCTGCCCTCGAAATGTTTGCATCTCAGTGGGAGATGAATGGATTTCATTTTGTTTTACCTGGATATGCCTCTTTATATAGCGAGAGAGATGAAGGTGAATATGTGATGCCGTGGGATGGTTAAAAATATTGCAGAGCATGAATTTGGTATGGCCACGTTACTATTCACGGGAATGTGACTTGGAAGCAATGTAACTATCTCAGACTCATGGCAATACAGCCATTATATCAGTCACACTAACGTTATCATTTTGCTTTCCATGTTTATGCACAACCCATGTGGGAAGAAGATGCAGAAACAAGATGATAAATCCCCCCCACCCCATTACATCTTTTCACAGATCTAGATTGGTCAGGGACTCTCCTTTTACTGTGTATGTACAGTTCCTAATGCAATGGGTTCTTGAGCTGAGACAGAGGCTTCTAGGCACGACTGTAATACAAAATGTTTGGGGGAGAAGGATAGCTCAGTGGTTTGAGCATTGGCCTCCTAAACCCAGGGTTGTGTGTTCAATCCTTGAGGGGGCCATTTAGGGATCTGGAGCAAAAATTTGTCTGGGGATTGGACCTGTTTTGAGCAGGGGGTTGGACTAGATGACCTTCTTGAGGTCCCTTCCAACCCTGATATTCTATGATTAAACATGTAGGGTGCATACTGTTGACCATCTCTCCTGCCCTCACTTGCATGCTGAACCAACTGTAGCTTTGTTAAGGCCTGAGTACTCTTGCTGTACCTAGGTACAGTGAGTATCACTGTGTGCTGAAGGCACTATACAGGCCCTCAGGTGACCTGAGTTCAAACTCTAGCTCTGCCACTGATTTACTGTGTCACCTTGGAAACTTTCTCTGTGCCTCAGGTCCCTATCTGTCTATTTCAACTTTCCACTCTGAAGGGTTTGCACAGTGCCTAGCACAATACCACAGCAGCCTCTAGGTGCTACCACAGTACAAATAGTAAATATTAGTCCCTAGCCCAAAGAGCTTATAATTATCTCTCCATATGTGTTTGTCCAGCACCTTACACAATGCATCCCCTAATCTTTATTGAGGCCTCTAGATGCTACTGTAATAAAAACAAATAATAAGTGCTCCTATGCTTTTACTATATGTTGACCTTTCAATGGTGGCTTCTGTAACCTTCCTCTGCCTCAGTTTCTTCATCTGTAAAATAGGGATAGTAATCTTACTCGCCCTCACACAGTTGTTGTCAGGCTCCATTACTGATGTTTGCAAACTCACTGAGATTATTAGACAAACTATTATTACTATTAGGGCTAGTTTAAATGTTTCCTTCAAAACTGTTTTTTGACAGAACACTGAATTTTCAACTAACTGAATTCTTTTTTTTTTTTTCAAAAAGTGTCTGATTTCCATGGAAAATTTTGACTTTTTATAAAAAAAGAAAATTGAAAAATGTCAGTGGAAAACTTCAGGTGTTTTGGCCAAAACCCAAAACTTTTTGACTAAAAAACTGAAAACTTTAAGTTTTCAGCTGAAATCTTGTGTGTTTAGTTGATTGATGAAAAGTTTAAATTTTCTATGAAAGAAAACCCCATTTCTTGACCAGCTTTAGTTACTATTATTAATTTCTCTCCACATAAAGAGCACTCTGGCTTTTTACTGTGGTGTGCTCCATCACTACTGTATTTGATTTGCCCATAGCGTACAAAAGGTGTAATGATTAACATCAATGCACAGACCTGGTAAGTGACAGTGAATATTTAAGAATTATTGTACCTGTTTAGTCAAACGAAACATGCTTCCAATTAATGTTGGTCTGCACTATTTCAAAATAAATGTGTAACTCATTATAAGCTGGTATCACAGGTTTTGAGTTGAAATACATCCCAGAGGAAATGTATAACATATATTTCATATCAGGCGCATAAATCAAGAGAAAATGTGCATTATTCTTTCTCTTATTACTAGATGCTGTAGTATTTAAAACACTGACAAGAATATTTGCCCACTCCCTTCTAGATGCCAAAGCTCATTTATTGCAACTCTCTTTTATCCAGACGCCTGGAAAAATCTATTCGCAGGTTACAGTTTCATGATGAATTAAGGCCAGATTGTGTCAACTGCACATGGCCCTGAGGAAGGAGGGGTGCTGAGCTGCACTGTCAGAGGGGTGGTTCCTGAGGGAGGCAAAAGCTGTCCCCTCCTGATCCTTAGTGTCCATAGGGAATGCTGGACAACATTCGTCAGAAAAACTGTTTTCACCAAAAAATGCAGATTTGGTGACACCGAAATATTTTGTGAATTCATGTGGATTTGGCCAAATTGGTCATTTAGAAAAACAAACAAACAACAAATTCAGAAAAAATCAAACCATTTTCTTTTGACATTTTGGAAACAAAACGTTTCAATTGTTCAGTTGGAAATGATGTTTTGTTTCAGAACTTCCCTTCCTTTTTTTTAAGTTTAAAAACGATTAGATATGGTAGAAAGAGAAACAACACGTTTGGACTTGGTAGAAATTAAATATTTTGTTTGATCCAAAACTAATACCAGTGAACTGAAAAATCTGTTATTTGCTCACCTGTACGGTACAGTGCCTCATCCGTTTGAATGCTGCAGCTCTCTACAGCTTTACAAGCATTTCCCCACACTCCCTGCACCTTGTGGAGAAATTTGTGTCTCTGGAGCATGCACCCTCATTCTCCCCTTCCACTACATATCAGCTCCTGCATTGGGTGTGCTCAGTGTGGGGCAGGGCATATGCACAGGATGCCAGTAACTTGGCATACAGAATTCAGGTCCTGTTCAGACCAGTGAAGGTTCTCCATGAGCAGGTCCTTCCTTCCACCTCTGAGCTGTTCATTCCATCTCCCCTTCCCCTTTTGGGTAGGTTCCTCTTACTAAGGGTCCTTAATCCTATAACATAACTGGAAATCCTGTTTCTATGCATCACATATAGAGAATTCAACACCTGGCTATGGCACCCTGCTCATCTCCTTTTCATGTGAACATCTCCCTGCTAATTCTTCTGCCCCCTGGAACGTTCTCCCGAACCCTATTAATCAAATTACCAGCCTCACCTCTGCCAAGCCCTTCCTAAAAATCCATTCCTGTTGTGAAGGGTGAACTGATTAAATAAATCAACCCAAACCTGCCCACAAAGACATTGCCATGGCCTAAAGTGAGTCGCTGCGTAGTCACCGCATGGTCTTGTTTTGGAGCCATGTCTCTCCCTCTTTCCTTGTTGGGCCCTGTCTACATTCTAGATTGTCCGATCTTCAGGCAGGGCCTGTGGCTGCCTGTCTGGTCTGTGAGGCACCTAGCGCACCTCTCTGGGCATGGTGGAAGTAGTTAGTAATAATTCATGCTGCCTTTGATTCTCTCTATGGGAGAACAAGTCTGCCCTGAGTAAGGGGGAACACACTGATCTGCTGTCCCTGGAGCAGCCTGGGAGAGAGATTGTGACTTCCCACTGCTCCACGGTGGGAGTAAATTGCACTGGGTCTGTACCTGGCAAAGCAAGCGTTCTTCAGTGCACTGGCTCAGCAACAACACCTGGCATGTGAGGGTAGAGAAGAGCCCTAGCTCTTCCCATTTCCCACCCTGTTCGGTTCCCTCCCATCCACTTGCGCGGGTATATGTGCAAGCAGTGGCACTGTGGAGCCTGCTTCACCTGCTTTGCTGCTATCTGTGATGTTGGTAGCTGGAGCAAGAGCTTATGGGGGTGCCCCCTTGCATTTCTGTCCTGTTGCACTAGAGGCTACAATTTGGCCCTTCCGTATTATATTTCCTGAATCCGGGGCAATGTTTATTGTCATCCTTCTTCCACTTACCTGCCAGAGGGCAGATGGCCATTCAGAATACAGTTCACCATAATACTGACAATTGTTTGCTAGCTGAGTTGCTGATGCAGTTTTCCTGCTCCCATCGATTCTTTGTGTTTTCCAACCAAATTCTCCTTTCCTTCCTTTCGCCCTTTGTCCTTTGGATCAAAATTACTCTCTCAGCATTTTCTTCTTCTCCACACTTTTCTCCACATCTTGTCAATGCACAGACAGTGACTTTTTCTTCCTCTTTTTCCTGGAATAGAAATGTTTTGCTTAGTTATTTTTAAATCCTGTAAGTATATAAATAAGCAACATGGCCAAATAAAAGTGATAACCAAAGGCAGCCAAAGCATTCAACATGGCTACAGTAACTCATCACTTAAAGTCGTCCTGGTTAACATTGTTTCATTATTAGCTTGCTGATCTATTAGAGAACATACTCATTTAAAGTCGCGCAATGTTTTGTTACAAGGTTGTTTGGCTCGCTCCGCCCGCCCAGCGTTCCAGCCAGGGAGCGGGTTGGGCCATGGAGGCTTGCCCCACTCCACCTGCCTGGCATTCCAGCCAGGGAGTGGGCAAACCCCTGACCTCACTCCCCGGCAGGAGTGACAGGCAGGCAGAACGGGGCAAGCCCTGACCCTGCTCCCTGGCTGGAATGCTGGGTGGGCAGAGCGGGGCAAGCCCCCGCGCCTGAGCCCCACTACGCCCCTGCCTCAACCAAGCTTCACAATCATCATTGGTGAGTACAGTATTAAATTGTTTAAAATGATTTCAAATTTATCCTGTATATGTATATAATTTCTTTTGTCTGGTGAAAAAAATTTCCCTGGAACCTAACAGCCCCCCCTCCCCCGCATTTACATTAATTCTTATGGGGAAATTGGATTCGCTTAACATCGTTTCACTTAAAGTAGTATTTTTCAGGAACATAACTATGTTAAGCGAGGAGTTACTGTATCTCGGTCATTTCCCAGAAAAGAAATGCAAACTATTAAGGGCCAACTATTAACTGGCGCAGTTCCATTGGCTCCAAAAGTCTAAATGGGGGAGAAACAGCAAGTGGCATTCTCTGAATTCTTTGAAGGCATTACGGAAAGCTTTAAAATATTTTGCAATATATATAGAGAGAATATCATAGAGTGCTAGATAGTAGGCAGAGATACAGATATCAACATAAGAAAGAAAAAAGAAGACTTTGGAAAAAATGGTTGTTTTATACATTTTATTAGACTGAAAAGGAATCAGTTGAGAAGGATACTACACAGACACTTCGGAAGCTGTTAAATGCTTGGTGGACATTCCAGTAGGCATGTTCAGTTACTCCTTGTGTCTCTCACTAACTTTTGACATCATACCAAGTCCCAAAAGATCTCTATTATTAAAATATTCTTGATTCTTAGACAGACCCAAGATATTTTGATTAAAGGAGGAGCGCTATTGTGACTTTCCTTCCTTTATTGCTCCACCCAAGATAAAGTAGACAGGATGTTGTACAGCATTGTGCCTGCTGTCAGTGTATGGTCTTGTGAAAGGTGCTGAATTTCAAATTCTGTACTCTCATTGCACTGCATATATTTAGTGCCAATGTGATTTGTTTCACATAGAAAGCTGAACAAAAGGCTAGATTTTCAGGATTTCCTGCTTGTTTCTAATATGCTCAATTAATACCTTTTGTTTCAAAGTGAATTATATGAGTGACCGAGAGTTAAGGTCCTGATGCACCAAGGCACTTCAGTATCTGCTAAAGTTTATGCTTAAGGAAATACTTATTTATCAAAGCACGTAATCATGTATTTATGTCCCATTGATTAAAACTGGCTTTTGATAGGCCCTAAAAGCTATTCATGTACTTCCTTGTAGTTTTAATGATAGAGGTTTTAATTTGTTTCATATTTTCTTCCTACATTTCTATTTTTACTTTTCTTTCTTATCCCAAACGAGCTCGTGACCTCAATTTCCATGCAATTGCTGGGATCAGCCAGCAACAGATACTAAATTAACAAGGTTGTCTGGCAACTAGTCCTTGTCCTGGAGACTGAACTTATTGTGAGCACTTGAATGATACAGTCATCACCCACAGCCCTGGGCATGTGATGAATGATAAGAATGGAATTCTCCTAGTTATTTTGCAGTGAGATGCTGCCACGCAAACAATTGGTTGTAGGCACATGAACCACAGTAGCCTCAGGTCAAACAGAGTCAAAATACAGCCTTGTAGTAAAAGCTTACGTTCCAGAAGGGCAGATATGTTATAGTATCATTACGACCCACATCTTTTAGAAGCGTATGTTTTTGGTAGCTCTCACTTCTGTCTTATCTTTGTTATGTCTCCGTGGAGAGCCATTGTCTTCATTTTACAAGACACAATCGTCAAATGTTTTCACGTTTTACTGTCCATCCCTCATTCATCGCAAAGGGATAGTCCAGCTGTGAAAGACAATATGAGCATGTCCTTCCCTCTGTGAGAGCTTCTGCAGGAAAAGCCCCAATGATGCACACATCTTTCCTGAAGAAATTTGTCAAAGCACTTCAAAATCCATCACAAGAAAAAAATTTTTAGAAAGTTATAATACTGAAAGGCTAAAACCTACTCTGAAGAAAATGTCTGATAAGAACATGGGCGGTGCGCATGGTTTCCCAATAAAGATTCTGCCATTGGCATGGATCAGTAAAAGCAATGTGAATTTTTAGCAGCAGTTATATTATGGGATGCAAAGTGACCTAAAAATATATACCATTTAAAGCAGTCAATATACATATAAAGGCCAAGACCAAGGTTTGCCAACCCCAGTTATGTAACTAGAGATCATCATTAAACACACACAGTCTACTGAGGACTGTTGCATCAGCCCAGAGTGACCACAGTTCATGGTGTCCCCCCAGGCATCATGTAGTGAAGTTCCCAGATCTAGCTCTGTCCTGCAAATTCAAAATCTCTGGGACAGTCCTGTGGTCGGCACCAGGTAGGATCAGGGTGTGCACCCTTTGGGTCTTGATGTAGAATTTGAGAGTACAGTGTGCCGGGGTATTGTTGTCCATTCTGGTGACATGGTCGTACACAGGCAATGTAAAAAGCGACTGAAGGCAGGGAAGGTCTCTGCGAAATTATGACATTTTGCATAAAAGTCAAACTGCTTTATGCTCAGGATTTGCTGCTGACAGCGCATATGGTATGCCTCTAGCCTCTCCGAGTCTGCCTGTAAGAGAGTCCAGGTTTCTGATCCATACAGTATACAGATTTGAGAGATCCTGAACTTTGTTTCAGTGCAAAGCTGGTTTTGCATCCATAAAAGTGAGACTTCATGCCGGAAGGGGTGAGACCTATTCGCCAAAGAAAGTCCAGTTTGCTGTGACCATTTGAACTCTGCTTGCTGCCTAGGTAGATGAACTCATCAGTGCTCACCACAGTACTAGATGCCACCTACACCAGGGAGTTTGGTGGCCTAGCTAGGAGGTTCAGAACCTTGGTCTTCTGCCATGAGAGGTTCAACAACCCCATAGCATAGGCAGCATCTTGAACGCCTTGGAGGGTGGAACACTGACTGTTCCACCAGCAAGGCAGTGTTGTCAGCATAGTCTTCATCGGTGAAAGACACAGAGGTTAAGCGACTTGTCCAAGGTCACATTGGAAGTCTGTGCCTGAGAAAAGTATTAAATCTAGATCTCAAGTCCCAGTCTGGAGCCTTACACACATATTAAGAAGAAGAGATTGAGGGTCAGTAGTGGAATACGCACATTTAAACTTTTCAATAGAAAAGAAACATTTTCAGCATTCCTATGGAACACTTTAGAAAATCACAAACTATTATGCTAAATTATACAAAAACTGGAGGCTTTCAGCCAATGAGAACAAAGACTCCAAATCACGTGATTTCTCAATGAAATGGCCACTCTTCTCAGTGCAGACTGATTCTATTTTCTCATTTCCTTCCCCGGGATTTCCCTTTTCTTCAGATTATCTCCTTACACCTTTAACAACATTAAAGTTTCTGCTTCCTGCTCCCATCTTGGCACCTCTGCCCCGTTCCATGCTCCCTCCCCATAACATTTCTTAGGGTTAGTTTGAGCCTTTGCTCAAAGCCCTGTGTAAGGGGTGGCACATAGCTTTGCCACTCCAAGAGCTACCCTGGGAACGAATTGTGAGGTTCTCCTTCCCTGTTCCTGAAGGAAGTAATTTGAACCACCTCCTTTCAGGTGCAGATTACTTCCTCTCCATTGCATCCTGCCAGTTTAGCAGGGTGGGTGTGGAGACCAGGCTCCCCCCAATCCCCTTTTTAAAATAGAGAGTCCCAGACATGTAGCTCCCTTGTGCTCAAGCTGAGATGTGGATAGTAGGCTATGCAGAAGGGTAGGCTTCCCCTCCACCCTTCCCTTACAGCGGTATTAGAATCAGGCACACTCTGACTCTTAATTAAGAGAAATATTTTTTTCCTTAGTCATACCCGTTTTCTGTCCCCTGTGCCCTCCGTCCCTCTTCTATTTACAGAACTCTGGAGCTGAAGGCCTGCAGAACTCTGGGGCTATTCGGAAGCCAAACACTGATCTCATCTGAACGTGGCAGACAGCCCTGACTTTCTAATGGGCTGGTCCCAAACCCTGGATCCCTACATTTCAAACTCCGGAACGTGAGCTGAATGTGCAGTGTGAGATTCCCTCGGCTTCTCATGCGGAGTGAGGAAAATATGAAATACGGTATAATCTGTGCAAGCTCATTGTACCATCTCCATTCTGCCTGTTGCCCAGCATGTCAGGTTCAGCTGCTGCTGATCCATCTCGCCCTGAAGTCAACGGCAAAGCTCCCATTGACTTCATTGGATGCCGGTCATTGGCCTCATTTGGCAGGTCCAGGGCTGAGTCACTCCCTGATCATGTACATGGCCTCTAAGGGCCCAATCCAAGTTAATGGGAGTTTTCAATGGGAAAAGGAATAGGCTTCTGGGGTTTGATCCTGGGTCTGACTCTACAAAGTAGTGAGCACCTAAGAGCATATGCCCTATGACTTGCTCTGTGCACCACTTACGAAGTTCTGAGTCTTCTAAACTTCCTTGAAAGTCAGTAGGAGCGCTTTGCAGATACAGGCATTAAATCAGAGGACCAACGTGACTAGAGAGTAATCGGGGGTTTTGACAATCGCCTTACTGACCCTGATAGCTGAACTCGGCACTGGGGAGTAGCATACAGGACAGGAGAAACAAGGCAAGGTGAAGTGTACTGTGTTTAATAGCCTTCCCCATAAGGGGGCGGAGAAGGACAACAGGACTGGTACCTTGTTTTCCTTGGCAGTTTGAATACATCCGGTTCCCCCGCAAGGATAAACTACTCAGCCAAAATGGATTATTGCCTCATAAAAAGGGGCACCTGCTCTGTTATCCCTTAAATGAAAAACAGGCCTAAAAATATATGAATAAGCCATGTTGTTTTAATGAGGCATGGAAATGAGCTATCACTGCCAAAACACTACCCTTTCTCAACCGCCTCTTCTGATTACAAGAACTGTAATTTGTTAGCTCCTGGCTTCCTGTTATTAAGCCAATTGTTCAATTTTCAGGAAGCTTTGGGATTGTAGTCTAAAGCTGAGGGGATGAAGATAGGGCAACACGGGCCTAATCCTACTTCCACAGTGTACCATGAAAGTCTGTTAAATTAGGGAAGTTTTAGTATTCAGATAGTATTTATATGTGGCAGGTGCTCTGTACAGAGAAGCAAGGAGGTGAAGGCCATGCCATGAAGAGAGACACACTATAGGCCAGCCTTTATCACCAAGCAGAATATGAAGAATGACTCACTCGCTGAGTTTCCTTTGCGGAGTTATCCCCACAGCCTTGTACTTGTTTTTTTCCTTAGAAGCCTGGAATAGCTCTGAAAAAGGCACTCTATTTGATGGAAAAAACAAACAACCCTTGTGTTTTCTTTGTATATTTCACATGCTTGTAAGGAAAGAAATTACTTACCTAGGATAAGAAGATTCCTGCCTTTTATTAAATATTAAACTGAAAGAGAGAATACCTTCAGGAACAAGCCTATATACCTGGCTTCCAACAAGGCAACCGCAAAGTTCTCTTTACCTTAGGAGCTGTGGCGTTTTTTCCCTGCTGGGTCACTTGTTCTTTGCAAAAAAGCAACCATTTCAAGAAACCATCCAGGCACAGTTGGGTCTCAGATAACTGTGGTTATTAAATATACACCAATATGCAGCTACATGGCTCTGTTTCTCTGACTGATTTCTGGAAGCTTCTAAAACACAGCACATGGTTTTGGCGGGGAGGTATAACTCAGTGGTTTGAGCTTTGGCCTGCTAAACCCAGGCTTGTGAGTTCAGTCCTTGAGGGGGGCCATTTAGGAATTGGGGCAAAAAACTGTCTGGGGATTGGTCCTCCTTTGAGCAGGGGGTTGGATTAGATGATCTCCTGAGGTCTCTTCCAACGCTGATATTCTATGGGGAGCACCACTATAGGGCTCACAAACTATTTAACAGGGATACTGTGCTATTCCTATGCACTACACTCCCCATCAGTAAGAATTACCAACCTCAAAGATACCTTGCGAGACTTCATTCACCCAAGTTTACCAAGTGTTTTGAGATATGTAGGTGAAAGAATTATGCCTTCCCCACTCCCCTGTGTCCCTGCACAAGGCCTGGGTACAAGCAGGCCATATGTCTGTCTGGTCTAGAGTTTTTTATTATTCCCATCATCATTGTATCTAGGTGCCATTACTATCACAGGGACAATTTTCAAAGGGACACATAGTAGTTATGCTCCCAGTTCCCATTAATTTTCAAAGAAATTGGGCATCCAGCTGCCCTTTGTGCCTTTGGAAATCTACCCCATATATGTCATAATAGTATAGGACTACATATGGGCCTTATTCTATAAGTTGCCAAGTGCTCTCAAATCCCACTGGAGTTGAGGGTTCTCAGCACCTTGCAGGATTAGGCCCTAAGGTAATAAACTGTAACACTAATACATGTGCACCATGAAACTTTCATTTGTGTGGTATGCTGCACTAATAGTGGCTACATAATTATTAGTGCATAATTTGTAACATTCTTAAAATGACAGTGGAACTGAAACTGGTGGTGGTGTGAATATTTTGAATGTATTTTCTTCTCTAGCAAAAAAACAACAACAATATCAACCAGTGCTGTGGTGTTTTAAATATATCATAATATATGGGTCAGATCCTACAAAACCTTACTCACATGAGCAACCCCTCTGTCTTCAAAGGGGCTACCTGCAGTGACTATATTTTAAAAGTGCATATGACAATCTATTGTCCCACGTAGGCGATAACTTTTCCTACTTGTGGAATATAGACGTCAGTGGGACGTGTAGTTCAGATGAAATATTATGAATATTTTCCCCTCGGTGATGAAATGTTCTATTGCGCCTGATATGGGGACAGTTTTTGTAGGCCGAATGGTTCCTAGGACGTACAATTCTTTCCACTATTCTAAACATTACTGTTTTGCACAAGGTGTATTGTCCCAAAGCTCATTGTATTAAACTGTAGAATCACTGCTTTTGACCCACAACAGAGTAAGGATATGACACATCGATTAGGATATATTTAAAATACCATAGAACTTGTTGCCATTACTATGTTTTGCTGAAGAGTAGGATATATTAAAAATATTCACACTGCCACCATTTGCTCTGGAAAAGAAAACCATACAAGTTTCTTTTGGGGGGCATAATTGAAGTGCTAATACTACCTAGAGGGCTGGAGACTTAGATGAGGATTCACACACTCACCACGTTGTACTTGTCTTATAAAGCATATCCTATTAGCTGACACATTTCTTCAATAATGTAACTTGAATCCCTTGATTACCTCCATGTCAAAAATAGCGAGTCAGCTATAACATATGCGTCAACAGGGTTTAAAGCTCTATTTGTTTACTTATCTAGACAGATGTTTGAATAGTTTCTGTAACTTCCAGTAAAACATTGCAGACAACTGTGAAGTTTGCTAACCCCTTGGTAAAGCAGTCTCTTTGGAGTCATTAGTTCACCACAAGATAAACTGCACTAGTATGCCATGCTTCCACTCCCAAGTACTAGGCTGACGGAAAAGCTCAGCATGCCATTCCCACCAGCAAACAGGGATTAGGTTAATAAACTTCTGCAGTGGAGATTGTGTCTCTGTTTTAGATCAACAACATTAAAACGAGGACAGGCAAAGCATTCTACTCTGTAATCTAGCTTTTCTCATCAGACACATCTTTTCTTCTACTGTCTTTCTCTCCAATTAATGATGCTGAGCCCAGTCCTCCGCTAGGGTGCAATATTGTGCCCCGTGAGAAGAGCTGAGCCAAAAATTCACCAACCGTGCAGTTGGGAGCCTCACTTGTTTGCAACCATACGTTGGCTTCCAGGCTCAATACTTAGCCAGGAGTGGCTGGTAGCAGACAGAATATACACCTCTACCCCGATATAACGCAACCCAATATAACACGAATTCGGATATAACGCGGTAAAGCAGCACTCCGGGGGGCAGGGCTGCGCCCCCCGGCGGATCAAACCAAGTTCGCTATAACGTAGTTTCACCTATAACGCAGTAAGATTTTTTGGCTCCCGAGGACAGCGTTATATCGAGGTAGAGGGGTACCATGCCCATGAAAGGACCATGGGTACATCTTCACAGGAAACAGGCAGCAGCGCATTTCTGAGCCCAGCTCAACTGACTCTGATGCTCTGTGAGGAAGGTGTCTTAGAGCCCAGGCTCAAGCCCAAATGTCTGCAGTGCTATTTTTACCCTTGCAGCCAGAGCCCTGCTAGCCCGAGTCAGTTGAGCCGGGCTCTGAGACTTGCTGCCACAGGGGTTTTTTGCATGTAGCTATATCCAGTGTGGCTTAAATTCCCAAACAAGATGGCTAGGAGAATAACATTCAAGCCCTGGGCCAGCTAAGGCCGAAGAGGGGAAAGTTGACATGTAGCTATGTCACACAGTATCTACTATGACCAATGGGTATGCAAGGGACTAGTTTTGGGCAGTTTGAACAATCCAACCACCTGCTATTGTCCTATAACTGGGACCCTGTATATCCCATTTGCCCCCGGCACATAGGACGTCATGTCACATGGGTATGGTGCAGGGTGATCAAATTTTTCATCATAGGAACCACATCTTAATCGAAACATTGTCCGGTGGATGCCTCGCCTGCCATTTGTATGGTCTACCTCCCTTCCTCCTCAGGGTATGTCTATACTACCCGCCGGATCGATCCAGCGGGGGTCGATTTATCGCATCTAGTCTAGACGCGATAGATCGACCCCCGAGCACTCTCCCATCGACTCCTGTACTCCACCACCACGAGAGGCGCAAGCGGAGTCGATGGGGGAGTGGCAGCAGTCGACTCACCGCAGTGAATAGATCTAAGTACATCGACTTCAGCTACGTTATTCACGTAGCTGAAGTTGCCTATCTTAGATCGATGCCTCCCAACCCCCCAGTGTAGACCAGGCCTCATAGTCACCCAGACCACACCCCTGCCATTTAGGATCACACAAGAGCACTGTAGAATGGCACTGTAGACAACCACAGTTTGAATATGTGTCACCTGCCCCCTTTTCCATTACTCTGCATGCTTTCTATGAAACGGTAGAACAGACCTGGCCTGGACCACATAGCTTGAGGGTGAAATTCACCCCGTGCAGAGGTACAGCACAAGATCTAGGCATCACATAAGTGCCTTGTGTTGCCTCTCTGACCCTGGGCAACATCTCGAAGCCCCAGCTTCTGTGTCTAATATGCTTCATTTGCCTGCACCCAGCAGTTGCAACCTTCACTTTTTCCACACTCATACTGACCACACAGCTGGCTCAGTGCTTTAATTAATTAATGGAGATATCCCATCTCCTAGAGCTGGAAGGGACCTTGAAAGGTCATCAAGTCCAGCCCTCTGCCTTCACTAGCAGGATCAAGTACTGATTTTGCCCCAGATCTCTAAGTGGCCCCCTCAAGGATTGAACTTACAACCCTGGGTTTAGCAGGCCACTGCTAAAACCACTGAGCTATCCCACTCCCCATAAGGGAAGGACAGTGTAGACAAAAACTTCTGACATTGCCCAGCCCGCAGGAAAACAAGAAATGTGCGTGTTTCATACCAGGCCTGAAAACTGCCTTACTTTTAGTCCTTCTCTCTTTGTTAGTATATAATTTGCTGCTGTTTGGGGAATGCTCTGAGCCTCTGGGTTTGGGGGAAATTTTCAAAGGCAGATATGGGAGGAAGGTACCCAACTCCCATTAACATTTTCATCATCATCATCACACCTAGCTCTTATATAGCATTTTTAATCAGTAGATCTCAGACCATTTTACAAAAGAAATGAGTATCATTATCTCCATTTTACAGATGGGGAACCTGAAGCACAGAGTGGTAAAGCAACTTGCCCAAACAAGCCAGTGGCAAAGCCAGAAATTAAACCCAAGTGTCCTGAGTCCCAGTCTACTTCTCTATCCACTAGGTGACATTGCCGCTCTCAATAGGCAGTAGGGTACCTAACCTGTGTCTTTGAAAATCTCCCCAGGGGCCTCAGTTTTTTAATTCTCACTCTCGGCTCCCCACCCCTTCCAGGAATTCATGTTGTACATAGTTTTAAAGCAATTCAGTTGTCTCTTTAAAGTTATGAAATGGGAGCGTTCTTTCTATTAATTGTTATTAGCGCATACTGCACCTGTAAAGGATCGTTACATACTGAATGGATTTGAGCAGCTTAATTGTCTAATACACTCAGCATTAAGGGCCTGATCCAATAAAGCACTTAAGCATATTCTATCTTTAAATACATGTGTGAGTCTTCACTGGGACTGCTCAGTATTTATGGTTATAAACATGCTTAAATGCTTTGCTTGATCAGGGCCTAATTTTCTAGCAAAACGTGTCCGAGTCACTTATCACTCTGTGCCTCTATTTTGCCATCTGTAAAAAGGGGATAATGATACTCTTTTCCTTTGTAAATTCCTTTGTAATGTCTTCTGTTCCATCCAAAACAGTATCACCCATAGAAAAGTGTCAGGGTTGGGGATTTTTCATCATTTTAGTTTTATAACACCAATGACAACTTCATCTAGCTATTGACAGAGAATGTTCTCCACTTTGGTCATTATTATTTAAACATAAAGCCAATGTAACTTCACACTGAGGGCCAAAGGTATGCGAGCTTGTAATGTCAGAATGAACTTGCCTGGTATCATAAGGGAGCCATATTGCTCTGGGGTTTTGAATGTTTAACAATCCATCTCCTGGGTCATCATCAGGATCTGAATCTGAAACTTTCAGCACTAAAAGCATGGGCCTCTACCACTTGAGCTAAAGAAATAACTCTATGAGCTGCTAGCAGTAGTAGGCTGTTATCCTCTGTGTGAACCAGTCAATTGAGTGGGACATAGCACAGATGAGTAACATGTTACATATGCAAAACAACATGGATCTGCTGGATTGTGAAGCCCATCCTCATTTTCTATTACAGTGTCTCACACTCTGGACATTGTAGATCACACTTGAAATAAGTACCCTGGGAAGGACAGAGCTTCTGTATTCCAGACAGCTGTATCCTAACATGCATTTCTCAAATAATTTAATGAGAGATCATCTGTTCTAGTTATATATGATGAGAAGGAAAGTGGCCAAAGCATGGAAGATTATATTCTAATAGGGAAAAGAATCCTTGGGGTTAGAATGAGGGAATATGTTGGCTAGAGGCCATAAAGTCTTCAATATTTCATATGCAATAGCCGATGCTGAGAATTTTGGGCAGATGGACAAAGAGATTCTTGAGGGCAGACTTCCCTCAAGCTCCAAAATACACATTTTTTATTGTTTGAAGAGACATCTTTAATGCTTGCAGTGGAAGAGGCTGTTGACTCTCAGACCTTCAGGGAGACATTGGACTTTTTCCATTTATGTTGCTGGGCTTGGGGAATATTATTCATTATCATTCTTTTAAATTAATTTCCTAGTTAACTCTAAGATGTCTGGTTCTGGATTT
Source organism: Trachemys scripta elegans (assembly GCF_013100865.1). Taxonomy (NCBI): domain Eukaryota; kingdom Metazoa; phylum Chordata; order Testudines; family Emydidae; genus Trachemys; species Trachemys scripta. The sequence goes on along the minus strand of NC_048305.1, from coordinate 95,526,299 downwards.
GAGGTTTCCATTTAACTCAGTGCTTTTGGGGCTTCTACCGCCAAGGATACCCTTGAAGTATGTTTTATGGTTCTCGTAGGGCCAAGGTTCAGACAGCCCTATACTCCCATTGAAGTCACATTGAGCCAGTTGTGTGTGTTGGGGCTTTAAAGTCAGTGGAAGTGGTATGCACTGAACACCTCACCGGATCAGCCCCTAATAACTTTCCCTGTTATACAATGACACTTATTATACACCCCCACAAAAAAACCACAACAATAAGGTGAACATGTTCTCGTTGTTTAATAACACCTAAAATGCTGCAACTGAGCTGCAGAAGAATTTGAAGCCTACATCTGCGCTGACTCACACCTCATGCAACACCACTAGGTTTGCATGGCATGAATCAATACGGAATTAGACCCTGAAGGCCAAATGCTCTCTCCATTCTACAGGTGCAACTCGCATTTCATTCAATGCAGCTGGCCCCCATTTAACCGATAGAAGGGGCTGGTTCTAGAGTTTAAAGCAGAGCTGCTGAGTACTCTAGCACCCCTAATTGTGTGAGTGCATGTAGCACGTGCAGAGGTGTAGTCCGGGGCACTGGAGGACACCATTAATACTATTTTGCAATCTGAGCACCATTCAGATATAACTTTTCTCATGCAACTTTTTATTACGTGGTATTAAAAGGCTATTTTCTTATGCAAAGTGAAAATTGCTCTCCCCCAGAATTGAATGTGGTGCAGTGTAATGCTACTTCTCGACCACAGAATTCTAGAATGAGTAACCCCAGAAATAAATCCAAGTATTTACGCACTGATTTTTAAATGTTTAAGAGCTTGATCCTCAGCTGTAGGTAAAGAGCTCACCGTGCAACTCGGGAGGCTGGGCTGGGTGGTGCAAAAGTGGCTTTGATCCTCATTTATGTTAACTTGCATCCTGGGAGGGCTGTGCGCTGGGCCTGAAGGCTGTTCTAATTTATAGCAGCTGCCAATGTCTCTCTTGTGACTGCTGGGGGTCACTGGATCATGGGGAAGCCCTAACCGCATCCCTTTTCCTTTGTAGTCATGCTTTATTCTGGCCACACAGTGTGTGTGGAGTTGTTGTGCTGGCTGTACACCACTGGAGGATTTCCCTGCACTAGAGTGATCCTCCCATGGACGGATATACCAGTTTTCGGGCTGCCTTGTGTCAGAGGAGTGGCACAACGCAGACCGTCACAACTGAGGACTGGGACCTAAATCGTTTTTAGGTGCTGTATTCGTTACACAATTTAAAACAACTGCTTAGCACTGAACCAGAAAAGAGCAGTTTAACTTCACACTTCGATCTGTGCAGCAGAATTGATTGCTACCATATATACACGAAGAACATCTTTAGTCCCGTGAGTATCCCCTATTCATTCATGCATTTAGCCCCATTGACTTCAATGGCACTTGCATGGTCAACAAGTCAGACTAGAACAGAACTGGGCATTTATTAGCAAGAGGGACAGGAAAAGAGGACAGGACTGGATTTCTCAGTTCAAATAGCAGCAAGACGCTCTTCTGCTGAGAGATAAACAAACTATTAAATCATGATAGTTCACCAGTGCCAGACTGATATGTTCCTCCTTCAAAAATAATAACTGAAAAGAAATGAAAAATAGTTTTCCATATGCAGCATTGCTAGCACTCTAAAATGAGTAATTTGGAGGCACCCTTAGTATTTTAAGATCCAATCCTTCTCTTGAGGAAGTTAATTGCAAAACTCTCCATTCACTACAATGTGAGCAGGATCAGCCTCTAAAAGTTGGAAACTCATATGAAAACTGGGCTGATCATGATTTAATAAATGATGAGTAAAGACTTTGAAACGATATGTAAGATTCCAGTGGTACGTGGGCTAACGTTTGGAGCACTGCCACACGAAGGTCAAGGAGGGAAATAAATCAATGGCTAGCAAATTGCTCTTGTTAACTTGGCTGTACTTTTTGCCTGATAGTCATTCTGGTGATACTCAAAACTCAGGGACTCAATTTGTCAGTGATGTGGCAGAAAAGCAAAGTACAGAACATTACAATGCAGACTTCTGAAAGGGCTAACTGGAGCCTCTCAGGAGAAACCCTGCTGTGCACAGGGAATCTTCAGCACATTGCAGCTGCAAATATTTTTGTCTAGTACAAGAAAACTTGAGGGAGAAAAAATAAAATCATATATCAGATATCTCATGCCAAATGAAGTCACTTCTAGAAAAACGCAGTCAAGCCCTTGATTTATGTAATCCACTGGTGAGCATATCACCAGTCCCCCTCTATGCCTGATCCACAGAGAATATGAGTCTGTACAGCCCCACCTATGGAGCCTCTGTTGTTTAATTCAAGCTGTAGTAGCTCATGCTCTGGTTCAAGCCCTGATGTGTTGGCCAAGGTGGCAGCTGTCACACTCAGACTGCTTTGTGGTGACACAGGAAATCATATTCTGATCACATTGATATGACGGGTAGTGATCAATGGCTCCATGTCTAGTTGGCAGCCGGTTTCAAGCGGAGTGCCCCAAGGGTTGGTCCTGGGGCCGGTTTTGTTTAATAGCTTTATTAATGATCTGGAGGATGGTGTGGACTGCACTCTCAGCAAGTTTGCAGATGACACTAAACTAGGAGGCGTGGTAGATACACTAGAGGGTAGGGATCGGATACAGAGGGACCTAGACAAATTAGAGGATTGGGCCGAAAAAAACCTGATGAGGTTCAACAAGGACAAGTGCAGAGTCCTGCACTTAGGACGGAAGAATCCCATGCACTGCTACAGACTAGGGACCGAATGGCTAGGTAGCAGTTCTGCAGAAAAGGACCTAGGGGTCACAGTGGACGAGAAGCGGGATCTGAGTCAACAGTGTGGTCTTGTTGCCAAGAAGGCTAACGACATTTTGGGCTGTATAAGTAGGGGCATTGCCAGCAGATCGAGGAACGTGATTGTTCCCCTTTATTCAGCATTGGTGAGGCCTCATCTGGAATACTGTGTCCAGTTTTGGGCCCCACACTACAAGAAGGATGTGGAAAAATTGGAAAGAATCCAACGGAGGGCAACAAAAATGATTAGGGGTCTGGAGCACATGACTTATGAGGAGAGGCTGAGGGAACTGGGATTGTTTAGTCTCCAGAAGAGAAGAATGAGGGGGGATTTGATAGCAGCCTTCAACTACCTGAAGGGGGGTTCCAAAGAGGATGGAGCTCGGCTGTTCTCAGTGGTGGCAGATGACAGAACAAGGAGCAATGGTCTCAAGTTGCAGTGGGGGAGGTCCAGGTTGGATATCAGGAAAAACTATTTCACTAGGAGGGTGGTGAAACACTGGAATGCGTTACCTACGGAGGTGGTGGAGTCTCCTTCCTTGGAGGTTTTTAAGGCCCGGCTTGACAAAGCCCTGGCTGGGATGATTTAGCTGGGAATTGGCCCTGCTTTGAGCAGGGGGTTGGACTAGATGACCTCTTGAGGTCCCTTCCATCCCTGATATTCTATGATTCTATGACCCTTCTATATTTTACCCCGATCCAAACCTCCCTCAACTCCCCCACCCACTTGTTCATCTCCTCCACCTTTTATGTCTTGTCTGTTAAACAGTAAACAGCACCTAGAAAAATGGGAACGCCCATATGATTGAGGCCTCTATCACAACCACAATATTAAATAATAGCAATCACTTCAGGATTGGACACTAATGCTGCTCCAGGGCTGACTGGAGTGGAATGTTGAAAAGTGGAAGGAGATATCCCTCATCCTCCACAGCGGAGGTGTTAGCGTGTTGCCTCTTTAGGCTCCACCAGCTCCAGAAGAAGGGAGATGTAAATCAGCTTCTTCTACAGCAGGGGTTCTCAAACTGGGGGTCGGGACTCCTGGGGGGGTCGTGAGGTTATTACATGGGGGGGGTCACGAGCTATTAGCCTCCACCCCATCCGTGCTTTGCCTCCAGCATTTATAATGGTGTTAAATATATTAAAAAGCGTTTTTAATTTATTAGGGGGGTCGCACTCAGAGGCTTCCTATGTGAAAGGGATCACCAGTACAGAAGTTTGCGAACCACTGGACTACAGCCTCCAGATAGGCCTTAGAGCAAAGGGACTTGAAGACTGAAATATGCTTTCTCCCCTATTCCAGTCAGGTTCAAGTGGCTGAAATTGAAATAAAAATTAATGGAGATATCCTATCTCCTAGAACTGGAAAGGACCTTGAAAGGTCATCAAGTCCAGCCCCCTGCCTTCACTAACAGGACCAAGTACTGATTTTGCCCCAGATCCCTAAGTGGCCCCCTCAAGGACTGAGCTTACAATCCTGGGTTTAGCAGGCCAATACTCAAACCACTGAGCTATCCCTCCTCCCCTAAGCAGCATGGGGCAACCGTTCCCTTGTTGCTAACTGCTTTTTTCCTGGCCTTTGGCTAAATAGAGAAATTCAGTTTCCAGGGCCATCAATCCAGCAGCTTTGCTGGGCATTATCCACACTGCAGAAGGGAAAAATATTTTAAAAGCCTGAGAATTTTCTGAACCCTCTTGTGTTTTGTGGGTGTTTTTACAGCTATCCCTTTTATTTACGTGCACTGTGAAACCAGCTGTTGTGGCCTGTTTTGTCCTCTCCTCAGTCAAACACCCCCAAAAATGTACAGATGATCATTTACGCTGGCAGCGCACCACACCCATTATCATTTCTGAACTGTTGCATTTTGTGAGTGCTCTTTGGCAAAAGGATTTGTTATGGAGCCAAATGGTTTACCAGCCTCATGCAAAACAAGTATTTTCATCGCCATCTGATTGTTCAAAGCACAATAGCATTTTTTTTTCTTATTTAATTCCTGCTGGATCTCTTAGTAAATGGCATATTACACGGGAACATGTCCATCCGTAATATGAATTCAGGGCAGCGCCCCTGTGCTTTGTGCATGTTGATCTTCACATAACTTCAGTTCTTCCAGATGTTCAAAACAGAAGCACTTATACTTCGGAAGTCCTTTTCTAATGTGTTTTCTTACAGTTATTAAAATGGGAAGGATGGCTCTGTCATTTGCTCTATGGCATCCAGAGGTCAGAGTACCAGCAGTAGCAGTTCATATAGGGCCTGTTCCACTCCTAATGCATCACATGAGGTTTTCTTTAAAGAACATGCTTTTCATGGTGACCCAGACTGGGAGGACGTGGGCTGGTTATTAAGCATCCAAATAAGAAATTTTTATCGGCAATATTTTCCAAAAAGAATGCAAAAGGGGGGAAAGCATTAATAAAACGCTATATTTTTAATGAATAGGATTTTATTGCGGGGGAATAGATAAGGAAATAACAGGGCAAAATTCCTCAATCTACATTACAGGCCACGTCCTCGGTTAATGTCAATCAGAATATTGCCATTGAAGTCCATGAAACTTCACCCATTTACACATGCTGAGAATCTGACTCCTCTTGCCCGAACAGCTGCCCATGTGAGCACAGAACTCCTAGTCATACCAGTCAATGCAGCTAGAGCCTAAGATGATCTAAATCTATGTAGTTCCATTGACTTCAACAGAGCTATGCCCATTCACACCAGCTGAGGAGTCAGCCCCTTAGCACAACTGCAGAATAATGAGAGAGATCAGAGCTGTGAGAATCAGTGCGGGCAGTTTTGCCTGGGGATTTGATGTGAAAGAAAGAGAACCATCCTCTTTTTGCTGAGATGTGGCAGGAAGATTCCAGATCAGTGGTTCTCAAGCAGAGGTTCGGGGCCCCTTGGGGGGGCTGTGAGTAGGTTTCAGGGGGTCCGGCAAGCAGGGCCAGTGTTAGTCTTCCTGGGGCCCAAGTAAGAAAGCCGAAGCCGCGCTATGCGGGGCTTCAGCCCAGGGCCCCAAGTTCTGCCACCTGGGGTTGAAGCCGAAACCTAAGCATCTTAGCTTCATGGGGACCCCTGTGGCGTGGGGCCCCAGGCAACTGCCCTGCTTGCTACCCCCTAACACTGGGGAGGGAGCCCTCAGAAAGAAAACGGTTGAGAACCCCTGTTCCAGATCATCATAAGAGATTGTTGGGGTACCACTAAAAACAACTAAATACCAAGGCCCAAAAAGCAAAGCACCTCAACATTTGTAACAGGAAAAACACTGACAAGATTTGGCAATATAAAAGTACAAAGTTTTTGGACTTTGAGTAATGTAAAAATCTGACAAATCTGTATTTGTAGAAGATAAGAAATGTTGACATTAAAGAACCCATAGCATGCTCTCCAAAACCTTTCTAATAGATTAAGGGGGAGGATAATACACATATACAGTACTGCCTTATAACGTTGAAATATAAAATTGAGGTATGGCTAATGATAACATTAAAGGATTTGCTAGCTATATTTTAATAAGTTGTAATTATGGATAGGTCATAAATATAGATAAGAATACACATGGGCATGGCATGAGTGTGTTTTTGCCAAGTGTCCTTTGACATAAATTGCTGCTTTGTTTAAAACGATGTTTTTGTAGGCAAGGTAAATAATGTGTCATGTTGGAAGCCGTAAGCTAGTTATTTGTTAGTTTTTTTTTTTTTTGAGAAGCTCAGAAACAGAGTGACCCAGGTTGTCTTGGCCCAGAAGCTGCAAACCCAGCCAGAAAAATGTAGAAGTTATGCAAAGCTTGTGCATGTGTAATGTCAGGGTTACATAAAAATCAGTGGGTATTCTGACTGGAGAAAAGTTGAGTAATGGGGCATGTGACAATGTATGAGAATCCTAGTGAATATGGGCCTGTGATGGAGTATACAAATCCCACACTGGAAAGCGAGGGGTTACCCTGAAAAACCTGCACAAGCTGGAGGTGGGGCTTAAAAAGGGGAGCAGAGTGGCTCAGAGGCAGGTAGTGGAAGGGAACAAGTGGTTGTTCTGATGGGGAAGTACTGCCAGGAGCTCATTGCCTGGGACCTGACAGCACAGAGCTGGGCGAACCTACAAAGGAGAGTCAGGTGACTGAGTGTGCAGGCCAGAGGCTCGAGTGACGATTCTTAGATTTACTCAGTGACGTTAAAGAAGACTGGGTAAGAAGTGGCCTGGGGGGTGACTGCTTGGCACCCCAAGGTGCAGAGTGTAGCTTCCCACCACTGGGCCCTGGACTGGAGCCCAGTAGAGAAAGAGAGCTCCCCTATCCACTCCAAGAAGATGTAACAACAACAGGAGCCTTCACCTTGGGTGAGAACCCAGCTGGAGAAGACCTGGAGTTCAAAGGTCCAGACCCCAAAGTCTCTGTGCTAAAAGGGAAGGACTGGAAACCCTTGGGGGGGGGGGGAAGGGGGTTGAAAGACAGGACTGTGTTTCAGTGAGGAGACGACTCACCACCCTTATGTCTGACCACTAGGTGGCACTGCTCATGACTGTTCACATTCTACAGGTCCCAAAACTGGAAAAGCACCAGACCAGAAATTAAAGAACAGGACGAAAGGACCAGACCAGGAGATCAAGGGAGGTGACAGCTATCATGGAAGGTGAAAGAACTTCCCAATGCCCTGGAATGCAGTAACTTGGGCCCATTTACCTATTCTGTCTTGTCTGTTATTATATGTCTGGCTTAAATGTGTGTCCAGGCATTATAACAATAATTCTGTCTGAAATTGTAGAAATAAAGATTAAATCTGCTTAAACCTAAATGGGGTGGGCTTGTGACTCAGTTTCCCACTTACTCCAAACCAGAACAGGCCAGAAAATTTTCCATTCAAACCCTCCCAGTTTTGATGGTATTTTTTAACAGCTCTACTCCAAACATTGTCCACAATGATGGTTCGAATTTTTGAAGAAATCTGCTTTGGCTGTGTTCAGATCACAGTTGCCAACTTTCACGCGGTAAATAAACACCCCGACTTTCACAATAAACCCAAAATCAAGCTAATCCCATTTCAAAACAAGGCCAAAACAAGCCAATCCCTAAGAACCCCAACACTCTATGTGACTAGCTCCCCCCGGCGTGCAGTCCAGGACTGTGGTGGGCCGGTGTGCACCCCTGACTCTCTCCTGTCCTTGCCCCTTGCCCCTGCTTGCCGGGAGCTGATAAAAAAAAAAAAAAAAAAAAGAAGCAACAAGCTACAACAAGCAACAAGCTACAAGGTAAAAACTAGCCAATAAGCAACTCACAAGCCAATTAAGCCAAAAACAAGCCCAGTTTCTGCATTTTTTTTTTTGAAGGTTTGGCATGTCTGGTTCAGATTCCCCCTTTTACGTTTTCTTTCTGCAAATAGTCTAGGGTGAAATTCAACACTATAGAAAGCCCTGACTGGCCTCTTCACCACTTAAGCCTTCCAAATAGGGCTTACATGGGACTGAAGTGGTTCATCAATCTTGTGGTGGGCCTCTGCCCATCAGTGAATGTCACCCACTGCAAAGGAAAAAAAGGAAGTGTAACAAAGCAGCTGAAGATTGAATTAGGAGACAGAATATGTAGAATGTGATACTGTGTTAATAATTGTCTGCTGAAATAATATAGGTTTAGCCCAATACTGCATCCCACGCCCTAATTAAACAAGATCTGGTGGAATAAAAACCTCCCCCTTCCCCCGGGGAGTTCATCTTGTGTACTCTTGTTCTAGTTTACATTTTCATAGGAGATGTACAACCTGCCCGCAGTTGTGTCCTCTGGTTCAATATCTCTACTTCCTTCCCGTAGTTTGCCTTGGGCTCCCACTAAGTAAGCACAGATATCAAGATGTTCAGAATCACAGTCAACAAAAATCAGTATGCTATTTTAGTTTATTTGCACAGCTGCTATGAATTTTCTTCCACCTAACTTTTCGCTCTGTGTGTGTCTGTTTTAGAACCAGGGGAAAGAAGAATGGATTTTTTAGCATTTGTGTTTGCTTTTATTGATCTTTAAAATGTTTTGTGGATTTTTTAAACAAAGGACTACAATAATATTAGGATCAGTAAATAAAAAAGATCTATAACTAAGCCATGTGGAAATTGATTTTTACTGACCCTTTCTTCCAAATACCACTTTAAAGCTACTCTATGTCCTTGCCTTATCCTTCTTGAAGCGGGGCAATACATTATTTTTATAATTCTTTATGAAAGGTTTTGTTGGAAACTATGAAAGCAGCCATACTAATCAATATATAAGCACATACATATAACTGGTGTGTAATATAATACACTGTATACTCTAATACAATTTATATTATGATAGCAACTAGAGACTCAAACTAAGATACCCGTTGTGCTAGGTGCTGTACATACAAGTACTAAGAGACAGTCTTTTCCCCAAAGGGCTTGCAATCTAAATAGACAAAGAGTGGCAGGGGTAACATGGGCACAGAGAGCCAAAGTGACTTGTTCAAGGTCTTATACCAGGTCACTGGCTGAACCGGGAATCGTACCCCTGTTTTCTGAGTCTCAATCCAGTACGCTATCCACTGGCTCAAGCTGCCTCTCGAGTAGCTGTGATAGTGGATGCTGTGTCTATGTCTACCCATAATATTGCTTTTTCAAGGCATGTCCAGCTCATTCTGTCACACACTAGTGATTATGGTGCACTATAGGGCTTTTCTTGCACACTGGTAGCTGGAATTCAAATAATCTAATGCACAAAATTGGATTGCACAAATATCTACAACACAGGCAGCAGGCAAAACCATAGGTCATCCAAGAAGCAAGAAGCAGAAAAGACTCTGCCACATGGACAAGCTAGTGACCAAAGGGAGAGCTCACCACAGGAAGACAAACAATGGATGTCTTATTTTTAAGGTAGTTATTTATGCACTTTACTGATTTAAGGCTGGATCATGCCTGGTGATACCAAGGCCCCCCTGAGAAGTGCCAAGACCCATCAGCTCAGCCGGAGCTGAGGAAGATCTGCATTTTGTAAGATCGAGTTTTCACAGAATACCACCTCCATAGCAATTACAGTGGGCCTCACTCGCCTCTTGTCGTATACACTGGTGAAAATCAGGAATAACTCTATCCAGGGGGACCGCTATGGCTATGTCTACACTTACGGGGTAGACTGCACGTCCAGCTAGCACAGGTATAAATAGTAGTGTAGATGGTGAGGCATGTCTTAGGTGAGTAGAGACCCCTACATGCCTGAACCCCAAGGTACCTGCCCTACATAGGTTTATACATGCCTAAGCAGTGCTTCCCACATCTACACTGCCGTAATGCCTATGGGTCTCTGCAGCCAATAATTATGGCCCAATGTACACACGAGAGGTGCAATTACAGTCAAAGGCAATCCAATGTTGCATGTCAGCTAATATTTGTGGATATTTTTGCAGTTGTTCATGCGGTTCTAATAATAATACTTTGCACTCTTATAGTGCTTCCAAAGCCCTTTAACCGTTTAGTGAGTTAAGCCTCACAACACCCCTATGAAATAGGGAAGGTTCGTTATACAAAAATATATTGTCTATATCACACAGTCAAAAAATGTTTCACTTTAAAAGGATTCCACTGTACAGAGTGGTCTGTATGCAAATTCCCAACAAGCATCCTTTCAGCTAATAAGTAACTGAAAAACGGTTCCCTGTTGCTTTAAAAGTCCTAAGGAAGAACTCCCCCTCTATGTGTATTGTTTAAACATCTCTGTGTGGCAATCAGGTTTTGTTTTTCCCCCCCCTCTCAAATAGCAGTGTAATTAGTTCTTCAAAGGGCCTACTCTTCACATTTTATTTCAGCAAGTTGTCATTTGGGAAAGTCAAATTTCTAAACAGGAGTTCAATCCCTCACATATGTTTCCCAAGTTTATCTGCAGTTCACAAGCCTGTACAGAAGCTGTTTGACTCAATCTGTTGCTGGATAGGGGGAGGGCACAGGTTCACACCAATAAACAAACCTCTTTGCAATGTCAATCTCTTCACAATGTTGGATGGGATTTCTTTGAAGCAGGGTTTGCCTGAGCTATATGAAAACTCAGGATCAGTTTCAATGTGTGCCGGGGACAAAGGCCTTTATTGTATAAAAGGAATAGAACTAAGGCCCTTTCTTCAGTGAAGTCCCCATCAATATTTTTTGTTCAGTATGAACCTGTGATCCCGGTCATGGCTAACAGAACAAAGTAGGATTGTGTTTAACTAGAACCAATCTTTGTGGGCTGCTTTGCTTTAACTGAGACTTTCCATGAAGATTAGAGCCAGATCCTCAACAGGTGCAAATTGATGTTGCTCCATTGAAGTCACATGTACCTGGTCATGAAGTCCATGGATGTCACAGATTAACACCACCTGAGGATCTGTCCCTATAGATGGAATCAATAGGACTCCAGAAAAGGCTGGCATTGCTCTAATATATTAGTAATATCCTGAGTGCATTATAAATGTACTGCTAAGAACTATTTATCATGTTATAGCTACACTGTGTGACCACGGTCACATTACAGAGTGGTGGAAGGAGATTAAATATTAGAGCCAAAATAGTTACAGACTTATTCCGTAACCTTTCATGATTTCATTGTATTTTTCCCCCTCTGATGAATGGATTTTCCTAAATTTGACAGATTTATTTTTTGTGGCAGGTATTTTTCTCTAACAACCTTTAGTGCCAGTTTTCCATTCAATCCCAAGCAGGGAGATGAGGTGAGCGGTAATCTATCGGTAACTATAATTTGATTTAGGTCGGTGTAGCACATATGCATGACCTTTTTTTCTTAACAATGCAGGGGTTCTGTTTTCTAAGCCTCTCTCTGACTACTGATTTGTTTGGGAGAGGGGAAAAATTCAAGGAGATGTAAATGACATAAAATAATTTAATATTTCAAAGGGCCTGTTTTAAGCATCAACTTTAAACTGGAGATTTTCTACAAGCTTGGGGAATCTTTACGTATTGTTAAAGGGATTTTTGTAAAGACGTGTGGCATATTTATGAGTTACCAAAAAGAATTCCACTCAATGTACTCAGGGCTGCTCATGTTGCCTTAGGTTTCCTCAGATCTCTTTGGAGATTTCCAAACTCATAAACACTGTAAATACAATCAGACGTGGCTATGTCTGAATTTTGTTAAATCGATCCCCCCTTTTTTTTTTTTTGGTAACTAATATGATCCATCATTTATTTTGCTTGACCCATATTTCATATTTAAGGAAATTAAATAAATCTCATATTTATTATTCCAAAAAGCTAGGTGGTGTCTGTTAACACATCTAAATTAATGAAAGTTTGGAGGTGAACATATAAAAAGCAGAGCAGACAGGCTATTTTGCGGAACTAGACTTCCACACTTCACCTCAATTCTTCAGGGCTGATTCATTGGGTTAATATTTGTTCCTGTTTGATTAGCTCTTCCGGGCTGATTCACTTGGTTAATATTTCTTTGTTGGGTCCTCTCTTATACAGTGTGTGGCCATATGATATACTATTGTATTGACATACAATAACTATCAGCCTACATGTGGTGATTCATGTGGCGTCATTCAGCACTTCTACTTCTAGTCCTGGCTGGAGATCCGGGCCTTATTCTGACTCATTCACAGCAATATTATGTTAGTGTAACTCCATTGATTTCAGTGAGGTTACTCCTTCTTTATACCTGCTGTAAGCAAATGAGGAATCAGGCCCTATAAGTTTACAGATGTGGACAAAAATTAAAACAAAAACAAGTTAAACTGAATTTTTCAAACCTAAAATCCCAAAGTTTGGATGGAGTTCTTTTATAATCAATTCCAGTTCATCCATCCCTAGAACTGATCCATTCCCGCCATGAACTAAAGATGACCGTATTGAGTCAGTTTCATCTACACTAATTTGACATGAGTCTGATCACGATGGGATAATTACAGTTTTACACAGCATAGCACCTTTGCCCTCAGGGCTGAGGATCTGGCCCCTTGGTTTCAGGGGAATCACTCCTGGTTTACACTGATGTAAATGAGATCAGAATCAGGCTCACAGATCTCATTTAAAAATAAAAATATTTGAGTCATGACAGATGTCGCTGAAAAACGCAACTTTAATTTCTTATTTGGCCCTGGAGCCCTCCCAAAAATCCCCATGTCGTGTTTCGCATTAGGCAAACTCACCTAAAGCAAACCAGTGGTTAAACACCTAGTTGCCATAGTCACAAACCCCAACATCACCCCCATAAATGTCACCTGATAATGTTTAAAGAGCGAGGGATCTCTGCTGGAGGCTGTGGGATGCAGGATTACAGAACCTTCCCTCTCCAGCTCTGCATTTGCTGGGAACTGCCCGTATCTGGGGAAACCCCAACATATCCCATGTTCATATCTGGGGTCTTTCAGGTTGTTTCTGCTCCCTTTGCTACCCCTCTAACTTCAAGCCTTGAGAAAATTCTGTCTCCTGCAGAAGTTGCCCTACTAGGGCTTGAAAACTCCATTGTTCAAGTGGAATATAGTTTTCCTGGGCAGCCATTGTCCTGGAGGAAGAGGCACTCTCTTAGGTAGCTAAAGCCAACGCCATGAACAGCTTTGAATATCCAGAGAGGGAGAACTTGAATTCAGTTGCAGAGATTAGAACACCTGGGTGTTCTGTATACAAGAGGTCAGAAAAATTGGGGCGGTAGGAGGGTTCCCCATAGAAAATTGAGAAAAACTGAAAAGAAAAAAAAAACATTATGAAAATATTCCACAGAAAAATTCAACTTTTCATTGAAACACCAAAGTCGGTTTTCATTGAAAACCCAATTTTCTTTCAAAACCAGTGTAGATGGAAATTTTTCAACCAGTCCCATCAAGAGCCTGATACAAACTCCACTTTCCAAAGCGTCTGTCCCAAGACTTAGGCCTGGTCTACTCTTAAAAGTTAGGTTGACATAGCTATGGTACTTGGAGTGTGAAAAATGTACATTCTTCTGTGCTGTAGCTATGCTGACCGAATCCCTGGTGTAGACACAGGTAGGTCAATAGAAGAATGCTTCTGTCAACCTAAGTACTGTAGCTCAAGGAGCTGGAGTTCCTGTAACAATGGGAAAACCCTCTTCCTCGATGTAGGAAGCGTTTATAGGATGGGTGCTACAAGCGGCATAGCTAATGGCACTGCAGCTGTGACTCTAGCAATATAGTGTAGACATGGCCTTAGATAGGCATTGGATCAGGCCCCAGGTTTCTAGTCCAAACACTGACAACACTGTATTCTAACTTTTCTTGTGAACATTCTTCAACGTTTACTCAAAATTAACTGGTTTGGGACCAAGTTCACCCTTGTGCAGGGCCAGCTCAAGGCCTAGGTACCATTGCAATCACATGTAAATCCGCAACATTAGAATTTAAGTGGGGCATAACTTCTGTGCTGCCCCCCACCCTCCCACAGCAAAGATTATGAGCCATGGAGAACAATCCCACCAGTAAATCAAGGAAAGCAAATTCTGTCATGGTGAAATGATGTAAAAATCTGAACAAATGTCTATGAATAATGGTTTGTAGCATTCACCCGGCTCTATATGCTCACTCCCATCTGACCGACCAGTAGGTCACATATCCATGATAATGTGAATATGATCCTAATTGGCTTGATTCAGGTTACACATCACCCTTGTGTGCATTTCTTCTTACAGCTCTGGAACAGCTAGTTTTGAGAACATAAAAGAGAGAGGGGCCAGGGGGTGTTAGTTACAGCTATAAATTTTACAGCTTGCTGGAAACCACATTAAATGCCAACATCAGTTTATAGATCAACTCTGCAACTGCTTAGTTGTTAAAGCAGCGGTGGCAGATTATTGTATTGTAGCCTAGTAAAATATGGGCACTGTATTTGCTTTGAGAGAACTTAAAAGAACAATAAAATCTCAAATGTCTTTGACTTCTTATTTCTCTTGCACTACAATAGCCGCAGCGATGTGTCCTCTGCACTTTCCTTCTCCGGTACAGAGGTCTGGGCCTGGTTCTAGGGTCCAAAAGTGGTACCCTCAGCTATGAGGAAACCTCCGTTGGTGTAGAATTGCTTTAGTGATTCTTAGGTCACTTCCCTCCTGGCCCAGGCATGTGGGGCATGGATAGTGCATCTCTAAACGGTTTAAACCCCAGTGGTCTGCTGCTGCCAGAATGGCTCCAGGGCCATTGGCAGCTACCTCGGTTTTGAACAGCTAAACTATGCAGGGGTTTGATCTAGTGCAGATTGCTTCTCTCCCTGAGGGATGTCCAGTGCTCCTTGGCTAGGATCCTCTAGCCACAGCTAAGAATCAAGCCCCACTGAGTTCTATCGTATATGAGGATAATTTGCAATCTTTTGGAGGCAATGCAAATGAAATCTATTCCCAGCTGGTGCCTAATCTCTGTCTTCCTTTTTGCTAATCTAGCCATTTATTTTGGAGCCTAAAGGGGAACAAAGATCTTTAGAAAATCTGGCCCCAATTGGCGTTCCCTATAACGACCCATAAGGGTCTATATTGATGTTTTCATGCTTTATAATATGGAAATGTGGAGCTGTACCTGAGATGTTTGCAGTGCTTAGATGAGAACAGGGGAGGCCTGAGGGCTGCTTATCGTTGACGCTGTTTCATTCTGAATGTGGCAAAGTCCTGAATCAAATCTCTCCACACAGAAGAGCAACAAACTAGTGTCTTGCCGCCAGATGGAGTCTTCGTGATGCTTTTCTTATTAACAAGATGTTTCCAGGTTGAGAATGTAGCATTGTCAAGTGAAATTAATAGCTTAAGGCACTATAGTCAGATGGAAACTCTCTGTGAAACAGGCTTTTGTTGGCTAGTGGGTTAATTTGTGAAATTACTAAGGAGGACTTTCCCAGTGCTACTACTTGTACTTTACAATCTTTCTGTGAATAAAAACCCTATTGCTGCGTGAAAGATAATACTGAACACAGATAGGGTGACCAGATGTCCTGATTTTATAGGGACAGTCCTGGTTTTGGGGTCTTTTCCTATATAGGCTCCTATTACCCCCCCCCTACCCCCATCCCGATTTTTCACACTTGCTGTCTGGTCACCCTAAACACAGATGAAGCACAAGGCTTTTTGAAGATGCAGCTGGCTTGAGGATAGCAAACAGTACACAATGTTTTCTTGGGTATGTCTCTGCAGTGTTGATACTGTGGTGACATGAGTGGAGACATGAACCACTTATGGAATTGATAAAGGACTTCAATTTTTTTCCTCAATAATGGCCAGACCATTAAAGTCAGTTGCAAAATTACCATTGTTGCAAGTTCAAGCCCTGGGCTACTAGTTTGAATCCAGTCCAGCTCAGCAGAGACCTTACGTAGTCACCATCTTATGGCTATTTTGGGTTCTTTGTTAAATGGGTTGATGATCTTCAGTTCAATTCACTTTCTGGTGCATGAAAAACCATCCTTACAACTGCCACCTTATTGGCAATCTTAGCAGAGAGTGAAGGCTTACATGGTCATAGAGACCCCACTACACTTATCCCTCAAGAGTTAGACGCTCCAGAGTACTGACAGGATAGTGCGAAGAACCTGGAATTGTTGTGGTCTTTGCTGTACCTCTCTGTGGGGAAAAGGGAGAGCTTTAATCTCCTGTGTTTCCAAAAGTGGCATATTTCACGAGCACTAAATCCACTTACAAAATCCTGCTTATATTATTTTTAAAGATGTATAAAATAATGGAACATCTAGTAAAGTTTATTTACTTGGTTCCCAATGGAAATGGTTATGCATGTTGTTAGAAATTATGCTCCCAAGTTTCACGGCACCCTATGTGGTTACCCATGTGGCCTGCCTAGTAAAAAAAGCTCTTGTTCATCTGATGTAAAGTGAAATGGGAGGGAGACCTTATTCGGTTGCCCTGCAACAGGAACAGCAAACAGGGAAGTTTTGCAAGGGAGTTCTCCAGGTGTAGGAGGAGAGATTACGTGACCCTTAGGGTGAGTTTCTCTGTTAGTTCATTTGTCTATTAGAGACAATCAGTCGGCTAGCCTAAGCTAGGCTAAGGGTTTACTAACAAGGCTTTAGCCTGCTATGTCTTGGTCCATACTTTAGGATCCCTAGAAAAGGGGGCGGGGTCAACTCAGGGAGAACAGGGGTTTAAAAAGCCAGCTCCTAAGAGACCACAGGAGCTAGTGAAAGGAGGAATATTGTGAAGGAGTGTGACAGGCAGATACACCTAACTGACATATTCTAAATGTAGGCCAATAATCCCTGCCCTCCCCCGCCAAACCAATCAAACAAACCGAAAAACCCTGCAAGAGTAAAAATAGTGCAGGCAGACGTCCAGCAGCAGAGTGGGGGCTATCCAGTTTATTGCACTGAATGCAGTACGTATGACTACCTGCCTTGTGGACAGATGGCGTAGGTGTGCATGCCGTGCAAGCAGCTAGCTCACGGCCCTCAGTGACACCGTACGGGCTCTTGAGGCCAGAGTGACTCAGCTGGAAGAGCTGAGACAGAGAGGGACCCAGAGGACACTTTCAGGGACACCCCCAGTCTGACAGCCTCTGTGCTGTTAAGGAGGATGAAAATCTCAGGGAAGGAGAGCATTAAGCTGGAGCAGAAGGAAAGAATCCAATAATTGGGAACCCTCCTTCCAGATGATGTCATGGTATCCTCTTGCACTCTTGTGGGGAGGTAATCTCAGTTACTAGGAAGAGCCAGGTAATAATAATGCCTTTTCACAACTGCATCACATTATTGTCTTATAATCCATTTGTGATCCATTATACCCACAGATCCTTTTCAGCAGGACTACCGCCTAGCCAGTTTTTCCCCATTTTGTAGTTGTGCATTTGATTTTCCCTTCCTAAGTGAAGTACTTTGCACTTATCTTTATTGGTTTTCATCCTGCTGAATTCAGACCACTTCTCCAATGTGTCAAGGTTGATTTGAATTCTAATCCTGTACTCCAAAGTGTTTGCAACCCCCTCTCAGATTGGTGTCATTTGCAAATTTTATAAGTATACTCACCACTCCATTATCCAAAGCATTAATGAAAATATTTGAATAGTACTGGACCCAGGACTGACCCCTGCAGGATCCCACTAAATAAGGCCTCCCAGTTAGTTAATGAACCATTGATAACTACTCTTTGAGTATAGTCTTTAAACCAGTTGTCCACCCACCTTATAGTAATTTCATCTAGACCACATTTCCCTAGTTTGCTTATGAGAATGTCATGTGGGACTGTGTCAAATGCCTCACTAAAATCAAAATATATCTTGTCTACTGTTTCCCCTCATCCATTAGGACATTAACACCGTCAGAGAAGGAAATTAGTTTGATTTGGCATGAGTTGTTTTTGGCAAAGCCATGCTGGCTATTCCTTATAATGCTATTATCCTCTAGGTGCTTACAAATTGTTTGCTTAATAATTTGTTCCAGTACCTTTCTAGGTATCAAAGATAGGTTTACTGGTCTTTAATTTCCCATTCTCTTCCCCTTTTTAAAGATAGGTGTTATGTTTCCTCTTGTTCAGCCCTCTAGGACCTCGCCCATCCTCCATGATTTCTCAAAGATAATGGCTAATGGTTCTGAGATTACTTCAGATAGTTCCTTAAGCACCTTAGCATTAATTTCATCAGGCCCCTGAAAACATCCAACTTCTCTAAATGTTCTTTAACCTGTTCTTTCCCTATTTTGGCTTGTGTTACTTCCCCCTTTTCGTGAATATTAATTGCAGGGCTGGCTTTAGAACCTGCGGGGCCCAATTCAAATACCCAGCGGAGGTCCGGGTCTTCGGCGGCAAGGGGTCCTTCACTCGGCTCTGGCTCTTCCACAGCACTTCGGTGGCGGGGGGTCCTTCACTAGGCTCCAGGTCTTCCACAGTACTGAAGACCTCCCCCCACCCCGCCGAAATGCCGCCAAAGACCCAGGTGAGTAAAAAAAATTTAAAAGGTGCCTAAGGCGTGGGGCCCGATTCTGGGGAATTCGGGGAGGTGGCCTAAAGCCGGTCCTGATTAATTGTGAGGCATATCTGGTCACCATTAGCCCTTTTAGTGGAGACTGAAGCACAATAGGCATTAAACACCTCAGTCTTCTTGATGTCATCAGTTATTAGCTCTCCTTCCCCGCTAAGGAACATAAAAGGCAATAAGAAGAGGTTATTATAATACATTAGGAGCAAGCGAAAGACTAAAGTAGGTCCACTACTTAGCATGGCATGAGAGTTTTCAGCTGTGCCTTTAATATTGTCACCTTGAGAAACTGCCAGCTCTCCTGAACTCCTTTTCCCCTCAGGGACCCTTCTTTCTACCCATGGCATCTTATCTACAAGTTCTCTGAGTTTGTTAAAGTCTCAGGTTGTCCCATCAGGAGTCAATCATGCTTCATTAAGGATTCTGTGTCAGTGATGTAACTTACAGCAGCCTAGCAGCTACTCTCTGTATTACCAGAGAGAACAGACCAGAACATCAAGCAGGGCTTTGGCACAGGATAGAATCTGGCTGTGAGTAATTTGGCTTCTGGAATGAGGAGTTTGAGATCCTCTTGGTAATGTGCCTCTTCAGAGTTCAGCCCTGTCAGTATTTAGATGTTTCCTTGTTTACAGTTCTTTTTTAAAAAATAAAGCCCTTGTCAGGAAAGGGTTGTAACATGCATCTAGAAATAATTCATTTCCAGCTCAGTGTTTTCTATTTCCCCAGCTAAAAACATTATTTTGAGATAAAATCTGACACGTTCTCACCATTTGTCTCTCTGGCAAAAGGAAGAAAAGGGTCGGTCAGTTTCTGGGTCTGACGTACAGGATGTCACTCGAGCAGTCACCCTTGATAACTTCAACTTGAACTTGTACACTTACATAAGTGAAGTTGATTTATAGGTTAGCAATAGAGGATTCAGGGGCACAGCTTCATGTGATTATTTGAAATAAGAAGAGGCTTTGTTTTACTTTATGCTTCTTTTGCCAATGAGTTTAACGCCAGGGACCATACCGTGCGCTGTCTTATGTGTTAACATGGTGTCTTCATCATGAACCCACACACCATTCAGTCACGAGTTCTGGCTTAGCATAATTTGGGAGTGACTTGGGGAAAAGGTCTGATCCCTCCTGAAGCAAAAATCCTTTCAAATCCTGAGTGAGAGCGGCAGGAGCAGGCATTGAATTTGCCTTTCATGCTAAAGGTATCACAAAGATCTCTAAAAACCTATGTCAGATGCCAGAGTAACGGTGACAGTCTAGGCAATGGGTGTCAAAAACCCAGCGTTTGAGATATCCATGTGGCTCGCATGGCAGATTCAGCTTCAGTAAAGGCAGATCAAATCCACCTGTAATGCAGTGGCCAAAAATCATTTTAAAACCAGAAGTGATCATTGTGATCATGTAATCTGACCTCCTGTATAAAACAGACCATAGGACTTCCCAGAACGAATCCATATCTCTTAGAAATCATCTAATCTTGATTTTAAAAATGTCGGTGATGGAGAATCTTGCTTCAGTGTTTTGTTTCTTTTAAACATGTGGTGCTCGCTTTCACGGAATGAGGCACTTTCACAGAGTGAGGTGCTGGGACAGTACCGCTTGCATTAGTCAAGATAGGGATGCATTTTTATAACAAACCACTTTAGTTTTGTTTTGTTTTGAAACTGTTTTTTTAATTCCATGCTGTGCATGCCAGTATTTCAACAATGCAATTTCAACATGTATTTATAAAGGATTTATTTCCCCAGATTTGGGACAGTTAGGGTAAACAAAAGGAGAATTATTGGGACAACTATAAAAGCCAAAGTTTGGGCTTAATTGTATAAATTTTAAGATGATCCTACAATCAGATATGGACAGGGATAAATGTTCACCCAGAGGGATCCTATTGCAGAAGTGGTGCCTTATGGGCATTTTTTAATATAACTCTGCCATAGGCAGTAGAGCATGTCACTCCATTTATTTATGATAGTGGATCTGCTAACACATCTTGTTCAGGGTGTGGCAAGGTTTAATTTTGGTAATGGTTGCATGAGCTTGATTGCAAGCAGGAAGCAAGGAGCAACATTGAAACTTTCATCTCTTCAGCCAATAACATTCCCAAAATGGGTGTGCTCACATGCCCATTCATTCTTTTTCTAGAGTGTAACTAAGCGCTGTAAAACATCCATTTTAAATTAAAACTACAGAACCAAACATCCTGTCTCACATTAGTTCCCCCACATACACCACCCCTGTGAATTGTACTACATCTGTTAAAGCCGTAAAATATGTGTGTGTGTGAGACTGATTGCTTTAAAAAAATCCAAACACATAATGTGACAGATTATTAATTATAGGGGACCCACTGGCAAGCCGCCAAATGAATGCCCGTTATATGTAGTGTTGATAACTTGGGCTTTCTCTGTGCAGTGAATGTGATGGCTAACAGCAGGAGTAGAGAACATTTCTCTGCACTCCATCTTTATGCCTCACTCCTTTGCCTATGATTGCCGAAATATTCTGTTATGAATATACCTGGATATTCCATCTACTTGTTTTATGGGGGAAATATGCTCCAGATTGTATGATGAAGAAAAAAACTATCCATACTTTTTTGTCTGGATTCTTCATCTTAAACTCTTATTTCCAGCAAATTGTTCTATCTCAATTTTTTTCAATTTTCTTTTGCTCTTTTCAATCAGGAGTGCATACAATGGTTATCGGGCACTGGGTGTTTTATCATTATTATGTATTGTTCTTAAAGGTTCTATTGATAATAAGACCCCTTTATACTGCTCTGACAGTGTAAAAAGGCCTTAAATTGGGCATAAATTACAGGTACGCCAACTTTTAAGTATAAATGAGACAAATGAGAATCAGGCACATAATATTGGTTTACTTAATATTACATATATAGCACTCAAATTGTAAACTGCCCTGTGCAATAGCTGAGCTATGCCAGACAATAAGGTCCTTTCCCTTAAGAGATTACAGGCTAACTGCACAGGCGAATATGATGCAGACCAAACACACTCACATGTGGTGATCATAGCCAGAATGCTTCCTGGCTTTTTAGAAGTATTCTGAGGAGGAGATAGAGGGATACTTGCATACTTCCATTGAGAGGTTATGTCTGGCATGCAGGACACCATGGGAGAAGTAGAGTGGGCCAAGAGACAAACGGTCGGATTCAAAGCCCATCAAGTCAATGAGAATCTTTCATTGACTTCAGTTGGCTTTGGATCAGGCCCAATGCGAGCTATCTGAAAAGTGGCATATGTGGAACACAGGGAGTTAATGTTCTCAGCACAGGTTAGCAGGAGCATTCCTGTCCATTCATTACAAGCAGATCTTCTCACTTGGCATTACTCCCTCTTTTTTTGGTCTGTCTTCCTTCCAGGTTCTGCTATGTATTCATACCACTGCTCACACCTAGAAACATTTCCTTCTGGACAGGAAGACATACAATAGTGGCTGCATACAAATTTTAAGACGATAGATCAGTTTGGATTAAGTTATTCAGAGTACTTCGTGAACTACCCTCGAGGACCCAATTTTCAAACCTGGGCACCTTGACTCAGATCCTGCAGTCACATGGGTGCTTTTAAAAAAAATTCCTATGTCACTTGCCCAAGGTCACACAGGAAGTCATATGCTACTCAGTTATACATTTGTATCAATTAACATTTTGTATTAACTTGTGCTAAAAAAAAAAAACTTGCAAAAATTGAAACCATCTAAAACTTGCCTGGCTATACTTTCCATTAAAAGGCTGAAGTTCATCCCAAGTTTGTTGAAAGACTTGCAAATCTCTGAAAACAACCTGGGCCCAGTATCAAGCAAGTCTGGTCTGATCTGGTCTATGCTCTTCCATAAAACGTATCATGTATCCAAAATGAAAGCTTAACTCTAAGGCCCTGATCAGACAAAATGGAAAGATTGTCATTGACTTCAATAAGCACTGGGTCAGGTCCTAAGAAAAGAAACTAATGTTATATATTTTTTATCAGAGTCATTTGCTCTATGCAATTTGGCAGGAAAATAAACATAATTTTAAAATGTTTGAATTTGTGTGTACCACAGTATATACATCATAAATATTCTGAGAGTAAGATCCTCAAGTTGGTATAGTCTTTATACTACTGTAGTGCCTAGGAGCCCTCGTTATAGACGAGAATCACGTTGTACTTGGTGCTGAACAAAAATAGATGGTCCCTGCCCTAGACAGCGTACAGTCTAAATACAAGCTAAGAGACAACAGATGGATACAGATAGATGGGAGAGTAATACAAGGAAATAAGTCGTAGCTCTACTGAGGTCAAGGGGATTCTTTAGTAGTCAATGGGAGTTGATTTACACCAGCTAAGGATCTGTCCCTGTAGCCAGTTGCCTCCACACAATTGATTCCTACTGAGTTGGTGAACCATCAGCCAGAGCTTAGTTTGTAAATATATTGTTCTCTGTGTGGAGTTTTCCATTCAGCTTCTTCCGTGAGAAAGGTGCACCCGGGCCCCTTTCCCAATCAGTCTGTAGTTCAGAAAACCTCTTTTCCTAGGGGAGTAGGTGGCGTCCTCTTCATTACTCAGCCATAGGGAGCTGAAGCCAAGAATGGGGACAGAGCCAGCCAAAAAAAAAAAAAAAAGCTGTCCTCCACCCAAATGAGTAAATATAATTTCATTAAAAACAGAGTGGAAAATTTTCTGAAAATACTCATGTTCTTCACATGTTTTCCAGAATCAGCTTTCTCTTATGCAAGTAAATCCCCACAGCTGTGCAGCATAATGAGACCATAGACAGGTCTTCCTTCTGGCTCTACCTTTTCCCTGTCCCTCTACTACCTCCGCCCAAAGGTGTGGAGTACCAAATGCAGGGGAGGGGCTCCAAAAGTCAGAAAGAAGAGTAAGCACAGACTCACCCCTTTGAAAAATGTGGGGCTTTTTTAGCAGGATTTTTGCTACTTTTCAAGCCCTGTGTGGGAAATTTCTGAGGGCATAACATGGCTTTTAATGCTATGCTAATCAGAAAGTCCATCTCTTGGAGGGAAGATTTCTACAACTACACTTCTAGTCAGTGTACCCTATTGTTCTGATTATTTAATAAATTAGATAGAAATAGAAATCTAAACAATTTTAGCTTCTTTTTTTTTAGGGCCAGATTGTGCACATGGAACAGTACAAGAAGGTCCGTGGAGACCAATAGAAGTGCCATTAAATGAACAGGACTTCTTGTGGGGTAAGATACTACTCAGTGTAAGGATGGTACAATCTGTCCCTTGGATTGTAAGGTCTTCAGAGCAAGTTGAGCACCTACATACCAGAGGCCTTATTCTCAGTTTGAGCCTCAAGGCGCTAGCGTAATACTATTTCTAATAAGGCAAGGTGATTATGTCCTATGGCGATGAGCACAGTGTAGATACACAGATAGATAGTTACAATTAATACACCCACTCTTTTAATTTCCATCCTAAACTTTTTACCATTCAGTTTAAGCCCACTCCTTTCCCAAGTCTTTAATTTACCACGGCCATTATAACTGAAATGTGGATTTAGATGTTAGCCTGACTGGACACCAAACACACACAGCACAGGCAACCTCCTAAGGTATTATGTCACCAGTATTTCCACCAGTATTGATAGATTAAATGGACCCAATCTTTAGTCCCTCAGTAAATCTCTGAAGCAGAAATTAAAAGTACATAAATATCAGTCATTTATAAATTATCCGTTCAAGATACAAATGTGCTATATGCCCCTTTCCAAACCACCTTAGGACACAGCTTGCTGATTTTATAGGTACACATAGATTTTTTTTTATGACCAGAATCAATGTTGTTCTTTACATACATATGTGTAATGTTTGACATATGATGTAAATTTACTTTTACAACATCTTACATAAAAGCTACTGCGCGTGTTGAGCTTAGAATTTATAGATTGTAGAAAACTACCTACTGGATTTGTTTCATCATATATTTTTCTGTACAATGAAAATGCTCAAGATCTGAAATATCTGAGGACAAATTCTGCTGTAAGCTACACACCCATTCAACCTTCTTAAACTTCACAGTTGTAACTGAAGGGAATAGTTGGCCCATCTTAGGTTTAAGTAAAGGGCTGACTTTTTTTTTTAAAGAGCCCCTTCTCATAACTTCATTTCTACTGACTCAGATCATCTAATAGGTATCAGAAGGGTTGCCATGTTAGTCTGGATCTGTAAAAAAGCAACAGAGGGTCCTGTGGCACCTTTAAGACTAACAGATGTATTAGAGCATAAGCTTTCGGGGGTGAATGCCCACTTCGTCAGATGCACATTGACCCACGAAAGCTTATGCTCCAATACATCTGTTAGTCTTAAAGGTGCCACAGAACCCTCGGTTGCTTTTTATCATCGAATAGGATTGATTAAATAGACTCTTTCATGTGCAAGCTGTAAGTTATGAATGTCTCATAAACAAAAGACATTTAACAATTACATTTTGAGGTTTGACACAGTCTAGCCTGAGAGCCCCATGAATTTTTCTCAATTGCTTGTATGACCGTGTAAGGCCAACTCTGAAAGTCAATGGGAGTCTTACCTGAGTAAGAACTACAGTATGGTGTTTATAGCTATGAAACTGATGGATTTTGTTCCTGCATATTGTAGATATAAATTTCTATGCATTTTCCCTATGTGTAGAGTGCAGTGGCCATTTTGTTCTCAACGTTCAGTGCAGATTGTTAGAGAAGACACACACGCACTCTGTGCTCTCTTTGTTCTTGTTTGTTATTGTTGCTGCTGTTCTCTTGATCTAAGATGAAAGCTGTTTATACTAAATGTTTTTAATTCTTCTTTGTGCAGTGGGAAACAGAGCATACAAGATTTAAACCTGAATTGTTATAAGATCCATGTCAGGCTTACATAAGATTATCTATCTGACTTTATAATTCAAGCCATTTTCATGCTTGCAAACACATAAATAAAAAAATTGAAGCTAAGAACAAGCCATGCATACATCTGAGTGAACGTGCTTTGTTTAAAAGTATCATTAAGGCAACTTCCCATTATGTCTGGCAGGGAGTAAGTTTCTTTTAATGATTTTATTAAAAAGTGAATTAAAGGCCAAAGGTTGCTTTCCTACAGCCTTTAATTTCCTGTTGCATTGCCAAATGCCATGTGCATAAATTGTTTGGAGCACCAGACAAAGGAGCTGTCCTGGAAGATCAGCTTCCATACAGCCAGACTGCCAGTGTTTCAACACGGGGGCTGACTTCAGATGTGAGTCTGTTCTTTCAATTCAATTTAAAATCAGAAAAACACAGTGACAAAGCACATGCTTATTAGTCAATTACAAATACAAGCCTTTGGAAGCAGGAAAGTAGTGGCATATTCTCAAATGAGACGTAAGCATTCTTCTATGCAGTGTTGTTGCAGCCATGTTGGTCTCAGAATATTAGAGAAACAAGGCTGGTGAGGTAATATCTTTTATTGGACCATTTTCTGCTGGTGAGAGAGACAAGCTTTCGAGTTACACAGAGCTGTGTAGCTCAAAAGCTTATCCCGCTCACCAAAATAAGTTGCTCCAATAAAAGATATTACCTCACCCACCTTGTCTACCTAAAACGAGGAGTTCTTGTGGCACCTTAGAGACTAACAAATTTATTTGGGCATAAGCTTTCATGGGCTATAATCCACTTCATCAGATGCATGGAGTGAAAAATTGTCTACCTAAGCATTCTAGTTAAAGTCTAGGACCTGATTCTCCTCTGACTCACACTAGTTTTACATCAGTGTAATTCCACTGAGTTTTACAGAGTGAGAGGAAAATCAAGCCCATTGTCTTGAAAGAGACCCATTCCTGGTGTTTCACTTCTATACTCGGATTATTAATGTGAATTTGTATTTCCATTGCATCTTTATACAGTGTCGTGGATAATTTTCAATAACTCAAACAATTCATGCTGTAGTTTTAATCAACTATTAATTTATTTACTTATTTGTGGTTCATGATGTATGTCTAATGCGTCAAGCTGAGGAGCTGCTGGGCAACTACAAATGTTGAGCACCGGCCTTATTTGCACAGAAGTGGACAATTTAATTAAATAATAGTTAATAATTAATACATGTATATAATGCCTGTTATCCAAGAATCTGACACCCCCACAAAACCCCTGGAAGGTATTGTATTATACCCCTTGTGCAGCTAACAAGATGGTAAGCGGTCACAGTGATGTTGGGGCAAAGCTGGGAACATAGCCCAGGAATCCTGGCTTATACAACCACATCTTGCAACTGGGGAACCACCATTCAATACATGAGTCACACTGACCAGGACGGTGATGTAGCAAGGCTGTCCAATGTAGGTGTTTATTCATCACTTTTTTTCAACAGCCCTTGGCTTCAGAGTTTGTATGGAGCACAGGTGGGATGCATAGCTGCTCCCTCAGCAGAAACCCCCAGGGATTGTTGCATAGCAACAGTGCCTGTGCTTCCTTGGGGCAAGTTTCCCCCTATAATGCATGAGGCCTCAATAGCTCAGGGAGGTGTAATTTGCATCTCTGTTCTGCAGCTTTAGTGGACCTGTCCCACTATAGGCAAACTGTAAAGCGTAGGCAAAAAACGTCAACCTTTAAAACGCTGTAATAAAGCAGCATTAATTTACCCCACTGCTAAAGCCATAAAACTGCCATTTAATCATGGGTTTATAGGAAGGTTTTTTAAAAAAAATGTTTGTATTGTTTCGGAAGAAATATAGTATGTATGAATATCTGATTGCTGAGGCAACAACATGGCTGTCCTGTTCCAGATGGTTAGCGAAGACCGATCATTGCAAGAAATGGAGCTGCAAACTAATTTTGTCTGGGAAATTCTTGCTGTATGAATTTTTCACTCTGCTTCATATAAACTCTGATTGGGTTGTTATTGTGCCTGTAGCCCATGCCAGGAGTGTGAGCTTTTGTCCCCTTCTGATGGCTGTTCCCTACATGAGTGTGTTACTGCCTCCAGTTAATGGATTTAGCCCCAGATCCAGAGCCATTCAAATCAGAGGGAGGCTTTCCATTGACTTAAACAAGCATTGGAAAGGCCATTGATCCTTATGCTCAAGTGGTGCTCAGCAGTGTCTTTGAACTCCGGTTGGCCCCAGACACTCAGGACAAGCATTTCCAAGCAAGGGGTGTAGGTAACTCATCCATGGAGAGACAAGAGCTACATCTACACTACCGGTACTATAGTAGCAGAGATACAGCGTTGCAGCTATGTCACTGTAGTGCCACAGCGTAGACACTTCTTACAGCGATGGAAAGGGTTTTTCCATTGCTGTAGGTAATCCATCTCTAGGTAGAGAAAGGAATTCTATTGACCTAGCCGCACCTACACCGGGGGCTAGGTTGGCTTAAATGCAGTGCACGGGGTATTAATTTTTCACACCCCGAAACACTGTAGCTATGTCAACCAAACTTTAAGTGTAGGCTAGATCTGGGTCTGTGTCACCCTCCAGTGGCTGTTACACAAAAGAGGTTTAGGAGTCTGTTACTGCTGATAACTAAGAGGTTTAGGAGAGGATTTTCAAAAGCATCTGTGTGACTGTCAGGAAGATTTTTGCTCCTAAGTCTCATAGTTATTTTTTGAAACTTCCATCTTTAGTCCTATCTTCAAATGGTAGATGCTCATGATTTTAGCCTAGAAAGTTTTAGGTTTATACCACACTGCTGGTTGTACAGCTGCTGCAGGTCTTTTCTCTTGCATAATCAATAATGCTTTAAAATTTAACTTCCAAATTTTCAAGGCGTTTTTAGGTGTTCAAAATTAGACACCTAGAAGGAGTCCAAAAATCCTGACTCCTCTAGGTACCATACACCTCCTGAAATGTGCTAAATGCCCTCAACTTTGTTGCATGATTGGACCTTTAAACTTTTGGGACCAAATTCAAAAGATAATGTTAGCTTTAAATCTCAGAGTTTCATGCACTGTCACCAAACAGATTGCCACATGCCTGAACTTGTGAACATAAGATAGTGAAGCATGTGAACAGAGACTCCTGGTAATGGTGCAATGTGTCCCTAGGATATGAAATGGTACATGGGTGTAGGCATTGTGATCTATTTTTCCTCCAAAGAGATTTTTCCATGACAAATAAGGTCAATTTTCATGCAACTTAGACAAAAACATGACAGAATCTGGCTTTCCCATATAACACACAGTGTGTGGAATGGATATTGAAATCACGGTATGGTTCACATGCAACTAGCCATTTTTGTGGCATGTAAAAGAAGAGGCAGCAAAATGGAGGAGTGTATCCAGCCTAAATGACCATTTTCAATGTTTCCAAAAGCACAAAGGGTGGGATTTTCAAAAGCACCTAAATGAGTTAGGTGCCCAATTCCTATTTAAAGTTGGGTGCCTGGAACTTTTGAATTTCCCATTCAAAACCCTTCAGGAAGACACATATGCAGATAAAACTACAAAAGCACCTAAATGAGTTAGGTGTCCAATTCCTATTTAAAGTTGGGTGCCTGGAACTTTTGAATTTCCCATTCAAAACCCTTCAGGAAGACACATATGCAGATAAAACTACTCCTGAGTTTCAGTTTGTTTACCTAACTGCCTTTTGTCAAGTGATGCTTATTTGGTGCCTAAAGAAATACATCAAACTACTATCTGCAAACATGCTTTTGGCAAATCCAGACATTATTGTCTTCTCGCTTTACTTATATTTTCTCCATTTATATTGATGGAGTATATAAAGCACAGAATCCCTCTCTCCATTACCCCTGACCCTTCTTACAGAATCACCATCTATTTGAATCCAGAATGTGTGTCCAATCACTCCCATTGCTACTTCTGCGTGTTTTAATTCAAGACATATCACCACTGAGAGCCAGTGACTCAGACTCTTGTGGGAGTCAGGAGACTTGGTTTCTAGTCCCAGCTCTGGCAGTGTCCCACTGTGTGACCTCGGACAAGTCACATCATCTCTCTGTGTCTATATCTCCTTCCGCCCTTTGTCTCACCTATTTAGATTACAAGCATTTGGGGATTGGAGACTATCTCATCCTCTATAAATGTTACAGCATCTAGGGCCCAAACCTTTATTGGGCCATGTAGGTGTACCATAATAAATATACTAATAATAATTTTCATCATCCTCATTTTTGATTATCACTATGAACAGTTAGCTATTTTTTTTAAATTGTGGGTGAAATTCAGAGGGTCCTATGCACTATTTAAGAGCTACAGGAAGGGATAGACACTAGTGTAACAGATCAGAATCTGATCCTTAAGCTTGGAACCACAAAGCTAAATTTTACCTTCATATTCCGTCTCTTGGATCCTCTTTGGTTGCCTACATGGCTGTTCTGTATTATGATCCTTCTAAATAAGCAGCCTGTCATTAGCTTTTATCCCAGTGCTTGCTCAGCCAGACTAAAGTCTAGGTCTCTTTGTTTTTAAGACTTACATGGTGTGTAAGTGCCAGATGTTTCCCATCTCTGGGCTCTTGGTGAAATAAACAAGAACTGCCAATAACCTTCACCTTTCAACTCTTACATTACCTATTCCTAAAGTACAAGAAATGGATGTGTGACATAGGGAGGTTTTGGACAACCTCCCAGGTTTATCTCAAAAGTCCTGTTCTCTGGACAAAGATAAGCACAGGAGAACAAATTGCAGTGTCACTGTAAAATTCACCTTCCACACTAAGAAAGAGGTTGGCTCCTTCAGAGGAAAAAGAGGCATGGGAGATTACCATCCAGGTTTTACCAAATATTTTAGCCTGGGTTTGAGGTTACATAGAAACTAGCTCAGCAGAGAGGAAAAAAAGAGGCCTTGATTCTATTTTTCTTCACACTAGTGTAAACCTGTAGTAACGCCACCGAAGTCAATGCAGTTACGTCAATGTAAAACTGGTATAAATAAGCACAGAATCAGCCATTGACTGTTTATGTAATGTATCACTGCTTGCCACATATGGCAGACAGTCATTCCATGTTTTATTCCCTTTCAGTCCAGGCATCCAAGCACGGGGTTTTATTTGCCCCACTAACCCAAGAAATGAAGTCACGATCTTAACTTGTTATAGAAAATGCTTTTTATTAATATTAATACTAATACATAAATGCATGTCAATAATCTACATTCATTCTGAGCTGTCGCTTCCTTTCTACGATTCTCTATCATAGCCTCCAGCTTGAAAATATTTTCAGCACTCGTTTTGCAGCTGAGAGCAAAGATCCCCTCCAAGACAATTGCTCCTTGCTTTCCAAGGAAGCCTGGGAGGGTGTTGCTTCAAGAGGCTGGGATCAACTGTCCAATCACACACATTCAGTTCTTCCAATGAATGATAGCCCAGATCTCACTCCCCAACCCCATGTGACAGCATTTGGCAAAGCCATTGTGTTGACCCCAGCAGCCGTTCCTTTTTCGTCTTGATTCAATAGACGAGGAACAAATGCTATTACAGTATTAAGATTGCAAATCAGTTTCAATTATTATAATAACCCCCGTTTGCCTTCACCTGCAACTTTCCAAAAAAATCCCCCTTTGGGGATGAAATTTTCCATGTTTGGTCTTGGCTGAAAGGTGAACATTTAAGAAAAAGAGAGTAAAATCTTTTTTGCCATTTTTCTGACATGTGTAGCTAAATAAACCCCACATTTTTCCCCACTGGAAAAAAGACTGTTGCTTCAAATTTTGACACAGAACTCAAAAACAACTTCCTGGCTAAACTTGTCACCTGGCATGTACAACAATAAAGGTTCCTTTGGTTTTGAAAGCTTCTGCTAGTTTGGGAGATATTCCCTGCATTTAAAATGGTAGTCTGAGCCCTCAAACGGAGCTTTTCAAGTGCTCCCAATCTAAATAGTGTCCATTTTGGAGGGTGTCCAAGTTTGAAAAATATTAGATATTAATGAACTATAATTAGGTAATTGAGGATATTATACGAGCAGAGGTTGAGCAATAGCTTTCGAGCACGTTTACTAGGCACTGAAGTTCTCAGTAGAGCTGTGGAACACCTCTAGACGCTTTTGTGACATCACAATGCATATTCTCTCTGCTTAGCCAGAGAGGACTCGGGCACAGACGATGCCTGCTGATGGGATAATTTACCTGCAAGACCTTTTCTCACTGAGACGTATAGCACTGTCTTCCCAATATTAATAATAATGCATGACCTTCATACCAGGAATAGTTATGATGCTTTGTTAATAATAACTATAGAAGAAGAAGAATGGTAGTGTCACAGGCAGGCAGGCCCTTTAAGACAAGCTGAGCTCAGCCTTAGCTGTGACCTAGCAGCTACCCGTCAGCCTTGCCTATGATATAGCAATTTAGTGGTAATTAATGATCCTAGCTGGGTGTGATGGAACTTAATTAGAATGTGGAGGTGTACATAAACAAAGCTGAACCCAACGGAGTAGGAGGAGACAAAGGAGAGAGGAACAAGGAGGGGTCCCTTTCTTGGAAAGCTGGCCTAGAAAAAACCCACAGGGAGAAGGTTAGGTACCTGTGGGCGATGCCTTGAGATAGGGCTTGTAAGGGGCAGGGACATCCTTGAGGTAAACTGCCTCAAGGTAAACTGGGGAAGGGAGAGGGAATAGAGCTGGAGAAGAAGGGGGAACTCTGCAGGTCCCAGGAGTAGAGGCAGAGGAGAAGGCTGCAGAGTGACTCAAGGGGGAGGAAGATGAATTAGTTTGAATGGATACTTGGCTCGTTGTCACCCCTGGAAAGGGAGTGAACTTGGCCAGAGGGCTAGGCCACAGAATCCCCAGACAGAGGCTTGGGAGAAGACATGGACAGAGAAAGGCCATTGCAGGGCCAAGGAAGTGGTCAGCAGGGGGTGCCGGAGATGAGGACCCCTTGCAACATCATGCCCTGACACAAGGGGTGCTCTTGTGGTGAGGGCCCAACATTACCTGCAGGCATGTAAATTTGCAGATTTCAGGGTCTTTCCACAATGTTTGTTGTTTTGTAAATTATAAACTCTGATATAAAATCATTATTTCTATCTTACTGAGCTGCACAGTTTACCTCTGACTTCAATGGGAGCAGAATTAGGTGAGTGCTGAGCACGACTGAAAAATCTCATCTGCAACCTCTTAGATTGTTCTCCTTTCTGGACAGGGACCAGGCCTTCTCGCTTGTCTGTAATTCCCAGCACACGATGCCAATAGCTAATGCTGCAGAATTCAACCAAAAAAGCATAGTTCTAAATAAGTACCTGATGGGAGCTGCTCTCTACTAAGCAAATTTGAAAATCTGGCTGCTCAACTCTGCAAAGTTTGCAGTACTCTGACCGCAATGGGAGATGCATACGGCCCCCATTTCACAAGGTACTTAAGCACCATTGAAGTAAAGTGACACGTTTCTAGTTAGGCAAGTACTTATGCACTTTGCTGAACTGGAGCCTAAATTCTTGCTGGGTCTGGACCAAAGTGCTCAGCACCTTCCAGGATTGAACTCTTATTTAGGAGCCTACATATGGATTTGGGAGCTGAAATTTAAGTTTCTCTTTTTTTAAAATCTTGGTCAAAGCACAATAGATTTTTGATAGCTAGAAAATACTATTAAAATATTAGCATTAAACAATTTATTTAAAGGAGCTCAGCTACTGTTCAATCTTAATGTGCACCTCCATGATGGGCTAGTTTGACCATGTAAGAGAGCATACACCGTACATCTATATATGTTGTACAGAGATGTAGGAGTTTATTAAATGCTCTAGATATAAGAATTCATGCATATACACAGGGCCAGATTCTGGTATTATTACTCACCTTGAATAGTACCGACCTTACATGTAGCTCCCAATGAAGTAAAAATGAGTTCTTGGATGTTCAGTGCTTTTGGATATCTGGCTATTTATTCAGGTGCTAAAATACAGACTTTTGAGCCTGACTTTAGGCTCCTGTTTTTGAAAACTTTGGCCCTTGTGTTTTGTTCTGAGTTACTAATTCATAAAAGTTTTCAATGCAACAGAACATGTTTGGGTGTTCTTTAGATATCACTTTATGGCCTAATTCAATAACCAACGCTAATGATGTCCATTTCATCCTTGTTTATTAAACCATTTTGTGTCAGTGCATGGTCATTAACAGGAGCTGTTTGCCCAGGAAGGGGCCAGTTGTTCTCAAAAGAACACAACGGACCACAAAATCAGAGGCAATCGACCATATAGTCAAGCCAGGAGCAATTTCACTCACATAAAATGATAATTTAAGGCCTGTACTTGGCATCTTCTCAGTTGACTGAAAGAGGACTATGCACCGCATAATAAAATAAATTCTGATTGTTTTTATTACCAGAAGGCAGTAAATGGTGGAGTTACAGATGTTACCTCAGTTAGGCATAAAGCTTTAGCACTCTTTAACACTGGTTTCAATAAAAACATGAAAACTTCTGTAATCCAAAAGCAAACATTTATGACTGTGGCTCTTTGGAACAGCTAATAAATATTTGTTTGCCATTGCTTTCTGGAGCAGTTGTCCTCATATTAATTTAAACATGTCACCAGGAGGCTATTTGACTCTTGCATGAAGGTACTTAAACCTTGTCTGTTGTTGTATCATTGGAAACATGAAATGGTTAGAACTTGAGACATGCCTGAAAAGAAATAAAAGCAATTTAGCCCATCACAGCTCATCCTTATCAAATAGCCAGTCTCCCTCGAGAGTTAAATGGTTTCTTATATGACCTCAGTGTCTCTGCCTTAACTGTGCCTGGTACCTGGGTCATTCCTTACATCTATTATCCTTTGATGAGGAAAAGACTACCTAATGGTTGGCCTCTGGGTTTGTTTTCTCCCTTTCTATTATTACTGCTGAGCTAACAGCAATAACTCTCATGGACATTATCTATACCATTTAAGATTTATACACACACTCAAATTAATCTCCTCGACCATTTTAAGATTTTTAAATTGTGTGGATTAAGAGTCTTCAGTATCTCCTCACAGCTTGTACCTCTCAGGCTTAGGATCAGCTGTTTTATTTATCTCTGGACCTATTTTAATTTTTAGGCTTTACATTTTTATGCTACTCTGATCACTCGTGAATCTTCAGTTTCTTTAGAGACTTGTATCTCATCAGTTCCTGTCCACAGGTTGCTATTTGATAGTCCAGATTCTAAAATTCTATGACTGAGTTGCATTTTTTATAGCTTGGAAAATCTGCTTTCTGAATTTTAAGCTGTTCAAAATGTTGACAAGAAATATTCTTGAGTAACTGATTGTTTTTGTTAGTTACAGCTCTTCCTGTTTGTTTAATTTGTTTCTGTAAGTGAATTTTCCCTCCTGTGAAATGTGCTAGATTAACTGCCTTTAAGAATGAAGATTTATCCAAAGATTTATCAACAAAACAACAGATACATCGCAGACAGGCATAGTACAGACTTTTCCCACTATTCCAACAAAGTGACTCAATTCAGGCTCAAAAATAGATGGTACAGAGTGGTACAGTGTCTTGACACCTCTCTCGTTCTCCAGAATCGGTTTTTCTTTAATAAAAAACATGAGTCTCTAGTTGTAGTGGTAGTAAAGAAAACCTCACAAATGTGAATGGAGTGTAACTGATACGGAGTCTGCAGAGAGCCTGGAAGAATAGCTCTGAGAGGTGTGAACTGCCCCATTTACCACAGACAGGTGCTAACCCCAGATGCCCAGGGATGATCATTTAAATGTCATCAGTGTTAACTATTGTATTCCTCCTGTAAGAAAGGAGAGGGAGGATCAGAACTTCACAATGTATTGTGAACAATGTCTCACTTCGGTCCTACAAGTAGGCTATGTTTGGGAGATACCATCAATTTCTTTTCCCCCAGTCAGGGGTGGCTCCAGGCACCAACGCACCAACATGCCTGCAGGAGGTCCACCGGTCCCACGGCTTCGGCGGCAATTTGGCGGTGGGTACGCCAAAGCTGCGGGATCGGCGGACCTCCCGCAGGCGCGCCACTGAAAGCCGCCTGACTGCCATGCTTGGGGTGGCAAAATACATAGAGCCACCCCTGTCCCCAGTCAAGAAGGAATCAGGCCCCAAGGCATATATAAGTGGTTCTGGAGCCCGGAGTACACATGATCATCTACTAAACATCTGCACAATCTCTACTGCGTTGGCATCTCATTTTGACAACTCCCATGAGTAGACCTTATTCTGTGGGTGGAGGAAGGAAGAATACCTCCTCCTTTTTTGCCCCAGTCTGACCCCTGGCCTCATTCCTAACCTGGAGGCAGCCTCTATTGCAACACCCATGTGAAGTAATGCCAGATGCTTTGACTCATTTGTAATGTGGACACTGTCCATTAGGAACATGTTTGCTATTTGCATTGGAATACAACCACAAAATAATAAATAAACAACAAAAAAAACCCATAAGGTCCATCCTGAGAGGGATTTTTCCAGTTGTCTCTCTCTTACGGACACATGGACACATCTTATTTTTGTGCAGGCATTTCATAACGCTAACGTATAATAAGCATGGTCAAACACTTGAAGACTGACATTATATATAGATTCTCAGACTGCCTCCCTTGTGCTAGTCACTTATGAACGCATCTATAAGCTTGAGCATGTACATTTTATTCAAAGGACAAAGCCTTTTTACATCAGGGAAACATTTACCCAAGCCCCAGCCTTCTGTGAGTGAACTGCATTGTTCTGCGACAGCTTGACAATAGGCTGTTTCTGCATGTCCTCCGGTTGTGATCTGCTGAAAACGAGGACAACAACCCCACGTTAGCTGTAAAATAAAGAAACATTCATTATGATTTTTATTGCTCCCAACTACTGTAAACTGTGGAGGAATAGAGCTGCAAAGCTGGCCATTAAACTGTCTGCTCTTTCCTGTTTAAACAAGGCCTCTCCTGGGTTTTCGCTGCCTCAACCGCTGTGGGTCAACATCCAGGAAGGAAGACGTTTCTACGGTAACCACTGAGGCCTTCTACTAAGGTGGTTCCATGAAAGTACTGAACTGGTGAGAGTGACAAGAAGCAGTTCATTGGATAATGTACAAAAAGGTAAAAAGTTATTGCAAGCAGACTGTTTTTATAATGAGGCCATTCAGACATAAAATCACGTTAAATACGTAGTTTGTTTCCACATTGCAGAATTATTTTTGTCCTACTCTTTCAAGGGATAGTTTATCTAGGCACAGTGGTATAAATAGTAAATAGCCCCAAGGGCTAGACATATTTGCTTTTTTCCCCACTTGGTATCCTGTTGCAGTTTGCTCCCTCACAGACGGTAAAATGAAGTTGGTTTCTTTTTTTCTTTTTTACTTTGAATACAGTCCTTTGCAAAAGACCACAAAGTCTATTTGCAGTTGCAACATCCCAAACCAAACAATACATTCTTACTCCAGTATTGTCATTTATGTGAAAGTTAGTTTAAAAAAATGCAAGTATATTTTAGTTAGACCTGTTTAGGGCTGTAATACCTAGACTCATGAGGATAATTGTGTGTGTGTGTTTGCCCTGTAGTAAAGTGGTCATCATGGGGTGGGTTACTTAGAGTATTATGGCATGGAGCCATAGTCTACCCCTTTCTTGCTGCCACTCACACGCTGTTTATGATGCCGTTGAATAAAGCAGCAAATTCCCAGCCTGCAGTACTGTGAGTAAAGAGGGTGTTTGTCTATGGGTTGTTGTTTGTTTTGTTTTGTATTTTTTGGTTTTGCGGGTTTTTAAACACAGAGTGGCCTCTTTACAAAATACCCAAAGTATCTGCCTAGGTATGAATAGAGTAGAACCCGTTTATCTGGTCTAATTGAGACCAGGGCCAGATCAGATAATCAAAAATTCGGATTATCAGGAGAATGGGCAAAGAGCATTCTATCTGTTATTTTAAGATGCGGAGTTGCTTTTAAACTAGCTGACACTTCCCAGAAAAGCATTAAAAGATACCCCTCTTCTTTATTTACAGCATACACAAACAGTTACTTCTCGTAAAGAGTACCACTTTTTAAAAATGCAGAAATGGTCATTTTAAGTTGCAACAACAGCAACAGTAATGGTAACCACTAACAATATGTAATGTGAATAAAGTATCAGATTAAAATACAGTACTGTATACAGCACGGTGGCAGGTACAGCAGCACTCATGCATATAATGACTGGAAAAAATCTGAGGCCTGGTCTACACTGCGGGGAGGGAGGGGAGAATCGATCTAAGTTACGCAACTTCAGCTACGTGAATAATGTAGCTGAAGTTGATGTACTTAGATTGACTTAACATGGTGTCTTCACTGCGGTGAGTCAACTGCTGCTGCTCCCCTGTTGATAGGGCCGGCTCCAGGCACCAGCTTACCAAGCAAGTGCTTGGGGCAGCCACTCCAGAGAGGGGCGGCACGTCCAGCTGTTTGGCAGCAATTCTGCGGACGGTCCCTCACTCCTGCTCAGAGCGAAGGACCTCCCACTGAATTGCTGCCTCAGATTGCGATCGCAGCTTTTTTTGTTTTGTTTTTGTTTGGCTGCTTGGGGCGGCCAAAACCCTGGAGCCGGCCCTGCCCGTCGACTCCGCTTCCGCCTCTCGTGGAGCTGGAGTACAGGAGTCGACGGGAGAGCGCTCGGGGATTGATTTATCGCATCTAGACTAGACGCGATAAATCAGTCCCCGCTGGATTGATCGCTGCCCGCCGATCTGGCAGGTAGTGTAGACATTATGTGACAGTTTGTGTTGTTTTAGATGAGAGGTTTTCTTCTTCATTGCAATCATGGAGTCGCTTTCCAATGTTATAATCTTGGGCTATTTTTGCCAGTGATTCTCCTTTTTTATTTTAGCATACAATGACAGTACTACACATTTTCACCTAATAGTCATGGTCATTTTACAAGGCTGAAAAGATGCAACGGTTACAATAGTATTGCCATGGAGGCAACATCAATTTCCAGTACTGTATTCCTGTGTGTAAGCTGGTTGTTCAGTTAATACAGAGAGCCGGGTCATGGAGGCTCGGATACATGGGGTTCTACTGTATATGGATGGATACTGTGATACCTACTGTAGACACCAGATGAATGGCAAACTATAAACACCATAGGTGATAGAGATAGATGAACAGATGCAACGTTTGTGTTACATCAGTCCAAGAGGCACCCTCTCTAGAAAGCAGAACCTCTGGGCACATCTAACACAGTGTCATCCACTCAGTTTCATTTAGTGCTGTGATGGTCACATATGACAAAAGAATACTTTTTAAGACTGATAGCATACACCAGGGCAGTCACCAAGAAGCTGGAGACAATTCAAGTAGGCATAGGACCGTATCTGCCTAGGGACTTTAAGCACTTGTGTGAGGGAAGGTATCACACATTTCTTGACTGTCCTATGTATAGTTTAAAGGTGACCAGGTTAGTGTACTTACCAATCACTATATGGAAACTGAGCTTGTGTGTAAACAAATTAGAACTACTGTTGCCCCCAGAATAGTGAACCTCAAAAGGGTAAGCACACCAGGATTTAGATGCTTAATCAGGCATTATGGATCTGCAAAATTGGATTGAACCTCTGTATTTGGACACTTGCACTCCAGATCTGGAAGTACAGAACAAGAACAAGGAAGTACAGAGGCATTTGAAAATATATTTTTTTAAAAATGTAACTGAACTTCTTTGAACCTCAAAGTGTTTGGTTTGAATTTTGCCCCAAGGTGGTCTGGGGAGGAAGAGCGGGCTGTATCAGAACCCGTTAGCCCATTCTAATCTGATTATAAGTAGGACCTCTGTGTTTTATCCACTGCATATTGAAAAATATAGCTCTACACTCTGAAAATAAATGCAGAGCTGAAAAGCTTAGTTCTTCTAGGAATGCTTTCATTATTCTCTCGGTCTGCATTGCTCTCAGTCTGTATTCATGCCCACTTCCCTGTGCAATCAAATGGAAGTGGCATGAAACTGGTGTGAAAAAGTCAGGTTATTTTTTTTTTCCTTTTCATTATGAACTCATATTTACCAGTAAATTTGCTTTTTGGCAGCCTTTCATCAGTAGCTTCCAGTCTACACATAACACTGAAAACTTTAATTAGAGGTCTTGTTATTGCAACATTTTCTTCTCTTGTTTTTCTCTCTGCTCCTGTTTCTTTAGGATAATAATGCTGTCTGAACACATTTGTAAATTCATGTTTCCTCAGAGCAGCATACAGTGTAGTAACAAGGGGGTTTGTGTACTCCTGTGCAATAGGAAACCACCAATCAGCAAGTAAAGCTGTTCCGTCCCTCCACAGTTTAGTTACTTACAACTAACTTTTACAACCCAAGTCCCTAATCTTGCAAAAAATTATGCATGTTCTTAATTTTACACACTTTGAGTAGTTTCACCGAGGCCAGTGGGACTAGTCATGGTGTGTAAATTAAGCATGTCTTTGCAAGAACATGGCCAAAATTTGAATAATCTTTGCTTTATGGTAAGGCCCAGTCCATGTCCCTTTCCAGTTAATAGATGTTCTGCATGTGGACTGGTTGCAAGATCAGACCGAAACCATTACACCCCAATCACATGGACAAATATTTCAAACCAACTATTCTGCTGAATTTACTTGGACAACTGGCATCATCTGATGTACACCTGAGTTTGCATAAAATTATGGCCTGTGCCATTAAACCTTTATTCCTGCTCCTTTGACAATCTGAGAGGGAAAAAAATCTTCTCAAAACTGGATTTATGTTTTTGGCATAAAGAGGGGGGAAATGTATTAAAATGTCATTTTGTGAAATAGTCATCTGAAAGCTAAGAAATTCAAAGTTAAATGCAGAACTAAATTATGCCAAATAACCTTAACTCTGTCCCTTGCATCTCTCACACTCAATCCATCCATACATAAGGAGATGACAGGTATCACAACTAGACAGGTTAAACCATGGATATCTTGTGAGTTCAGCCAGGAACTGTGATGGTTGAAGACATCTTAAACACTGTGGAATTTGCCCTTTCTTCTGCAGCTGCTCACATCTTCAAATAGATCCACAGCAGATTATGCAGGAGAGTAGAGGTAGCCTTGCTGTAGGGGGATAAGAGATATAAGATGTTGGCAGCCACAGAGGGCCTGTAAAGAGTTACAGTTTTGAACAGCGAGCGCATGAAGGAAGAATATTAGGAAGATGGGAAGCGTTGGTATTGCTGTCTTGTCCAGCGACATTGAACTGAAAGTAGCCTCCAATTGAGTAAGTAACAAATATATGAAGCGCCAGAATGTGCAAAAAATGGAGATTGGCTTCTCTTGTTTGCTTTTAGCTTCAGAGGCTCACTGTGCATTCTGGAGTCTGACGGAAAGTGGGAGGAAAAGTGACAGCCTTGCCTGGGCCCATTAAATTGGTTCTGCCCGATGGATCTTCAAAGGTAGTGAGGTGACAGTGACGTGGAAAAGGGGACAAGATTTGGCTCAGGTGCCAGTGAAAGGGAGAGTCAGGGAGATGTGAGTGGGAAGAGAGCTAGAGTCAGGAACGGGGTGAGAGGGGAGGAGGTGAATGGAGTGGCGTTAGGGTTCAGTTTGGCTAGCTCAAGTGGAGGTAGGGAGGATTATTAATTGTATCAGAGGCTGGGTGTGGGGCAGCACAGGGATCAGAGAGGGAAAGAGGCTAGAAAGAGGCCGGGAGGGCTCATCTACAGTGATCCAAACTTGAAATAAGGTTCAGGTTTGTCTCCAGGCTTTAGAAGGGGGAGGGGATCAAAATTCCTAACATATACAAAGACAGAGCTCTAAAAATGCCATGTGCCAACACTGCTCTGCTGCTGCTGTTCAAGATGAAATAACAGGTCATCTGTTAGTACAGGTCCTCCCAGACTAAAGTCTAATTTCAGTGCTCCAGGGGTTTGCATTGGTTCAGAGGTCACCAGGCAATACCACTCACTGAACAAAGATGAAGCTCATTTTCACTAAAAACAGAGAGCACGGAGCAAGACTCTGTACTCAGTCAACCCCGTGTATCTGGTATCTGGAAAATCTCAGTGGTAAAGAGATGTCTAGAGATCAATAGAGGAGGTGTGTGGTGCCAAAGCAGACAGTTATATCACTGGCACTGGGATAAGGGCTTATTTACCTTCGTTCGCTGTCATTCATCTACCTTCATTTGCTGTGACCAGCTTGAAGTACAGATCTGCACAATAGATTTAAAAAGTTAAAGAGCAGAAACCCAGTCAGCTTAGCTCAATTACATTGAACTCCTGCAAAAATAGATAGGGCCCAGGAGCTGGCCAATACGCCTACAGAGGGCAGTAAAGAGTCCTCTTTCTGGTGGACTATCCACCTTATGGGACACAACGAGAGAGAGAGAGCAGCTAAAATTAGGGTGAGTATGGCGTAGGCAGAGCGAGCATTCTGACCCAGCTGACCAAGACAGCTGTGCCAGTGTATGAAGAAAAGAGAGCTGCACCAGGGAAAGGACTGGCGTAGATTACTTCCCCCAGGGAACAAAGAGAAGCAGGGACTGAATTGTGACTCACAAATCCTGGGGCAGTGCAGCTTTGCACTGGCTCTTACTCAAGGCAAACTGCAAGGGGCCAGACTAGCCCTTAGAAGTTCAGCCACACACAGACATGTATAAAATGGATGTGCAGGGCTACCGTTCTGTGAGTTTCTATAGAAAAAGCAACAGTGCTTTTGTATACTGAAGTGCACTGACACGGGAATGGCTTCTTGAGGGGTTATTTTATTTTTGTTTATCACTTTGATTGCCTCCTCTGTGGTCACCGTTCTGTATGGGATCGTTGCAAGAACAAAAGGTTCCTGTGCAGAATAGATACATTGAAAGTTAAGGGCAAAACTCCATCTATATGGCTAGCTAATACAGTTTATCTGATCTGTAAAGTCAGCAGCTCTCTCCAGGCCTCCTTTGTACTTAAACAGCCTGCTCTAAGAACTGACTTTTCCACATAGTCAACCAAACATGTTCTATCTGGGGATGAGCAAAGCAAGAACCAGCTAGAACATTCTCTCCCAATTCAGAACAAACCAACTCCTCCTTTGGTGTTTGGGAAAAAGTGTCTCTCTTTTTTTTCCTCATTATTTTTCCTTTTTGTGCACCCTCTTCCCTTTTGGGAGCCAGCCAGTGGTAGAGGCAGATGTGCCTGAACATGCTGAAAGGACTCCAGAGGACCTTGGAGTACCAGAAATGGTACAAGAAAGGCCATTCTCATGAGGTTTCTAGCCCATCCAAGAGGCTCAGACAAGATTTTGCTAAGCATACTAAGTCTGAGGTTTGTACATCACTAGCTCTGATCATATTGCCTTCATCTAGGCCTAAGTAGAAGGATACTAGTGAGCTGGTAGATATAGGAAAAGTGCAAATGCACCAAGGGAGATTTTCATCATGAACTTCTAGGGCAAAATCTTACCTTTGCTATATAGAGCTGCCCAATGGGTGGGGAGCAAAGTGGGGCCAGTCACGTTATGGGTCCCAGCACCATACTTCCAATGCAAGGCCGGAGACTTAGTGTGACAAGGGAACAACTCAGTGGGTAATACCTCCTTCTTTTAAGTCTCTGTCTATACGTACAGTGTCATGCAGCTAGTGCCCCTAGTACAGGTATAAATAGCGGTGCAGACAGCAAGGCCAAGCTTCAATAAATAAAGGAAGGACACGGCAGAATCTTAGGGTATGTACCATACACAGGTCTCTACCCGCCCAAGCACTACTTCCCATGTCTATTCTGCTACTTTTAGCAGTGTAGTGTCCCGTTGCCTCCCCCTGCTAGAGCCTTCCCCTGCTGCCTCTCTCTTGCCAAGTTGCCAGAGCCTTTCGCTGCTGTATGTAGGTACACTTCACCTGTAGCTACATGCCACAAGGTGGTACAGTCTGCTCTTCACTGCCATGTGTGGCTACAAGTGTCCTACATGACGCCAGTGTAGACGAGGCCTATACCTGTTGTATACACAGGTATATGCAGCTTATGCCTTTGGGAGATGGGGGCATGACTACACCCACTCGGCAATAGTTCATGCCCTCTCGACTCAAGGCTTTGGTATGTCAACAACCTTGTTGTAGAATTCTCTTGAGTGCTGTAAGGGTGCATGCTAGCAACACCCTGCCCATGCACAGTGCATCCACCACTATACAAGGTAGGCTTTGGGCCTGAGTTGCACATATTTGTTTTATTGTTAATGGAACAGCAACAGTTAATGGTGTAAAAACAATTTATTTTCTTCTGTTCCACGCAGCACAAAGGAATGTAGCACAAATGCTATAAAAGCATTAACCTTTCTATTGATGAGATAAGAGCCCAGCTAAAGCCCCCCTGTAAGTGACCACCCAAGGAACTAGCAAAACAGTCACGTAGCAGAGGTATATCAGATAAAACTGTAATGCGTGGGGATCCTATAAA
This sequence comes from Trachemys scripta elegans, assembly GCF_013100865.1. Taxonomy (NCBI): domain Eukaryota; kingdom Metazoa; phylum Chordata; order Testudines; family Emydidae; genus Trachemys; species Trachemys scripta. The sequence continues at coordinate 95,482,324 of NC_048305.1, read as the reverse complement.
TTGGTCATTTAAGACAGGAGGCCTATCTTAGTGTGGTGCCTAGTGCAAGTTTCACTGCACAAATATTCACGTAATAAGTCACTGTTATCAGTCTGATATAAGGTTGGTTTTGAATTTACCATCAGGGAAGTCGTTCTACTGGCTTCCATGGGATTTCTATCTCGATCGCCCCAACCACTCCAGCCTGTTAAGCCAAGCAGTGTGCTAAGACTCTCCATTGCTTTCCCTTTAACAAACCACTTCTTTATTGTCAGTAATTGTATGTGTTATTGCTGGGGGGAGAGGAGGAAAGAGAGACCTAGAAAGCCAAAGCCAATCAGGCAAAAGACTGAAAACTCCCAAGTTTTCAGGGGTTTGTTGAGGTCGGTTACAAAGTGTTCACTGCATTTAAATTTTTTCATTGTCATATGCACTAAGTAGCTTTTCTCCAAAAAAAGTGATCTATTTTGCAGGTTTAAACACAGGTTGTCAAATGATCAAGCAGTAGTTTTGCCTTAACAATTGTTAATATCTCTCAACACCTAATTAATCTACACAAGAAGTGTCGGTAAAGGATAAAAACAATTCACACTTGACTCCTGGCATCCCCCAGGCTCCTTACTTTTTCCCCTTTCTGGATTTTCACTAATGTCTGAGTGGAAACTAATTAAAATGATCAAAATAGAAGAAAGATGGAAACCTTATTACAGGTGTTACGTTTCTGCACCTATTTCGCCCAGGGACAGAGCTTCCCAGGAGCAGAGCTAACAGTTCATCTATGGAAAGGTTATTTGCAAGGTCAGACAATGTGACTAAAGTCTATGAGTCCTTTGGTAATTTAAAGATCAAAATGACATGTTTTATAATTACAGTCATATAACCTGTAACTGAAAATAGAGGACTACAAAATGAAATCACAGCTTCCATATTTTTTCATAAGTGACATTGAAATGTTTCTTCTTATTGGGAAGGAGTGAATTACTTCAACCTCATTAAGAACTGGCTCAAAACTTCTAATAAAGCAAAAATCTAACCAGATTTTTCAGATGTTTTAAAAAAGTTAATTTAACATTTTTTCCCATTATTTGTCATCACTGTGGACTTTTACAGTCTTGGGTTCCTGCTGGGATGAGAAGCAGAAGCATGGATGAGTCCTAAGAAAGGATATTCTCATGCATCATATATCAGCCCAATCAGAAACACGAAATCTCAAGGGGAATCTCCACAGATTTCCAGCCATTTCAAGAGATTCTGCTGAACATCTGAATTTCTGAGAGTTTATCCAAATGAAATCTCTAGGCCTTTCAAGAATTGCATTTTGCTGCTAATTATGTAGAGTATGAACTTTCTCCCATTTGAGGTCTAGATTATGCGATTTATACCAAGCCCTCAGTATGTGGTGCTGAGACCCTTCCCATCACCAAGGGATGATTATACTAGGCTAAGGGCATGTCCCAACTGCTTGCCCCTGTCCTGAAGATTAGGTCTAATGTATGCTTACAGAATGAGTGGGACTAATGTCTCCTAGAAATAAGTCAATGCTCTGCATGCTGGCTAACAGATTCTGGTCCAACCTGTGGCTGGAGGAGTCATCCACATGATATTGAAGCCAGCCAGTATGATGAATTTAAAGGATGACACAAGCTTCTTCAAGTCTGCTGTGATGCACCTCCTGATGCTGTCTGAAGGCCAATACTCCATCGGCGTAATCCTAGATTGGGCAGCCCAGTTGAGTGCACTCACAGAATTTGACTTGTAGGGTTGAGTTTCTCCTGTGTCTAAAATCAGATGCAAACACAGCCACTCCTCCTCGTTTGTCAGTCCCTGGGTATGATGGGCCGAGCAACCAGGTGGGATGAATTGAGCTAGTGTGATGTTGACAAACTTGTCCAAACAGGTGTTGAGGAAGCACATGAAGGCAGGTGTCTCATCCGAGACCAGCTCATGTGTCATCCATTTTTGTTTCTGACTGAACTTGTGTTATTTCTTTTCCATATTGAGGCAGGCAGAGTCAATGGTCTCGGGGATGGAGCACAACTGTCTGGGTCTGGCGCAGTTTCTCCAAGCTGGTTTCTTCTTCTGTGGTTCCTTGGGGTTGGTGTGGTATGTATCGGGCACTTTCAGAT